>NC_090874.1:23100722-23105722 GCF_036669935.1 Montipora foliosa | reverse complement strand
TCTTGCTTTCAGTTGTACTTTTACAACTTTTGAGAAAATATCGCACCTCAATTGTTTTGTCTCGGGTAGTTTTAGTACTGATCTTTCCCGCTGCGCCATATTTATGGCATTGGTTTCTAGGATAAATATAAAAAGAACTAATGCGAAATCCGTAAAACACTCGCAAATCAGAAATTTTTGGTTTTCACGAATCCGGGGTAAGTACGAATATGGAACAGCTGTGTCTAGTGAAAACATAGCCTTTATTTAAGGTGGCTCAAACCAGTTTCAACACTTTCAAGAGACTGTCATTAGCAGGATTGTTATCACGTAACAACAATGTTATGATACCATGTGAAACATCAATTATTGCTGAATAAGATGCAGTTATTTGTGTGACAAAACAAGTGTCCGTGGCAACGGGAAAGCCTTGCAAAAACAGCCTATATTTGGCTTTGGTTGGTCATATCTGAAAAACGAAGTCGGTGACCCCAATTTTTTATTGAACAAAAGTGATCAGCAGGTCAAGATGAAACTCTCTGCAAAGTTTAAAAAAACGAGATGCTTCCGTGAAGCATACACTGGGTTGCCTGTGGTACGTGCTACAGAAAATCAGAAGGCACTGAATTGTGTGGTATTGAAATACAGCATTCCAGTCTCTGAAGAATAACAAATAAAAGAGAAGCGAGAAACATTGGCTTCTGGGCTGACATGTTGATAATTTTCAAGTTCCCTCACAACTTCTTTGCACCACAAGTGTGCCCCCTGAGCATCTGACAGCTTTGTAATTAAACTTCACTGAAGTCAAGCCCTGTTGAGCGGGGTTAGTGTTGGGATGGGAGACCAAAACAATAAACCCCTCATAAAAAACAGAAGCATCTGAGCGAAAATACTATTAACGCTAACAAATGCGAACTCAGCAAGGTACAGATTTTGTTAGCTTGCTTTATGCAAAACAAATATTGATGAAAAAGCAAATAACTATTGATACACAGTTTTTAGAAAGAGCAGAAGGAAGTTTCCGGGACGGTCGATCGAGAATGAAATATTTACGACATGAAAACAACATTAATTTTAAACCGTGAATATAGAATATAAAAAGTTACGACCAGCGACAAACATTTTGGGAGATTTTTGCTACGTTCAAGTAAATTGCAAAATCGAAAGTGACATGGCCGGAATTCAGCGGGCGCCGTGATTAAGTTACCGCGGCATGTTTACTCGCCAAACAGTGAAGCATCTGTGTCAAATGATGGCAAGATACCGGGTTTTTGTAAGTTTCTTTTTCTGTCAAGTGTTATAAAGTTTGACAATGAAATGAGCGAAGTCAAAACAAAGATCACAATCGCCCAACTCTTGTTTATGCAAAGTCAAAATTTACTCTCCAAGACGCGTACGACGTTATTGTCACCAGGTAATTCCATCATTTTGGCAATAGCAGCTACTTTATTATTCATCTGCGTCACAAGTTTTCACTGATTTTGGGGCTCATTTTGTTGAAACTCAAGCACGCTTCCAACAGGCCTGTGAACCCTTCCTGCTTACAGGGCAATACTAAAAAACTTCTCCCATATCACATTTCAACCTTAAGCTCGAAAATTCAATACACAACATGATATTATAATTCACAAAGGCAGAAAATACCACAGAATCCTTTTCCAGCGAAAAATATATTGAAACAAACAACATATTTGCTCTTAGAGGCGAAAACCTCTTCCTATTTCATTGCGTGCGTAAAGACAAGAAACTCAATTGTGTCAAATTACCATGTACTTCAGGTAAATACAGCTCACTTTGATTGCGTCTCGACGGGCGATAGATTGTTGTCGAAGTCCAGTACTCGTCGCTTTTGAGATTCATGCCTAGTTTATCCAACTGACTTCCCATTATTGAGCTCCATAAGGGTATATTTTGTTTAAGGATCCACTAAAACGCCATTCGCGTTGCATGACTTTCGACGCCATTGCAGGCTAAGTTAATGATTCTACTGTGTCCACCAGAGAAATCTACGCAGTTCCTCTACCCTCTCGATCCTAAGAAAATACGCGCAGAAGGCTCTATACACAAAGACACCACTTACCAGGGGAGTGACAGGCAAGACTTTTACCGACACGGAAAAAAAAAACAAAAAAAAAATAAACAAAATAAACAAACAAACTAAACGCAGACCTCGACTGGGTTTGCCCATAGGCAACCCAGTAATTCTTTGAAGCGGATTCAAAGCTACCTTAAATTTTCAATTATTTAAGGTGGCTCTGAATCCGCTTCACGGAATTATTTTAAACTTTGCAGCAAGTTTCATTCTGGCATGCAGATAACATTTCAGAAATGAAAAATTGGAGTCACAGAACTCGCTTTTGAGATATCCGCAGCTAAAGCCAAAATATGGGGTGTTTTTGCAAGGCTTTCCCGTTGCCACGTAACTTTTTACGTCACAAAAATGACCGAATCTTTTTTAGCAATAATTAGTGTTTGATATGGTACCATGACATTCCTGTTAAGTGATAAAGTGTTGTAGTGTCAATCCTTCTAATAAGAACGTTTCTTTCAAGTGTTGAAACTGGTTTGAGCCACCCTTAATTAACAAATAAAGAAGCCTTGACTGTGCTCTGTTCTGTTGTAAAGCACGCAGGAAGCGGCTAGAGCATGAAAGAAGTGTAGGGGGAAACACGAGCCGATAGGCGAGTGTTTCTCCCTACTTCTTGAGTGCTCTAGCCGCTTCCTAAGTGCTTTACAACAGAACAGAGCACAGTCAAGGCTTCTTTATTTGTTTTATGATAAAAAACAAGTAATTTTCTTCAAAAATTCTACTTTATTTTCAAAGCGCGCGCTGCTTGTGGCGAACTGAGATGTCGTCAGCACAGTGCTTTATACTCTGATAAAGCACGCTACTTTGGACCAATCAGAGCGCTTGTAAGAATGTTTAAGATTATTTGATTGGTTAATGAAACAAAGGCTTGTCAAAACATCAATCAACTGGAAAATCACACAAAATTAGAATTTATGGAAAAACAAGTGCCTCAATGTTCGGTTTCAGTCCGTAAAAAACAGCAAAAAAGAGGATCTAAATGATTAAGTTCAGTGAAAACCGGCCGAATTGTTGCCCATGAAAACCTGCACGTTTCCGACATGACAACTGGAAAACAAACTCTTCATTGCTTGCGGCTGGAATCTGAAAACCTGTTGGGAATTTTGTAAATGAAGAACTCCAGCGTGAGGACTTTCTGAGCTTGAAAGAACTGCTGAACCGGGCGACGGTTGAGGTCTTCCATCCAAAGCACTTGACAGAATATCTGAGCAAGCCTTTAACTGACAGCTTCAATAATACCCAAGGTAAAATTCGGAAATTCATCTGCCATTTCTGCGAATGATGGCGTGGGCTTTCGTTTGTTCCGTGCTTTGTACTCTCATAAAGCACGCTGTTTAAACCAATGAGAGCGCGCGTTATATAGAAACTTTATTATAAAAGGTATTTCTTTTTTTCGAAGCTGAATTTGTACAGCGCTCTTAAATTAAACAAACCTGTTAACAATGGCAACACAAGCGACCTGGATCTTTTCTTCGTCCTATTCGACAAACCCGAGTTTTGCAATTGTTTTAGGAACTCAAAGTAGGCATAATATCCCCCGAAATGACTGAAACAGTCCCTGCCTATGGTGATCAAGCGATTTTTGAAACTTTAAATGAAAGTAGACAACCTGCTCATAATTAAAGATTCGGAGCCATGTTCTGGGGGGTCACTACAGTCGCCCTAAATTACAGGATATGAAGAGGGAACCTTGAAAATGCTACATGCATGTTTTCCGCTACAGTAGTTTCTGATTGCGCCCGACTATAAAGACCGATCATAAAGGAATTGAAAACTTCCTTTTTAACGCCAAATTGAAGGTTTTGACACACTTTGAATGAAATGTGAGCTCAGTTTGAAAACTATGATATTCTCAAAGTCAGTCTCTGAGCTGCTAATCTATGTATCCTTGTTTCTGAACAACAGAGAATTATTAGTTCGCTTTCTGGCAGTTGGCTAAATTGACTGCTCCCACAGGGTCTGGAGGGGTTGCGCGTAATTCGTGCATTGTCCGGAATATAGCGCGTGATTCGGGAAATCACATGAAATATAGCCCTGACTCGTGAATTCTCGCTGTAGATCGCTGACTTAAATTCTTATCAAAAAGAAATTGTAGAGTATAAACTTCATGCTTTTGGCTTACATGTTTGGCGACTCTTCGCAGAAGGAGTATATATATAGTTTATTACTTATTAGGCGCAAATTAACATCTGAATATGATCAAATGCGCCTTACAACTAAAACTACTCCTAATAATTACAATAAAATATAATTAAGAATACTTGAAATTAATAACTTTAAAAGTAATCAATCTAACAATAACAGGCAAAAGCCTTCCTAAATAAATAAGTCTTTATAGTTCGTTTAAAAACCAAAAAGTCATCGATGTCTCTAACACTCGCAGGCAGTATGGTAGAATTCGTATGGTTGAAATATTTTGCTCTGTTAGGTTTCATATTTTGTGACTGATATCATATTTACATTTCTTTCGGCGCTATTTCAGTGGAGTCGTTTTGTTCGAATAACACCATTTCTTGAAGTCCTTCGGTTGAACTGATTTAAGGTTAGCTTTATTTTACAAATCAAACAAACGCTGAGTACGAACGATCGGTTCGCAACACAAAAACATTAAATCAATTTTTAGAGACGATCATCACCAAAAGCAGCATGAAAATCTTAAATGTAACAAAAATTTTTAAGCTTTCTTTTCTCTACTGTTCTAGTTGCGTTTATTGCGCTGGAACGTATAAGTGGTTCTCGTGCAGTTGATATGCACTCGCGATACTGTAATATTTTTATTCGTATTTATAACATTTCCACGGCGCTTTCAATTTCAGATGAAACGACACCATACCCTTGCGAAGCTCTCGTATTTTGACTCGCGAGAGTGCAATCATACCCCACAAACAAAATTAATGTTTGTGAGGAATATTTTGGAAAGGCTTCGTCCCTT
>NC_090874.1:23088222-23098222 GCF_036669935.1 Montipora foliosa | reverse complement strand
CATCCTCTATAAAGAGCTCTACCATGCGTTCAAAGTTCGTTGCACAGATGACAGGGTAATTTTTAATAAGAATTTGGTTTATCAACGGAGTTGATAATGTAAATTGACCACCGTACAGAGATTCTAAAAGCTGACGTTTCGAGCGTTAGCCCTTCGTCAGAGCGGATTCGCTCTGACGAAGGGCTAACGCTCGAAACGTCAGCTTTTAGAATCTCTGTACGGTGGTCAATTTACATTATCAACTCCGTTGATAAACCAAATTTTTGTATACTACTTCCCCACCGACGCAGCACCACAGTTTCTTTAGAAACTACCCCTTCATTAATTTTTAATAAGGTCTGATTTCTGTTGCCAGGTCATATAATGTTAATGTCATCAGATTTAGCAACTAGAGCAGATCCATTCAGTAATATTAACACTTTTTGCGCCAGTTATACATTCCTCCAACAAACCTTGTGATTATTTATCATTATATTTGATACACTTAGATACAGATGATCTGAACCATAACTGATCACAGCAAGTGCATATATATTCAGCGCCATGTGTTATCTTATCACGAGAAAGACTGAATCACTTTTGACATGGAACGTCTAATAGAGCCTTGACCTTAACAAATTTCAGTTTGGTTTAGCCTTGAGCTCTGCATAGCTTTCCTTAAATGGTTTTATGCTTTTCTGTTTGGGTCTCTGATATGTTCTGGATTGCTTTTCTTTTCCTATTCCTTTGCTGCTTCAATATTTTCAGATCTGTTTTGGCGTTTTGCAATGTTTTTCTTTTCCCTGAACTCTTCAAGTGATTTTGTCTCTTCCTCTTGATAGAGTCTCTCATATAAGCTCTTTTTTGCCACTGCTTTATAGAAATTATTACTGACACTCACATCATTTTTGGCCATCGTTAATTGATCGATTATTCCATTTTTACATGTATTCAAGTCTTCGCGTTGGTCAGTGAAAGGCGGTGCACAATTTTTTGCACCAATCTGTACTTGTTCAGAATATTTTGCTTCACCTCCGGTGAAAGCCATTTCTTTAATTCTTCCGTTTCTTGCTTCTAAATGCAGCGGAAGGTGCTCAAACACTTCAGTATAAAAGCGACATACAGTAATGGCAGCGCACAACCTCGCGAACGGGAAGTCACAGCGATCTAAGCTGTGTTGTGATTATCCATCCTGATTGGCTTATTAGATCGAACTTCCGGTTACGCAGGAGTGACACATTTGCATAAAGAACCTCACCAAAACTCGTGGATATATCCACGAGTAAAAACGCATTTGCCTTCACACTTGCAGTCTTCTTTGTTTTGATAAATGTCTGAAATTTTTGGCAAGGCTCCTTTGGCAGGTCTCTCCCATTCACGAACCCTCATTTGCTTTCGACCTCGCCTACGCGTCTAGTCGACTTGACGACAAATAGATGAATAGATGAACATTTTAAAGCCATTGACCCGTTTTAAATCTAATCTCGACCTAACTAGTTACCATGATAAAATGTAGACCTGGTAGGTGCACTATTTTAGAATTATTCATGGCTTTCCCTTCTCATGTAATTTCCAAACCACTTCAGTGACTTCTGGCCCACTTTAAATGTTATATAATGGCCACCAGCTTTTGCTGCAGATTTGTCTTCGAATGGGTGCATATTTCCAACAGTTTTTCATGTCAAGGTCGACCGATTTAGACTCAAAATAAGGTCCCTTTTCATTGTTTAGAACATTCGACACTATGACCGGGTTCTGATTAGACGAGAGCAGAACAGTTTATCCCAATTGTACTCCATAGGAATACCTATAGCGTTTCCATGTCAGTGAAGCATGCAAACAGCCAAGTGCAGCAAATTTAAAAGCCAACCAAAAAATAGCCGACATTCGTTTTGCCGTTTCCTGCCTTCAAAAAAAAAGAAAAGGCAAGCAACTGTAAAACACAAAATTAGCACACAAATCTTGCGCCAAAGTTTGCCGCAACGGCGCTGAAGAGCGTAATACCAGTTCTGATCTTGAAGAAAACTAAGCCGAAGCGCTCGACAAATCCTCCCTCCTGCGACTTAATTGAGCGTATTATGAATAAGAAATTGCGCGACGGTCTCGTAAAATTCCTCAATAATAGGTACTCGTGATGTTTTGAAACCTGTCAAATTGCATTCAACTTGTAGCCCGCTATGTACACCCCCGATTCCCATCAAGTACTTTCAAAAGATCAGTCGAAACTATCAATCACGAATTGTTCTCGAGGTCGTACGATTTCAGTTAATTCCCCATCTAGAGGACAAAGCAATAAGATTGTTTTGCATTTGAAAGGTTTGTTTCTCTCAGGGGACAGAACAACCTTTGTTTTATCCTAAAGATTGGGAATTACTGAAATGGGTCTATTTCTGTTTTCCATGTACAGCAGAGCATGAAATGTAGCGTGCTTTGGCCCTTCCATGCTGATTATACACCTTTTCATTCCTCTTGTAAAGTTGCACTTGATTGATTTACTTGCCTTGTTTATTCACCATACTTCGTCGCAAGTCAAATATACCAAAAGAAGATTACAAATCACAGGATGATTGTATAAACAGTCAGGGCCCACAGTTGCACACCACTGACAAAGCCACTGATCCATATCTCCTCTAACTTCTCTTGCCAGCGATGGTCGCTACGACACATTGTACAGCACTTTTAGTAGCCTTGACACTGGTTTCAGATCGTTTCTTAATAAACATTTGAAAACGTATCGTTTGAGATTTCCGTACTAAGGTGCACTATAACATAAGAAATGAGCTGCTCTATCTAATTTCCGTTGCGCTAGAGTGATCCAGAAACGGACATGTGCCTGAAAGTCAGCAAACTCAATCTGGCACGTGAAAGATATTTTTTCTTTCCAGGGTAAGAAACTCAAATAAACTTCTTTCAGCGAAGGTAAGCCGCACTTCAGTCAATGTACGAAGTAAAATTTCACTGAAGTTCGTTTGTTTCCGTAGTATCGATCTATAGCTACCTGAAGAGTTCATTGCGGGATCAAGGTAGAGTTTATGTGCGAGCTAAATTATTTCATTTCGAAAAAACAAGAGCTCCGTATCTGTTATAAAAGAATTTTTTCATGCCTTCAGCTGTGCGTCTAGTCAGTTTTATATAATAACCCCAAGTTATTCTCGCATTTTGATTGGTTCTTGTCTATGATGTATTAGAGGACAGACGCATGATTGACGTCAAATAGATTCCATGTTGCCGTGCGTCTGTTCAGTAATAGATAACAGAAAACATCAAAATGTGGTAAGAACATCAGTGACACACTCGGCTATCGCCTCCTGTGCCACTTTTTCTTTCTTACCACATTTTGATGTCATCTGTGATCTATTACTGAACAGACGCACGGCAACATGGATCTATTTGTTAAATAGATGCACTTGAGTGGTTTGCATCGAGAGCACCGTGAAGTTAGAGTTCCCGTCGGCTATCGCTTCCTGCAACTCTTAGACTTCTATCGTATTCTCCAAGCTTCCTGCGTGCCTTCATAACTCGATAGACGCACACAGGGCACAAACCAATTTTTATTAATTACCATTTTTTGGCCGCCATATTGGTGTTCCTCCGAGGTATGCCATGCCAGGTATGACAATGTGGCGTCTCCACAACGAGCTTTATAAATTTGTGCGAAATATTTTAACCAATAACTCAAGTACAGGCAACTGCAAACACCTAAGACTTAGCAATTGTTTAGTAATATACTATAACGGTTGCACAACACTGACAAAGCCACTGATCCATATCTCCTCTAATCTCTCTTGCCAGCGATGGTCGCTGCGACACATTGTACAGCACTTTTAGTAGCCTTGACACTGGTTTCAGATTGTTTCTTAATAAACATTTCAAAACGTATCGTTTAAGATTTCGAAGAAACGCTGAGTACGAACGATCGGTTCGCAACTCAAAAACATGAAATCAATTTTTAGAGACTATCATCGCCAAAAGCAGCAAGAAAATTTCAATCTCAAACGTAATAGATTGTTTCAAGCTTTCTTTTCGCTACCATCCTAGTTGCGTTTATTGCGCTGGAACGTATAAGTGGTTCTCTTGCTGTTCATCGCTGTTCATATACACTCGCAATACTTTAATATTTTTATTTGTATTTATAATATTTCCACGGCGCTTTCAATTTCAGATGAAACGACACCATACCCCTGCGAAGCTCTCGCATTTTGACTCGCGAGAGTGCAATCATACCCCACAAACAAAATTAATGTTTGTGAGGAATATTTTGGAAAGGCTTCGTCCCTTTCAAGATTCATCCAAAGAAGAAGTTGACGCATTGACGCTCCCAGGGGAGCAATCTACACAGCGCTGATTGCGTCCTATGTAACCCGTACGTGATTTCCAGTTGACAGTTACTAAACAAAGGGAAAGGAATGTGTGGCTCGTTTCAGCAGACGCTCGTAGGCGAGGAACGCGGCGTGAGGAAGCCCTAAGAGTGTCAGCGTGGGAGGATACTCTCTAGGTTACTCTCTAGTAGATATCACTTCACATTTCAATTTCGCTGTACACTTATACGCCGAACGGCGTTGTCCACTTGCGAAACAAATGGGGCCCGGAACATACGCGAAATGCATGGGTTTCCAAGCCCCGTTTTGCGCAGGAAAATGTGTACTGCAGTTTATTCTGTCAACAAAACGATTTCAGATCCTCTTTAATTTTCTCATTCTACATTTTAATTTCCCCTTAAAGGCTGGTTGTGGATGTCTTCAACTGTTAAGAAACAAGAAAATGTAGCACAAGGCTTATATCTGGAGGGACTTATAAGCGGAGTGAAATGGAGCATATAAGCACAAAAGTGTTTTGTCTGTATGTAGATGGGCCCATAAGCAGCCAGGAAAAGTTGTTTGTATGATACTGCGAATTCAATACGTAAACCTTACGTTGGATTTGAGGTGTAAAAGGCCTGAATCGCAATATTCTTAAAAACGTATTTGCCTTCACACTTGCAGTCTTCTTTGTTTTGAAAAATGTCTGAAATTTTTGGCAAGTGTCCTTTGACAGGTTTCTCCTATTCACGAACCCTCATTTGCTTTCGACCTCGCCTACGCGTCTAGTCGACTTGACTACAAATAGATGAACATTTTAAAGCCATTGACCCGTTTTAAATCTAATCTCGACCTAACTAGTTACCATGATAAAATGTAGACCTGGTAGGTGCACTATTTTAGAATTATTCATGGCTTTCCCTTCTCATGTAATTTCCAAACCACTTCAGTGACTTCTAGCCCACTTTAAATGTTATATAATGGCCACCAGCTTTTGCTGCAGATTTGTCTTCGAATGGGTGCATATTTCCAACAGCTTTTCATGTCAAGGTCGACCGATTTAGACTCAAAATAAGGTCCCTTTTCATTGTTTAGAACATTCGACACTATGACCGGGTTCTGATTAGATGAGAGCAGAACAGTTTATCCCAATTGTACTCCATAGGAATACCTATAGCGTTTCCATGTCAGTGAAGCGTGCACACAGCCAAGTGCAGCAAATTTAAAAGTCGACCAAAAAATAGCCGACACTCGTTTTGCCTTTGGCAAGATTTCCGCACAGGTCCCTACTTCATTATGCATACACTCCTTTGTTTCAAGAAAACAATAGCGATAACAATAGACGTCCTTTGGGACTGTGGCGCTTTGTTCTTTCTTTTAAGACGTTTTTTTTCTAAGTCTATATGGACTTAAAAAAAGTCGGTCGAACTTCTGTCTGAAATACGGAAAATCGAACAGTTTTTCCTGCAATTTCGGCACTTTTCCTGCAATTTTACCCATTTCTCAGTTTTAGAATAAGCGCAAGAAGTGGAGTTTCAAGGAATCGTTGTAATAGGGTTCAGACTCGCAAACATAACAAACAAACCAAATAAAAGTACTGTCATAAGAAATTTAATGGCTACCTGCTCTTTTTATCGTGAAATTGTTCTTCTTGTCTGCTTAAAAATTCGCCGAGACACTGCAAAGTGTATATTTTCTTCCTTTCCTGTATTTAGGATCACGAACGGTGCATTTAGAGGGATTTTGCGATTTATTGCTCTTTGTAGAGATCGGCAATATGCTCAATGATACTTCCAAGTAAATAGCTTTGGTAGAGATCCATGGATGTTCCCGTACGAGGCATACTTCGTTTCACTCCCCATCATGTCTTTTCAATGCCCTGCTGTTGGCTCGTTTGTCTGGGTCGACGAAGTTTAGGCGATGGTTAACTGCGGTGAGATGATGTTAGCCCTTGTCTTGTAGGCAGTTGTAAACTTTCCGGCCACAGGTAGCTAGGGCTAATATTTTTTCAAGGAAAGTTTACGGTCAGAAAATTAATATATGTTCTAGCGGATTGAAGACTATCCATTGCAGTTTTTTCTTGAGCACCGCGAAACAGATCCATCTCCCGAGGTCTTTGCCAACTGACTGCGTTTTCACACAGGTTTTGGACACGGAAGACGAAAGTAAATTGTTTTCTTTGCACCACTCTATGCACAACTCTGGAAAGGCTATAAAGCAGGGACAATTTCCAAATGATCAAATCTCCCATTGCTGCGACCCTTTTACTTCGGTAGCCATCTTGATTATTACGAAGACACAAGTTTGCTTCAAAAGAAGGGAAATATGAAACGATTTTAATTGCAATGAACTCGTGCATGAAAGTTTCCCATGAAAGATGCACCAATCAGACTTTAAGCCTGGTATACTCTTCCACGCAGTGAACTTATAAGTGTGCCGCACGCACGGGGCATGAAGGAAAAGCAGGTCACAGTTCACAGCAATACTGGAAGACCTAAAACTATCACAGGGACTAACCTTAAGCCTAAACAGTGCCTTTAGTCGTTATAATTAGGGTTACGGTTAGCATTATTAAAGGGATGGGTTGTTTCAAGAGTAGTAAAACAGGGATCTCTTAACGGTAACCTACAAGTGTAAGTTCGATTGTAGGTGCTCGGCGCGGCACGTGTATATAATTACGTATCATTGTTATGTAAATAGTCAGCCAGAATTCAAAATAAATATCATTTTCAAGGTGTGAATTAGCAACTTGACACGTTAGCTCAGTGGTAAAGAACAGGGACAAGTAATCCAGAGGTTTACAGTGGGTCGGAGTTCAAGGCAAGCTGCGAGTGACATATCGTGGGATAAAATGGCCGAGCGGGATCTGGAAATGAGAAAGGGGAAAGCTGGGACAAAAACGAGTAACGGTGTGGGCGATGAAGGGAAAGAAAAGAGAGAGGGAGGGAGAGAAGAAATGAGATCCGTTTTTATTCATCCCGTAAGTACAAATTACCCATGTATATATTCGGTTCTCTTGGGTATACGTATTGTTCTACAAAACAATAGCGCGAATGAATAATTAATTTATTCTGCATGCATAATGAAGTAGGGACCTGTACGGAAATCATTCCTTGCCTTTTCCTGCCTTCGAAATTAAAAGAAAAGGCAAGCCACTGTATTACACAAAATTAGCACACAAATCTTGCGCCAAAGTTTGCCGCAACGGCGCTGAAGAGCGTAATACCAGTTCTGATCTTGAAGAAAACTAAGCCGAAGCGCTCGACAAATCCTCCTGCGACTTAATTGAGCGTATTATGAATAAGAAATTGCGCGACAGTCTCGTAAAATTCCTCAATAATAAGTACTCGTGATGTTTTGAAAGCTGTCAAATTGCATTCAACTTGTAGTCCGCTATGCACACCCCCGATTCCCATCAAGTACTTTCAAAAGATCAGTCGAAACTATCGATCACGAATTGTTCTCGAGGTCGTGCGATTTCAGTTAATTCCCAATCTAGAGGACAAAACAATAAGATTGTTTTGCATTTGAAAGGTTTGTTTCTCTCAGGGGACAGAACAACCTTTGTTTTATCCTAAAGATTGGGAATTACTGAAATGGGTCTATTTCTGTTTTCCATGTACAGCAGAGCATGAAATGTAGCGTGCTTTGGCCCTTCCATGTTGATTATACACCTTTTCATTCCTCTTGTAAAGTTGCACCAGAAACCCATAAGGGTTGAAACGTGTAACGGCCCCTTGTGTGCTTGGAAACAAGCTTCTGAATATTCGATTTGCTAAGTACGATATTTGGAACAACAAGAGCGAGGGGTTTCCAAATATGGTACTTAGCAATGAAACATTTAGCCTGGGAACGCAGACGTATTTCCGGCGGTCGTTTCTCTCCCCCGAAAAGTAACGTCTGCGAGTTCGAGCTGCAAAACGATTTCCGTGACGTAAGAATTATTCACCAATCACCGTTTAGCTCTAAAAAATCCAGAACTAACTCGCAGGATTCGTGCGCGGTATAACCACGTATTCTCGTGGAGAAAAAATGGCGGACACACTGGAAGAAGCGTTCAACGACGCGTTCAACCAGGTTTGCAATGTTTTTGGATTTGACAGTTTGAATACGCACCAGGAGGAGTCCATCAAATACATTGTTCAAGAGAAGAAGGATATTTTTGTAAATCTTCCAACGGGTTTTGGAAAGTCGTTGATTTACCATGCTTTGCCGTTGGTTTACTCGTGCTTGCAGTCAACTGACGAGAATATTAAATATCATCGTCGTGATTTCTCCGCTTAACAGCCTGATAAAAGATCAAGTGTTGCGGTTAAATTCCCTGGGAATCACTGCCGTATCTTTGGCTGAAATAGCCACCGTAAAACAAACGAAAGAAGTAAAGAATGGGGAATATTCAATTGTCTTCGGATCACCTGAACTATGGCTTGGATACGAAACATGGAGGAAAATGGCAATGAGCGAGTATTACCGGAAATCTGTCAGAGCAGTTGCTGTCGACGAGGCTCATGTTATTTGTCACTGATAAGTGTTAAAGTCTCTAGTACGTCTCCGTGCAGTCTCCCATTCTCGTAAATCAGTTGCAGCTGTTCTGATGCATGACATATCTAACAATTTATCGACTCCAAATAATGCTGATTTATTGATTTCTTAAGCAAGCATTTATTCATATAAAACAAGATCATCTTCAAGAGGTGACTATTTTGTTAAACCCTCAAGAATTGACAAACAAATTAAATCATTTTCAATATATGGTGTAAAAATTTGAAATAGTTTACCTCGTGAAATTCGCCATCTATCCAAAAACAATTTTAAAATTAAAAATCACAGTATCCTACTCCAAAGACTTTCAGAAGAAAATGACTGTATTGATTTATCTGTCTTAATAACAAAAATACTTAATAATCTGGCTTCTGATATTTGCACTTTCTATTGATTTTAGATATTTACTTGTTTTAGTTGACTGCATGCTTTGTACACTAGTTATTTGTATGTTCGTTCTACAATGTCTTGTCGGTAAAACACAACTGAATACCGTAGCTTTATCTACTTGTTCTCTCTTTTATACACGCGTAACCACTGCTCGCCTCGACTAGCTTTTGCTAACTACGATCAGTGCAGATTGAACATGTATCATATAATAATAAAATTCTACAATAAACAATTGATATAAGCTACATGTAACTTGATCAATCATGCCTAGTGTCTTGCAATTGTCTTTCGCCAACCTTTTTACACGAAAGGGAAACACTACCGCCAAAATATCCCCTAATTTTTTCACTAATTTCGTCCACCTTTTACAGGGCATTATTGAATCGCACAATACGATTGTAGCACTGCGTGCGACAAATGGCCAACTTTTCACAGTCGACGTAAACAGAAAGATCAACGTTTGAGGCACGATATACCAAAGAACATATGTCAACATTGCTTTTACCAAACACACGTATCTTATCCTTAGCCGCCGAGAACTTCCCTCTACAAAGAATGCAGCATTCACAATCGTGAGAAATCTTCTTGGGAGTTTCGTTCATGGTTGTTTATATCACTCATAATCACGCTCCACAACTGAGAATCTTACCTGTGTGGCTTGTATTTCAGACACGCAATTGCGCGAAGTCGCGCAAGAGTAACTCGAGCTTGCTTCTATCATACAATTTGATTGGTCAAAAACCTAACAAAAGATCTTACGTCACAGAAATCGTTTTGCAGCTCGAACTCGC
>NC_090874.1:23073222-23080722 GCF_036669935.1 Montipora foliosa | reverse complement strand
ATTTTGGAGTATACAGCCTGTACATTTGTAGTAATGCTTACAACGGCAATATATTATAACCAGTCAGCATGGGAGGTCACCAGGCACAGATGAAAAGTTGATGACACGAGGGAATTGGTCCCCTTAGCGGTGAAGATTCAGCTAATACGGATCGCTAAGAAATAGTTACAATCGGTAAATTGCTTTTCCAAAACATTTCACGAAAGAAAAAAAATTATTCTTAAAGTGCACCTAACCCCAAAATATTTTTCTTGCTAAAATCAATCTTTGCACCTGTTCGAAACGCATTGTGGCCATTTTTTCCTTTTTCTAACAAATCCTGCCATTTTATAGGCTTCGAAAGTTGCGAAAATCCAAACATCTTTTGTTCACGACCGAGTCACAAGGGGAGTGGGTCTATTCCTGCTTTGACGTCACAATCTACTTTGCATGCATTTTTACAAAGAGTTAATGCAATGTAAATCAGTAGTGACGTCAAAGCAGGAATAGACCCACTCCCCTTCTGACTCGGTCGTGAACAAAAGATGCTTGGATTTTCGCAACTTTCGAAGCCTATAAAATGGCAGGATTTGTTAGAAAAAGGAAAAAATGGCCGCAATGCGTTTCGAACAGGTCCAAAGATTTATTTCAGCGACAAAAATATTTTGGGGTTAGGTGCACTTTAAGTATAAAATATATTTCCTTTATGTCTGGGGAATAACTTCCTTTAAAATTTCACGAAAGCGGCCAGGAAAATGCAAATATATGTCGAACTTTAGCGTGCGCGCTTACCGAGAATCGCTGCATTGTTTTAAAGGAGTCGTCAAGATAAGAAATTTAATGAACTAGCTTTTCCGGCCGTATTTGTGAATAATAGTTGATTTTTTTTTTTTTTTGCAAGCTTATGGGCCGAACCCCAAACCTCCCAAAAATAAATTGACCTTCCCAATACAGACCCCACGCTAGTTCAATGACATGTATTAATTAAGCAAGTTTTCAATCATACATTTATTGCCAGGGGGAAGCTCGCATCTGCCTTTAGAGTCCAGCCTTGACGTAACAAGGGATTCCCTTGTTACGAGGCTCAATGACTAAACCAAACGAACGAATTCTGAAATAGCAGGAAAGTTAGTCCAGTTAGGTATCCTGTAACTGTTCCATGGGATGAAGCGAGTGAAAGAACGCACCGTCGCCATCTTCGCAAGGTACAACAGGCAGTAGGCTCTGTCTTGGAGGAAGTTGCACCCAAACAATCTACCTGAAAAGGGACTACAAGGTGAGACGGTATTGAATAAGGTGTACTGAAAAGCCTGCAATTTTGATTTATAGGCTTCTGTTTTTCATTAATTGACCCCTAAACCATCCAACTAGCTTGTGAATCAGACACTGTATTATTTTGACGTGATTTTCTGACAAAGCCAGGCTAGAGGCTTGCATAAGACCAAACGAAATCAGACAACGCAGGCTGCAACAAGCTCGTTCCCAGGGCTTTTTCCTTAGAGACTGAGAAACCCTGGAAACCAGGTTGAGGCTGCAACTAAGTTAGCTCTTTGACAACACCCATCCACCTCTGACTTCTTGAAAATGTCCCCCATGAATGAATCGATAATTTAGACAACAACACAATCAATCAGTAGGTAAGACGATAATTGACGATCGAGTCTTGAGCTTGTCCTTCGTTTGTGAGAAAGAGGGAATCAAGATACGATACACTAACTGCTATTAGCTGCTTCTGTTAGAGGAAGAAATGAATAAGATAAATAATAAATTTTATAACATGGCAGGTGCATGTGTCCAAAGAATCATGTGTCTCAGACCACTGCAGGCAGTACGCCTTGAGTGACCCCAGAGGTCGGGATTTCCAGGTTCTTTGTGACCACCAACATACAGATCAATGTGACCGCTGTGATGCGATGACAAAAGCTCTTTTAGACATCAAAAATGCCCTCGCAATGATGACAGAAGGGAACATAGGCGCAGATGCCAAGGAAGAATTAAGCTTTATTGCTGACCAAGTGATCTCCAACATTCAAGCATGGAAAGCTCATCTTTTACGCAGCCTCAATCAGGATCAGGCGCGTCTTGTTGTTATAGACGAGCTAGATGAATCAAGTGTACTTCTCGTTAAAGACTGGGCAATGAAGTTCTTGCCGCGCAAGTACCGGTTCGGCAAACGGGGTCTTTCTTGGCAAGTTACTTCGGCCACGCGTAAGGTGTAGCAACTACAGATGATGACGTTTGTTCATGTATCTCAATCATGCAGCCAAGACAGCAACGCTGTGTTAGCGATCATGGAAGATGTCATCAGTAAACTTAAGAAAATTATGCCAACTCTGAAAACCGTCATTTACAGGTCTTTACAGACAAGACAACGCTGAATGCTACCGAAGCGGGTCAACGATAAACGGCGCCTCGGAAGCCAGTCAAATCCACGGAGTAACAGTAAAACCATTTGACTTTTCAGATCCCCAAGCTGGAAAAGGGGCATGCGACAGGAAGGCAGCAACCATCAAGGCCCGTATGAGAATTTACCTCAATGAGGGTAACGACATCAAGAATGCTGCTCAAATGGTTGACGCTATGAGATCGTCGGGAGGTGTATCCGGTCTTCACGACACATTGTCCGAAATGGAAAACCCAAGAACCTCTACCAATGTCAAGTTTGATGGCGTGAGCGGGGTGTCGAATGTCGAATATGGCGAAGATTGTATTACTACGTGGAAGGCATGTGGTATTGGACCTGGTAAGACCGTCAAACTAAGCAAATTTACCAGGAGTAACAACAAAACTCCAATTCTAAGGCTATCTACATGCGTGGAAGACGTAGTGGAGTGGTAGCAAGAACCCATGGCCGGGAGCATACAGCTCCCATACTGGGTATATGTAACGGCATTTTTACAGACCGATCTATTTTTAGACTATCTTTTCCGGAAAAAAACAAAGGCAGGTCCGATTCGGTGACCCTATGACGTCAGCTTAATTTCTTGTAATTGGTCATCGGGCTCCTGTGGGAGTCTCATTCGCGGGAAATTCAATCTAAAAATAAATCGGTCTGTGAAAACGCCGTTACACGAACACAGTAGAGTTGTAGGCTCCAGGTCCTGGGATCCTGGTGGTAGATAAATTTACCTCCCTCCAGTGTCGAGCGACCAAACCTGAGACGATGTCAATTTCAGACGAGACACCGGATGATACAGCTTCTTCCCAGTTAGTTTTCTGTCCTGAAGAGGGCTGCATGAAGTCCTACCAGCGGTTTGCTGCTTTACAATATCACTTGGATTGCGGAAAGCACGAACGCAAACTGGAACGTGAGCCCTTGCTAGACAAAGCTGTTCATGGCTATGCAAGCTAGACTGGAAAATCCAACTGCAAGTGTTCCACAACTGCAGCAGTGCGCCGAAAGTCGTAGAGCACCAAATCGGTCTTTGCTTCCTATGGGATGGGCCCTCAAGACCAGCCAAGCGTCAAGAGCGCGATTTAGCGACAAGCAAAAGAACTATCTATTGAGCAAGTTCCTTATCGGAGAGCAAACAGGCCAACGCTTCTTCAGTTGCCCGCTCTATGATGAGCGCAAGAGATAAAAATGGTGACCGCTTGCTTACCAGCAATGAGTTTTTTACGGGCCAGCAGATCGAGAGCTACTTTTCCCGTCTGGCATCTAAGCGTGCGCTCCAAAGCAGCCACTCCTCCTAAAGTGAGTCTGATGACGAAATCGCAGAAGCTGAAATGGTTTTAAGCGACTTGAGGGGAGAAGTTCTTGAAAACGTCCAACCTCTCCATCCCACCAGCTTCGAACATTACAACTTATGTGAACTGATGGCTCAAGCCAAACTGTCAACATTCGCGATTTCAATGCTTAACAAGATATGCGACCACTTTGATATAGAGGGCAGAAAGAAAGCCCCCTACCTGAGTCGAATTGAAGAGTTTTTGAAGAAATGTAGGTGCTGTTCACCATAATTACATGTATCTCTTTCTCGTTTTGTATAATGTGGTATCATGTAGAGAATTTTAAAGCATAAGCATGACGCGGTCACACTGGGGCTGCAAAATTCCAATAAAATAGAAAGAAACGGTTTTGTAATGCACAAGCAAGTGTTCCCGCGGATTGAGTCTGATTGGACATTTAGAGATGGTGACAAGTCTCTATTAAATAAGTAACATTTCATGTACTAAACAATCAAAGACGGAAAACTGTTCGGCAAAGTCCGGCCGGTTCTTATGTTTATCCACACGCTGGTGTAAATGTCGCAGTGTATACCGGACATAACCTTGCACCGCACAATTCCCATTTAAATTTAGAGACTAGACGCTGCCGTACAAAAGTTGGATTTTGCTCTTGCACTTTACGCACTTGCGGCTAATTAGAGCTTTGTCATCATCTCCAGTGTCCAATCAGACTCAATCTGGGCGAAACTATAAGCGTGGAATTACATGTAATAGATCTTTCCCGCATTCCAATAAACAAACGGTGCCGAGTCGAGGTCATACTGGACATACTTACAGCAAATGTATGAAAATGTCCACCCCAACTTCGTTCTGGTACTATTGTTCGAACGCACTGAAGTGGAATGCGGGAAAAGTCTATAGGCCGAATGCATAAATGGCGGCCAAAATAACATTATTTTCTTTATGTACTAATTAGCCTCACTAGTCCCGTTTGCATGGACAAAATATAAAAGAAATGTTGCATGAGAGTGAGGCTAGGGAGTCTCATTAGCACATAAACAAAAGAAAACATTTTTGGCCGGCATTTATGCATTCGGTCAATTAATTGTTTTATTATGTTAGTCTTCTTCGACAGTTAACCTCCAATCTTTCAACTTGGAAATGGCGTCATAAAAACTCCGAAACGTTGTTCATTCTTATCGCTAATTTTTACTTGCTAGTAAAATAGAAAAGATATGGGAAAATGCCAGTGGCAAGTTCTCCCTTACTAAACGTCCCGAGCTAAGATTTATATTAACTTATCAACTTATCGACATTTACTTACGTCCACACATGGTATTTAAAATGGGAATAGTTACCATCGAAAAGGATGGAAGAAAAAATTTTTTTGTGGTATTAGCAAGTGTTTCCTGGTCTTGAAAGTTTCATTTTCATGGCTGTGCGTTACAACCGTTTATCAAGAAGCGTCACGGACTGACGTTACCCTGACTTGAAGTCGTGACCCTTGACCGAGGGTGCTAATGGGGTTAACAGTTAACTGACAATTGGCCAAAAAAATTGTAGTTAACTGATATTTGGCCAAAAAATTAGTAGTTAACTGATAAATGAAAAGTTAACAGTTAAGTGATATTCTATTAATTATACTAAATACGATTGTTGTTGTTAATAAAAGCAACAAAGGTTTTTCCTAACAGCAAAGCTATTTCGTGCGTTTTACCTGTCCCGCTGCGTGACCAGGTAACGTATTAACTGTATTAAATTCTCAACCTCGGATAATGCATTTCGCGTGCTCTGATTGGTATACTCAATCTCGGTTATCAGCTCATATACCTTGGTTTGACCTTATATGGTAAATGATTGCGTTAAGCGTTGCTAAACTAAAATGTTTTCGCCGGAATGCGAAATTACTCTTTGAATAAAGCCAAAAAGGAGAAAATAAACTTTTTTGTGGAAAGTTTGGATCAATTCTGACGTTTAGAAGTATGCGAAAAGGCAAGAAATGTTTTTGTGATGAGCCTGCGTCTGCCTGACAACAAGGTATTACACAACATCGCATCAGTTCTGATCAAGTTTTTTTCGATTTCGCTCGGATTTGCTCGCTTTTTCCGCTCGTATTTCGTACTTCCAAATTTTTGGAGTTGAAGGAATTTAATAAAACAATTATTCCATTCGCGCTTGTTGGATATGAGACTGGTTATAGCCAACTCGGCGCTACGCGCCTCGTTGGCTATTTACCATCTCATATCCAACGCGCGCTTATGGAATAATTGTTAAATATATGCGAAAGGCGCCAGAGGGTCGTACCAGGCACCAGGGAGCTTTGACCTTGAGTTCGTGATGGCGTCGAGTGGCTTGGTGAAGGTTATTCTCAGCTTTTATTGCGATGATGAAGGATCGGCATTCGAACGGCACAGAGGTTGTGTACCGTTCGACATTGAAAAGCATAATTTAATGGAGATAGCCTTCCAAACATTTGATAGAATTCATGGAAATCAAACAGGAAGCGGAAAAGTTCGGACTTGCTGGCTTCGATTTAAAGTCTTTCGACTGGAAAAGATTGACGGGAGAGCCGAAAATTTTGCAGTTGTGACAAAGGCCCAGCTGGAAGGAGCTACCCTTTCTAATGGTAAGTGCCACAAGTGAGCTAAATGGTGCGTATTTTGATTCGTCTTTTTGTTTGAAATTTTGTCCACACGCTTACGCGGGTTGACCACACTCGACGAGGATCATGACTAAAACACCACACGAGTACATACGGGTAACATACGAGTAACATACGAGTAACATACGGAACATACGGACACATACGAGTAACACACGACTAACATACGAGTAACATACGGATACATACGACTAACATACGGATACATACGAGTAAAAAAATACGAAAATATACGAGTAAAATTCATACCAGTAAATTTTTATGCAAAGTAACGACAACTTAAGTAAAATATTACGCATTACTTCCCGACTAAGGAAAGTTTGCGTTACAAGAGCAAAGATATTTGATCTTAATATCAAATATCTGGGTATTTGATATTAATATCAAATATCTGGGGTCATGCCTGGTAATCTGATGTGCGCAAAAAAATAGCCTGTCGCGCAGTGGATGGTCTTCACGCGTTCGATCTTTACCGTGCACTGAACAGATTGAAGAGCGTAATACTGATTTACAGATGACACATTTGAGAAAGGAACCGTGATGTAGATGTAACTAACAGTGGTAAGTGAAGTGTTTTTGCTACCGCAGATGATACCAAAAATCTGCTTTAGTTTTGTAACATGAAAGATAAAAGCACATATTTTGCAAACCAAACGAACCATCGATTGCATTATGATTTAAGCCAACTGAACAGTCACAGAATGACACAATCAGTAGATATTTAGTCTTATATGTCTGTTTATATTTGTCTTTTAAAAGTGTGTTGTTAAAATATCAGGAAAAAATAATTCTTCGGACGTACGGTCAGGGGCACTCAAGGAGAATATAGTTCAAAACCACTTAAACATAGCATTGTTAAACGGATTTTGGTATTTAACGGTAGATATAGGCATTACATGCATTACAGGCCAAAGCAGTGCAAATGAAGCAGTTAAATTTTAACTGTTGATGTTACAAGTTGCTTTCGTGGTTGATTATGACTGCCAGGCCAGGCTTCTGCCATGCCGCCCAGAAAGGCGAAGCCCTTAGGCTTCTTAGAACCAACTCTTCAAAGGCAACATTTGAAGAAAACGTTAAAAATTTCAGATCACACTTGCGTGTCCGAGGCTACCCAGATAATCTGGTAAACAAAGTCCTCGCAGAAGTCAAATTTATAGATAGAAAGTCGGCACTTCAAAAAAAACCGCAAA
>NC_090874.1:23065722-23070722 GCF_036669935.1 Montipora foliosa | reverse complement strand
TAAAGAAAATTCGGGTTGTGAATCAATTATTATCGCTGAGATAATAAAAGTTAATAGATAACTAAAATTAGTAGTTAACTGACAATTGGCCAAAAAAAATAGTAGTTAACTGACAATTAGCCGAAAAATTAGTAGTTAACTGACAATTGGGTACCCCCATTAGCACCCTCTTGACCAAGTGAGCCATGAAGTTACTTTCCGAAAACAGAACCTGGACTGCAGCATCAAATGGACAACAGCTGTCAACAGCTGGACGGCAAGTAAAAGTAAGTCATCGTTTTTAAGCTGTGAAGTAGAGTTTAGTGCAATAATTTCATTCAAAATCGGCTTAAATACGTGTTTAATTTGCGCGTGAGAATCAAGAAGACGGGAATATGCAAATGAGATCAAATTTTAATGAAACTGCGCAGATTTCGAAGGCGTTTCATAAAGCGCTCGCTTCAAAACCCAGACCAATTTTTATATGCTGTGTAAGGAGAGCATTTAGACACGTTATAAACATAATATAAACTCCATTGAACACTGGCCACATATCAAAAAGTCGGATTGTAATTATAAAGTGAAACTAGCTCTGCGGAGTCTGCGGTGAAACCCTATCAAGTATTGTGCTTTCTCGAAGCAAGAAGCGTCATCTACAACTAAAAAGTAGGCATAAATAAACTGCCAAATATTCCTCCTTTTAAATTAGTTACTTTTTCCCTGATGTTATGGGCTTTACTACTTACGCAAAGACATTTACGCGAATGCCAATTTTTGCTAATTAATTCTGCTATTTTTCGCGAGCGGGAGTGCGAAAATCCAGCCGTATTTTTAGAAAGACACCCGAAATCTTTGAGAACTCGTTAATACCTCTTTAGAAATCGAAAATAAAGATTCGTTTCATTTTTGACCATGGCCGCAGTTTTATAATTTTGCTCAATAATTCTGTGCATTCGCTCTTAAATTTTGAGCTAGCCTAGTTGCACCATCTTTGATTTGCGTTCAGTTTAACATTAATTCATTCAGCGGGGAAACAAAATGGAACAATCTTTATCTGAAATGACCTAAAAACGTTCATCCCTGCAAAGGAGGCGAATGGCGATTACAACTCAACACTGCCAGGATATCTTAAAAGACTTACTTAACTGGAAGTAAACGAAAGCAACCGCGAATGAAAAGCAAAACGTGTAGCATAGCAAAGAAACAATAGTCGATAATACGAAGATAGTGATCCGAAAACTTTCCGACAGGCAATCATCACGCGAGCCCACCCACTCACTCACTCACCCAAGAAATCGAAAATTTCGCCGGTATGCGCAATGCCGTACCACAAGAAATTCATGCTTAAGAAAGCGGCTGGCAAGGTCTGTGTCGCCTGGCGGCTCGCAAAAAAAAAAGTAATAATGATAAATTGTCACTCCTTTCGTCATAAAGTGTCCACTTGATTTTCTCGCCATTTTCAAAGAAACTTTCCTCCTCTTAGTCGAATTCATGCATCCTAGTCCCAACACCAGCAGTTATTGTCAACTCAGTTCTATAATTAGGTGAATGCACTATTTAGGCAAGTAATTACTGGGTTGCCATATGACAATCCAGTCAAAAACTGAGTGGCATTTTTCCATTTTTTATTTTTTTCCTGTGTCGGAAATCGGGAAGTTGCACAATAGGGTTTTCTTGTCACTCCCCTTCTAAGCATTGTCTTTGTGCTTAGAGTCTTCTGTGCATATATCTTTGGTAGGCTAAAGGGGGTAATAGAAACGCGCAGATTTCAAGTTATCCGGTGGGCACAGTAGAATCGTTAATTAACCTGCAATCGCGTCGAAGTGGATGTAACGCGAATGGCGTTTGAGCGGATCTTTAAACAAAATATACCCTTTTGTAGCTCACGTATGGAACGTCGATTCGATAAACAAGACAGGCGGTGAAAATAAATATCTGGAATCTTCAAAGCGACAATTTATGGACTTCAACAACAATTGCATCTTTCGATCGACCGTCGTAAGCTTTATTTTTAAATATTTTACAAACTGTGGTGTTGTGCACAACACTGAGACCAAATGGCAAATTGTGTGGATATGGGTTTAACAGACTCATTGAAAGGAATCGAACACCTTGAATCCATCTCCGATCTCTGTTGTCTGGATTTATATTTATTTGTACTCAACTTTACTCAGCCTTCAGGTAAAAAACAATTGGAAATTTGACTAATTGTTGTTCGTCAAGAATAATTTGAAAGAAAGCCTGCTGTCCATTTTTGCTTCATTATTCAAGGAAAGGGTCCTTCAGCAACGGGTTTGATCCTTAACACTGGTGGGAAATTTATCTAGTGTCACGGCTTGTTTGCACGCTCGCAATAAAATGGGAATTTTTTTTTCCTACTAACAGCATATATGTTTTGTTTCAATAAAATATTTGGCTGATTTTTCTGTCTTTTTAAGTGTGTCTTTGTGGATTGATGGTGTTCCAAATGATTCGAACTTAACTAATTTGCATATGTGGGTTGACATTTGATACCCGAGTTGCTTCCATTGAGATGTCAAGAACAACAATTCTTTATTAGATCTCTTTTGCCCGCAATTAGCGAGGGCTATTCGAGGCGGGAAAAAGAGGAAAAAAGAAAATTTAGAAGTCCCATAAATTATATCAAACTAATTATATTAAACAAACCTAGAAGCAATCTAGTTCGTCGTGTGTTTTATATGCAGAGTGAGACCAGGAGGCGGACTGTACTCAATACTGGGAGTAACATACAATGTTATGATTTTGAGAATTGTACTCGAATATCAGAAATTCTTATGTGATCGTCCTCGTTTTCGAGGATTTCAAGGAGTTTATTCTTTAGTTTGCTTTTAAATTGACTTTTGATAGAGAATGGAATGGTGTTCCAAATCAAGGCACCTGAGATAGAGAAGGCTTTTTTCATATTTTCAGTTCCAGCTTGCTCAACATAATAATTCTCGTTAGTGACAGATCTAGTCCGGTAACTATGGACAAAACACAGTTTCTTGAACATATTCTTAATGTTACTGGGAGCAAGGTTATTATGAACGTCATACTTTAGAAGGCTCATTTGTTCAAACAGAAAAAATGATATCGGCAGCTGTTTTGAAGAACATTAGCCTAAGGGCTCCCTTTTGGAGAACTAGTAACCTATGAAGGTGTGTCTCAGCAGCCTGACCCCAAGCACAGATACCATAGTTCAGATAGGGAAAAATTAAAGAGCGGTTTAAGGTGAGAAGTACATGACGGGGAACAAAGTGTCTGAGCTTAGCAATAATCCCGATTGTTTTACTGACTTTTTGACAGATGTAATCTATATGACATTTCCATGAGAGGTTCGAATCCATGAGTATACCAAGATATTTAATATAATTTTCATTTATAACGGTTGGCTAGTATTGGAGTTGCTGTCTATTATTCTAATATTGGGATGAAAGGAAAGAATCTTTTGGCGTGGATGAAAGATGATATAATTAGATTTTTCGGCATTCAAGGTTAGTTTATTGACAGTTAACCACATACACACTTTGGAAAGCTCTTCGTTTAAATTCAGATTCAAGTGTTTTAAGTTACTCTAGTTCATCGGCAAACAAGTAGAAATGAAACTTATTGGAAGATTATATAAATCATTGACATTCAAGAGAAAAAGCAAGTGTCCCAGCACGGAACCTTGAGGAACTCCGCATAGGGTTTGACTGGCGTCCGATATATAACCATTAACAGTCGTATATTGTGTGCGACTAATTAGATATGACCTAACCAATCATTTACTCTCCTAAGTTTAGAGTAAAATCAATGAATAAACAACAAGTGAATTGGCCTTTATCAAATTAGTAAGCAATGTCATTTAGGATTCAAGATTATGGCATGTTGTGTACTATGCCCATAATGCCTGCCTACGGGCAATCCAAGATGGGATGATATAATATATCCAGTTTGTCAATAACCTTATTTGTGAGACATGATTAACATATATAAAATACAAGGTGTTACAAAGGAACCCAATGGGAACGCTGAAAAAATCCGAGCCCAGATGGGATTCGAACCAACGACCCTCCGGCGTGATTTCGTAAGGATGCTCTAACCACTGAGATACTGGAGACTCTATGAGCATAGGGCGAGATTGTGGGTATTTGACTCGAGCTGTATCACGCAGCCACAGAGTCACATAGGGGACCTGACAGGTGGTGGTTGGTTGGCCGCATTCGTTCACAGAAATACAGGCAAACTGTATTTCAATGCGTAAGTTGAAAAAACTATTCCAGTTTGTGTACATCGTTTGGTTAAAGTGCCTTTTATTGTTCTTTATTCGATTTTCGTTTACTCGAGGGAACTTAGACCTACGAGCACAGTTTAGAATGTTATTTTGGTAGTTTTCTGTTTCTTGTATGTTCAAGCTAAAATCCTGGACAAAATTGTTGACACTTTTCTATTCATCTCTCCATATGAAAAACAAAGATTTCTTCCATGACATTAAATCTGCCATTTACGAACACCCTTTCCCTCCACCATCACAAAGCAATATGGTTTGATACCAAGATTATTTGCGGTCTTGTAAACAACTTTGCTTGGGGTCTGGAAGGGGGAGGGGTTAGTTTTAGGGCTTTTATTGTAGTTATTGTCTAATGGATCAACTTGAGGTATTTCTCAACTACTTTTGTCCAAGGTTGTGGTTTGAACCACATACGACGACGGAAGAAGACACGGCCTTAATGTAAGCGAGTTCACGTTAATAAACTTTCTATTTCATGTTTTGAGTCGAAGAGTTCAAGTTTTTCATTGCTACAACAAGTTACAGGAAATCCGAAATAAACTGGGGTAGTGAATAGTAGTTCTCTGTTCTATCTACACTGTGGGTTGACTTGGTCAGGATATAAAACTACCTCATCCCTACAAAACACATCCTAGGCTATATTGTGCCGTTCCATAGTATTCACGATAATAAAATAGGCCCAGACAAATCTCAAACTACTCGAAAAAAAAAAAGCAAAGGAGAAAACAGTTCGAGAATCAAGAAAGCA
>NC_090874.1:23049328-23065622 GCF_036669935.1 Montipora foliosa | reverse complement strand
AGAACAACCATCCGCTCTACAATTTTCAACAGACACACACTCAAGCTAAGCTACTCATGTATGCCAAACATGAAATCCATCATATCGTCACACAACAAACACGTTCTTTCAGATGCAAATGCACCAGCACCGCAACCTGACACCTGCAATTGTAGAAAAAAGCCTGAATGCCCACTCGAAGGAAAATGCCTTCAAACTAACGTAATTTATCAAGCAACAGTCACCACCGAGACAACAACTGAAACCTACGTTGGACTAGCCACAAACTTCAAGGAACGCTACAGGAATCACAAAACATCTTTTCGACATTCAAACAGAAGAAATGAGACAGAGCTTTCCAAACATGTTTGGCACTTACAAGATGCAAAGAAGCCGTTTCAAATCAAATGGAAAATTCTTAAAAAATGTAGACCCTACAGCAATATTAGCAAAAAATGTAGTCTTTGTCTGAATGAAAAATTCATAATCATGTGTGAGAAAGAACTGTGTAGCCTCAACAGAAGAAACGAATTAGCAAGTTCATGCCCCCACAGAAACCGATATGTACTCCGGAACTTTAGAGTAACGTAAATTTAAAATACCGACATAGAATCCCCTTATATCATGTTTTGTTACCTAGCAGCTGCTAAAATGTAACGCATTTACTATAGCAACCATTCAAATTTCCGTATTTAACTGCCAGCTTTACAATTTCAACAGTTCAGTCGTTAAAATTGCCTGATGAGTGTGGTACTTGTACCATACGAAACAGTTCTGTAGCATTAAACGATCATGGTTACTCGTGAAACCTAAACTTGTGTAAAGTCATATATATATATATATATAATTCTAAATCCTAAAATTCTAATTTAAAAAAGAAAAAAATTCCTTAAAATTTTCTAATACTCTATAATTTCTAAAGTTTGTAAAATGATTTGACGGTGGCCTTGAAGGCCCGCGCTATGTTAAGCGAACTTGAGGTAATAGCTTTCTGCATCCTTCTGAGAACCTCCTTTCCTCTAGCGCACACAAGTTTCTTTATTGTTTTCTCTAAATCTTTAGACCAACCGCCTTGCACATCAATCACTACGTTGCACTGTTCCACGACATAGCCATGGTACTGCTTCCTTAACTCCCAGCGCAGTGGAGCATACTTTTCCGTCTTCTCCCTCTCCTTTTCCCTACGGTTGTCTAACCAGGGGCAACTCATTTCAACTGCCCAGACTCGTTTCCTCCTGTGATCCACAAATCTGACGTCCACTCTGTTGGCCTTGACATAACTTTGTTCGGCATACGCTGGTACATCCCACTATGCTTGAGCTTCCGGAGATAAGTACACTGGTTTGGGTGCCACTAACGAGTACCATGGTGGTACTGAGTCCACTAGCTGCAGGTCTTTACACACCTCAAAGAACAACACCTTAAGTGCAGCGTTGTGTCGCTAAAAGTACTTGGACTGTGCTAAAGCAGGACATCCCGCAAGAACATGTGCAAGAGTTTCTGCAGCGCCTCCGCACAACCTACATGTGATCTCTCCTTGTGAAGTTCTTATTTTGATCTTTGTATACACTCTAGTAGGGGTGAGCTGTTCGTAAAGCTCCAGTACCCCGGTAATCGTGTGGGTTAGTGCTGAGGGCCACTCCCGTAGCCAAGCAAAACACTCATCCATGCTCAGATCTTCGTCCTGCCACCGTGCACACAGAAAGCGACCATGCCACTGCTCGCTCTCAATCTCTTCCTGTAACTTCTCCGTCGCTGTCCTCCTCAAATAACCCTTAACTTTCTTCCCTAGAATTTTGTATCCGGTGCTTGGCGCGGGCTGCATGACGGGTTCGGATAGTTCAAAGTCAAACCCGTGTCCAGCTCCTCCGCGTACTTGCATGCCTCCTTAACCAACGAAGTGAATCCCTTCTCACTTGCCCTCTCTTCAAACTTCTGAACTAACCTCATGGTAGGATCTGTATTCTCATACAGCTTAATTGCAAATTTGATTTTTGTTAGCTTGTATTCCTGGTCAATTGCGCGTAGGCCACGCCCACCCTTGTCCCTGGGTAGGTAAAACATAGCCGTCGAACTTAGCGGATGCTTCCCTCCGTTCTCACATTATTATTATTATTATTATTATTATTAATTAGAAGTTTCCGGTTCTTTTAAGAAATGCACACTTGCCGCTGAGGCCTCCAGTGTACAATGAACGTCGTTTGTACTTTGGGGGGTGGGGAAGGCTTGTTACAACAGTACAATTTGCCAGCGATAGAAACTTACTGCTCTGCAGTGAGTAGACTGCATGTGCCTGCGAATAGGCCATTTCCGAGTTCAAGTCTGCCTCCTCTTCAAAGCGAGTCTAAGTGCGAAGTTTTTGTAGTGGTAATTACTTCTACTTTACATATGAATGAAAACTAATTTTCATAACAAAAACTTCGCACTTAGACTCGCTTTGAAGATGAGGCAGGCCAGAACTCGAAAAAAGGCTATTCCAACATCCTGTTAAGGAAGACTTATTGACGGAAAAAATGAAGGGAAGTGTTTCTTAATAAGTCCACCTTGAGATAGGCGCTTTTTAAAGCTTTTTTATATTTTTTTATGTTTAGCGACGAGGTTTTTGCAAGATTGAGTACACAACCCGGATTCGTCATTTCAAATCAGAGTTAGTCTAGTTAATTTTCGACTTACAACGATAGCTGTAAATTGCTCCTCCAAGTCTTAGTTTTCTTCTAAAATACCTAAAATCACCTCAAAGTCGTTACCAAAAGGAAATAACTCGTCTCTTCCAGCCGCTATCTTGGTTTGTCGAGCACGGTCAGAGTCACGTGACTTGCACATTGAACATCAGAAAGCGCTCTATTGTTTGACTCTTTGAAGTTCGCGGACTATCCTTACCAGTCCTCTCTACTATCTTTGTTCAAATGCACTTAAACTTTGCTATGGGAAAAACGCTAAAAGAAAAAGCGACAGAGTTATATCTTTTCGCCTATTGACACTTTCATGACCAAACAGCTCAAGCAATCAATAGTTCGCGAGTCAAGGATTTATCCTCCTGCAGTGAAATCTTCTTCAGGATTTTGTTTATATCGCAAATTTAATGATATGTGATGCGCATCCTGGGAAACCTCTTACCCAGGACTTCGCACCTTAATTCTCCCGCCCCAGCTCAGAAATCAAGGCAGAGGTCCTGGGAACGAAAAAAAATTAGGAGCCACTGTATTTAATTAATCGAGTAAATGTGTCTTCCACCAGCCAATTATACTACATGTCAAAATACCGAGAATTACTCATCAAATGTGAGAGACGAATGTTTCTTTCATTGCCAATGACTTTTATTTGCCATTAATTGAGAATGAGCATGCATTGATTCGACCTTAACATTCAACCCTATGAATGATTCTCTCCCTTGTACATACATCTCTTTGCCATTATTTACTATTTACGCTCAGCGTACAGTTGTAAATTCCTCTTTTAATTTCTCTGATACAATCTTATTGCCCTCGCTCTCTTCCCTTCTTGCGTCCTTATGGCCTGTTAAAGCCGGTTTTATGGTTGGGTAGGTCGAGAGATGGTATAAACTGTTTCCTCTTTGGAAGCATAGTTTGCGAAGACAGGAACAAAACTGTAAAATAAAGACTAAAATGAATGAACAAATAAATAGCTGTGTAGCTTAAGTAGCTTTAAATACCCATAAAACGGTGGACTGATGGTGAGTGCGGGGAGTAAAATGAGCGCACCGTCTGCCTCGGGTTTGTTAGTTGAATTAATGTTACGAGTTATTGACGTTAAATATGGTCGCGTCGCACTTTATTTTATGTTACTTTAATAAATAGTAAAAGGAAAACCAATCTGAGTAGGAGTTTACGCAACACTTATGCTTTAAATTGATCGTCAGTGATTATCGGTGAATATTCACCTCGACTCCGTCTCACTGAATATTCACCGATAATCACTTCGCCTTCGGCGAATAATTGTTAAATAACCGGAATCTCAATGTTCAGGTTGTTTTTAAACAAAAATCGTAATCTTTGAGCTTGATTAACAAGATTCTTTTTTAGCTTTAGCTTACCTTACAGTCCATAGCTCTTTTCCCGCTTTGGAAAGGACTAATAAAGGCCTCACTCTGAATGGTAGTCAGTGTTAGCATCAGTATTGCTGATAGGAACACGAACATAATAACTTTTCTTCTGGTCATGTTCCTATCTTTCAATACTAATCGTTGTGATAGCACTCTGGCTTATAAAATAACGTCCACGATCGTTATTTTCATACACAAAGTTTCAAGTGTTTGAATGCTTTTCAAAAGGGCCTCCGTCATTTTCCTCCACGCTTGAGGGTTTGGCATAGCAACAGCATTAATTTTTGTGTGCAACAAAATCACACGGTGTCTTTTAATTGCAATACCAGGAAGATTTAATTGCTGTTGTGTTAGCGCCGAGGAAGCTCTCAAAGGATGCACAATTCACGTAATCATTCCATTCGTTTGCCGAAATTTGATACTAGAGAGTTCTCCTTCGATACGGCCAGCTTAATCAGCACTTTTATGACTTTTGCACAATGGCCGGATCTTGCTATATATTGCTTGCATAAATTGATTGCCCTTTGTGGACTCATCATGTACTTGACTGTACAGGCTCACACTCAATTTTTTTTTTTTAAATCTCCATATGAAAACGCTTTCATGCATTTTGTCTGCCAAAAAGGTTCTTCATTCAGCTTTAACTTCAAGAAACTAAGGCTATACCCCGAGTCCCTCTCACTTTAGAACCTCCATTTACCTTTGGAGAGTTCAATCTAGATTGATCGTAACATTTGCTAGTCACGAGCATCTCTCAGTGAAATCCCATTACACTCATCTTGAAGTTTTCGAAAAATTCGGGCGAAATAAAACACAAAGCCAAGTTCACCTGCAGATCTGAAGAGTTTGCCATTTCGACATCATAACCGCAATTAAAATTGTCAAAATCTTAAGCTGTTTTTCGCTTACAAGTCATCGAGTATCACACAAACAAAGAGATTACTGTTTCAGCTCATCATCATTATCATCCATCACACTTTGACAAAGCGCTGTAGTCGACTCTGTTGAATCAAACAAACGCACTGGCTACTGATGTAACGGTTGCCAATATTTGGATATGTTGGACGCGCAGCGTAAGAGTAGTTTTCATTGGCGACGCTGAGCCATTGAATTGTAGTTTATTAGTGTCTACACTGACCTAACAAACGTATTAATGATCAAATTAAACGTTATTGATTTTGCGTATGTTGCTTCGGTTGGTAGCTGAAATCAGTGCTTACTGAGCGTATTAATAGTATTGATCATCATTTCGTTGCATGGGGAATACGCACTTGGAGCTAACTTCTAATTGCTTGTTGATTGGCTAAAAACATTAACTCTTTGACCCCCTTGATCTAAAACTTCATTCTCCTAACTACTTCCATAGATTTTTTCTTTAGCTGGTCATGAGAATTTGGCGCTCTATCAGGATCATACACTTCAGCGGATTATATTGTTTATTCTCAATACTTGTATGCCTGACAGCGTAATCGGAAATTGAGTGGAAAATTGACATACTGGTCAATCCCGTGAGTCAAATGGTTGAGGTGGCTCTCAAACTTCCAAAAAATCCAGCATTTGATACGTCCAACAAAGTTTCAAGTAGAATGTTTGATCGAAAACTCAAAACTTTGCTCAATATTTGGCTAATGATTTGTGCTGGCTAAGTGTGGGATGATTAACGGTGAAACATGTACATATTGACATAAATGACATCAATGTTGGAACGAGACGTATGAATAGATACAAACATGCTATAAAAGCAGAAAAAGAACAAATAACAACATTCGTTAGGGTTACAAATTTCAACAAAAATGATGTGGTATAAATACGTGAAATCAAATTTAAAGTAATTATTTGATTTCTTAGTGATAAAGGCAGTGCCTTTGTTAAAAGAAGCAACCCACTAGTTATTCTCCGATGGCAAAAATGTATAGTAATGCGCTTGAGGAAAATAGAAAGTTTCAATTTGCAGACTATATTAATTCTGTTTATGAAATATTAAGAGTGGAAAAATATATTTCGGTCATGACAAATACCCAAACTGCTTTTGCAAAAAAATGGCATAGGTTTCTCTAGTGGCATATTTTGGTGTTGTTAACTAACTGTTAGTCAAGTCAAGTGTTTTGATCTGTAAATCTGTAAAGTGTATTTTAGTGCTTGTAAAATTAAAAAAAAAAAACGACTCTGAATTAGGCCGCCTGAGACATCAAATTTCTTGCTGAGAAAGCAAGCAAGTTGATTATTCAAAGCCAAGTGTAATTGTTATATGTTTAAAACGAAGTTTGTGAAGGGTTTTACAGTAAACTGCACATAACCAAACAAGGTCTTATTTGAAAATTATAACAAAGCTATCTATTTTCAAGCACGTATTTCCGTAGACATAAAACTTCATTTTCCTTCCATCTATGACTCATTTTTGGCACCTTTTTTTTTGTCTACTAATGGTGTCTTTAATTTTATAGCTAAGGTTTCACATAACCATATCATTTTAAAATTATGTACCATGGCTTAATTTTATTTACTATAATTTCTTCATTTCTTAAAAGGATGATTTCTCAATTTTGAATTGCTTCTTCTTTTGCTGGTTGTAAGTTCTTTTCTAAATGTGATTTGAGTAGCACTAAAGTGAACCTGTTTGCTATACATCTGGCGTTATTCTAATTCTATAATATGTTAAGTTGGAGAAGAAACAACCTGATACTTTAAACTTTTACTCGACTAACAGTTTTGATCCGGAAAGGAAAGGACAGGAAAGCAAAGGAACTTTACATAAGTGCCTAGTGTTGTGTTAGCTTACATGAGGTATTGTTAAAGTTAGTTAAATGGCGTCTTGAAGTAAACACGTGTTTTTCATTAAAGACCACCATAAGCCCAAATAACCCGACATGGTGACAACGGGAAGCTCCCAATAGCCTTTAAACTAAAAGAGAATCAACCAAAACAGACATGACAGACCAAGGTCAACACGAAGCCGGAATTCAAGCTGAACAAGCTGAAGTAGTTGAAGAGTCGAACGAAGGCGCTCACCCTGCACAACCAGCCGCGCAACCACAAGTCGCTGCAGCTGTACAGCAGCCCGTGATTCAACAGATATCCATGGCGAGTTATCAAGTTCCATCACCCGAAAATTTCAACTTCAAACCCAAGGAATGGTCCCGCTGGATCAAGCGTTTCGAACGATTTCGAAAAGTAACCGGACTCGACCAAAATGACGGCGAGGCAAATTTCCCTTTCGTAAACGGTTGTTGCCATTTCTCAGAACGGTCGTTGCCATTTGAAACGGTCGATGCCATTTATAACGGTTGACGGCACACTTCACTTCAAAGAAAATTAAAAGAAACAAACTAAGAAAAAATATTAACAAAAATTAAGACAAAAAAGGAAAAAAAAACATTTATAAAAGAAAACCCGGAGGGAAAAAAGTGTCCGAAAATTTCAAGACTCGAACTCGGGTTCTTAGCCCTCACCATAAACAGAACCCTAACCCGAACCTAACTTATATGACCAGCGAGACAACTCCCAGTAACCGCAACCTTTTGAGTTCTTAGACCTAATGAGTGTAATTCAGAGCTAAGAAATGGCATCGACCGTTTCAAATGGCAACGACCGTTCTGAGAAATGGCAACGACCGTTTACGAAAGGGAAATAGGCGACGGCCAAGTGAACACTTTGATTTATTCGATGGGCGAAGAAACTGATGACATCTTAGTGTCATTCGGACTAACAACTGAAGAGGCAAAGCAGTACAGCGTGGTGAAAGGCAAGTTTGAAGTTCATTTCGTGGTAAAGAGAAACGTAATATTTGAACGAGCTAAGTTCAACCTGAGAAGTCAACAAGATGGCGAGTCAGTTGATAAATTTATAACGGATTTGTATTTTCTTGCTGAATACTGCAAATTTGGAACTCTAAGGGACGATCTCATCCGAGATAGAATCGTGGTAGGGATAAAAGACAAGAAGCTCTCTGAACAACTGCAACTGGATTCTAAGCTGACATTAGAGAAAGCAATCACGAAAACCAGGCAGTCGGAGACAGTTAAAAAGCAGCAAACTTTCATACAGGAAACCAAATCTGACCCACCACCAACTAATGTTGACCGTTTGTGCAAAGGAAAGGGGAAAGATTCTAAATAGGATTTAAAGAAGAAAAAGAAACCACCCAAGTCTAAACATGGGAAAACTCCTGAAACACAATGTTCAGGGTGCCTGGGCCAACCACATCCAAAGAAACCATGTCCAGCCAGAGAATCAAAATGTAACAAGTGCTCCAAAGTAGGGCATTGGGCAAAGACCTGCAGATCCGCTCAATTAGACAAGAGAGTGGGTGAAGTGCATTTTCCGGGGAGACAAGAAGAAGAAGAAGAAGAAGAAGAAGAAGAAGAAGAAGAAGAAGAGTTTTTCCTAGGTGAACTCACTGAGCTATCTGCCGTCCGAGGAAGTACAGGAGATTCATGGAAAGTTAAAGTTTCACTGAATGGAATGCTAGCAGAATTTAAAGTGGATACCGTTGCAGATGTAACAGTAATTCCACCTAGCCTGTATCACAGTTTGCAACCAGCTCCATCACTTAGCAGGACCACCAGGCTACTGATGGGTCCATGTAAACAGAAATTGAACTGTCTAGGGACGTTCATAGCAGACTTGCAATTGCATGATAAGACTGCTAAGGAGCAAGTGTATGTCATAGGAAATTTGGAGCGACCTTTGCTAGGAAGACAGCCAGCTGAACTTCTATCGCTGATAACCAGATTTGACAGCCTGAGCAGTGATGACTACAAGAGTAAAGTAGGAGACAAGTGCCCCAAGTTGTTTGAAGGACTAGCTGTCATGAAGGACAGTTACTGCATCACATTCAAAGAAGATGCCAGACCTTTCCAAGTGTTAGTCCCAAGGAAGGTACCCTTCCCCTTGTATCAGAAAACAAAAGAAGAGTTAGACAGGATGCTGAAGGCAGGTGTCATATCCACAGTGGACCAAACCACTGATTGGTGCGCCTCCATGGTTGTGACCCCGAAAAGTAATGGCGAGTCTGCGTCGACCTAAGCAAGCTAAATGAGTACGTCAAGAGGGAAAACCACCCACTTCCTGCAGTAGATACAACACTCGGGAGTTTGGAAGGCTCTAGAGTGTTCTCTAAACTTGACGCGAACTCAGGATTCTGGCAGATAAAGCTAGCGTAGGAATCAAGACCGATGACAACGTTCATCACCCCGTGGGGCCGTTTTGTTTCAATGTGTTGCCCTTCAGAATCAGTTCTGGTTCTGAGAAATTCCAGGAGAATATGAATCTTATCCTCCAGGGATTGGATGGCGTGGAGTGCAACATAGACGACGTTTTAGTCCATGGCAAAGACCAGACTGAACACGATCAGAGGTTAGAAGCTGTCCTTAAGCTGTCTGGTCGAAGCTGGCGTGACACTCAACTTGAAGTTCCTCGGACACGTTATAAGCTTCAGTGGAATTGAGGCAGATCCTGAAAAGCTACAAGCAATTGCAGACGTACTGCCACCTCAAAACGTGCAAGAAGTGAGAATATTTCTTGGCATGGTGAGCCAACTAAGCAAGTTTTCCGAGCACCTCGCTGACAAGACAAAGACCATCAGAGACCTTCTTCAAAAAGGAAACCAATGGATATGGGGAAGGGAGCAACAAAAAGCATTTGAGCAGATCAAATCTGACCTCACGCAAGCTCCAGTGCTGGCTCTGTACGATCCAAACAAGGAAACCAAAGTGACAGCCGATGCTTCATCCTTTGGCCTAGGAGGGGTACTCCTGGCGGCCAGTCTCATTAATGTTGCGAGCGATGTCTCCCACCGAAACCAGATCTGCACAGATCGAAAAAGAAGCCTTAGCGCTCACTTGGGCATGCCAACGATCCTGGAAGTACAAAGTGGGAAAATCAATCTCTGTGGAAACAGACCATACACCCCTGGTGCCACTCCTGAGTACTCACACACTTCCTCCGAGAATCCAAAGATTTAGAATGCGACTGATGAGATTCCACTCAAGGAGATCAAGCATGTCCCCGGAAAGAAGATGTACATAGCTGATGCGCTTTCAAGACTCCAAACGCGAAACCAAACAGTGAAGTCACCAATTGACGATGACGAAATGGAACATTGGAAGCGTGATCTCATCCCTGCCTGCCTCAGACACACGATTACAGCAGATCATGGAAGCACAGGAAGAGGATCCTGTTTGCAGGCATGACAAGTAATCATTAAACGATGCAATGAAGTCAAGTAGGGGTGAACTGTCTGTGGTGCAGAACATTCTGCTCAAAGCATCCAGGATCGTAATCCCTTCCTCCATGCGTCTCGCGATACTTGACAAGATTCACAAAGGCCATCAAGGGATCGCTAAGTGCCGTGAGCGGGCCAAGAACTCTGTTTGGTGGCCAGGACTCAGCCGAGAAATCCAGGATATGATGCAACAATGCAGAGTTTGCGCTCTCCAGAGAGAAAACAGGCCTGAACCGCTTATCACGACACCCTTACCCGACTGTCCCTGGCAAGTCGTAGCCATAGACCTCTTTGAGATGAAAGGTGTTGATTACCTTATCGTTATAGACCACTTCTCAAGGTACGTTGAAGTAGCAGCTATGCAGACGACCACAAAGTCAAGTGATGTCCTTCGGGCACTTAAGTCTATATTTGCAAGACGTGAGATCCCAGAGCAAGTGCGATCTGACAATGGTCCTCAGTTTGACAGTGCAGAATTCTCCTACTTTGCTAAGGAAGTCAATGGGGATTCAAGCATAGCACAAGTAGCCCTAGATTTCCCCAAGCAAATGGAAAAGTTGAGCGGGGAGTTAGAACTGTGAAGAATCTTCTAACAAGGGAAAAAGACCCTACTAAAGCATTACTCGCCTACCGATCAACATCACTAGCATGCAAGTTCTCCCCTGCCCAGTTGCTGATAGGAAGGCAGATTACGAACAGCGTTCCATTATTCCACACCCAGCTGAACCCGCGGTGGCCTGACCTGGGATAACCTGCGTACAAGAGAGAGCATGAGCAAATTGAAGAAGGAAACGGTGTTCAACACCAGGCACAAGGCCAAGCCCTTGCCTTCAATTGGACGGGGTACTGAAGTTTTCGTCAAGGACCTTCAGCGCTTACGAAAAGTCATCCACGCAGCATCGACGCTTCGGTCGTATAAAGTTGAAACACCGACCAGCACGATAAGAAGAAACCGTATTCACCTTACTCCAATGCCAAATCAGCAGAAGCAACATGAGCGGCCAACACCAATGATGAGCCAAGTTCCCACAGAAGACAAAGTAGCAACACCAGTTCGGAAGGACACTCCTGTTACTAAGGGAGACGTTCAAATAGCCCCTGTAACACCCATTCTTGCCACTAGGCCCAAGAGAATTATAAGACCATCGTTTAAAGTAAGAGAGACCATCGTTGAAAGTAAGAGACAATCTAGGTTTAGCTTGAGATTTCATTATGTTATAAGATTACGTAGATCATTTGTTAGACTTCTCACATGTTAGCTTACATGAAGTATTGTTAAAGTTAGTTAAATGGCGTCTTGAAGTAAACACGTGTTGTTCATTGAAGACCACCGTAAGCCCAAATAACTCGACATCTACTAGTCGTTCTAGCATTGGAGCACCAATTGGGGACACTATAAACTGAAATTAAATGTTGGTTTAAATCTGTCTGACTTGCTATCCAGCTGACAGCTGTATGTTTACTTTTTTACTTTTTTATTTATTTATTTTTCTCTTAATTAAAACCCTTTTCCGTACCTTTAGTTATGTAATCGTGGTGGCTTACATTTACGAAAATCGTTCAATTATAAGCGACTTTAAAAGCAGGAACAAATAAAAACAGCTATTAGAAACTATGTTCTGGTGTCATCATGAAACATTCTCAATCTGTTAGTCCACTGATAAGAAAGGCGTTTTGACTCGGCTTGTGATTGGTTGCTTTTTGTCCCTGTCTCTGTTGTGATTGGCCAGTCTTTGAGCAAGATCCCTATTTGAGAATCACGAGATGCCACACGCGAAAAGCAAGCGAAATCGTGTGGCACACGCTCTGTAATTTTGTTATATATAGAGTTCACAGGGAAGCAAGGGAATAACAAAGATCTCGAAGGATTAGTCGCAGTATTCTGATTTTCCATAGTTATATGATTTGTCCTGCTTCAACGACATTTAGTTGTATGTTCACAAAACGAAAAAAGAAATCAAATTGGGCCCATGGAAAGAGACGTCCTACTTCACAACATTGCCCCGGTTGTTTAAAATTCGTCTAACGCTAACCTTAGATTGAAACTAAGGACTTTATTTCTCTACTCCCAAAAGTGTTCAGCAGTGATATTCGGCAACATTTTACATTGGAGAAAGTCAACCTCGAACACAAAAATGAGCAAAAGAAATCGGCTTTCGAACAATAATGATGAATAAAATCTACTTTCGTTGCAGAACATTGCTCTTCATTTAGCGGACACAGGATGTCACCTTGACGCAGCAACTCGTTTGCGTTCATCTGACAAACAAGAGAGGCGTACTCGTGAACAAAAGGAACGAAAAAGTACCGGACGCTGCCATGCAAGCCGAATAGAGCCACAAAAGGTAAGAAAGGGATAGGGCATATACTATATCTTTATTATCTATTTATTCAAACGCTTTTCAGTGTTGGCTGAAATCTCTGCCGCAATTATTCTAGTCATTCGACAAAACACGGTCAACGTTTAAAAATACTGACATCATGTCTCGAGATGTTACTATGGCTATGGCTTTATTATACACAGGCTTATTCCAAAATGGCCGCCATTTTAGTATTGTTTTGTTTCTATGCAAATTGGCCCCTATGGCCTCGCTTTCAAACGTAAAATTCAAAAGAATATTTAAACTTGAACGAGGCCATAAGGGCCAATTTGCATGGAAACAAAAGACTACTACAATGACGGCCATTTTGGAACAAGGTGTAAAGCGTTACTGTAGTATTTGACTGAGCAGAGATTGTGCACTGGTTAGAGCATTCGGCTCCCACCATTGTGGCCCGGGTTCGATTCCCGGTTTCTGCGTCATATGTGGGGTTATTTTATTGCTTCTGTTCTATGATTTAATTGTTTTATGTGCGGTGTCTCCATGTAGCAACCCAGCGCTAAGTACATTTGATTTTTAAGTTAATAAAGTTCATCATTACTTTCAAACAGGTCAGAACGCGACAAAACACAATTTTTAGTGCTCTGAAACTCACTCTCTTTTTTCTTTAGATTTCGTGCCTAATTTTAATTTTTAACTTTTTATTATTGTGAACTGGCCAAGCCGAATATAAAGAGCGCAATCAACTTTTTTTATTGGTGTCGTTCAAGGTGGGATCTCTTAACCCTTTAAGGCCTGAGAGGCGGGGGAAGGGTCATTGACGAATAAAATCGTCTTGCGTTAGACAGAGTAAAAGCTGTAAGTGGTGCTTTAAGGTACTTTTACATTATTACTGTGAACTGGCCAAGCCGAATTTAAAGAGCGCAATCATTTTTTTTTCCTAAATTAGTGTCATTCGAGGTGGGATCTCTTAACCCTTTAAGCCCTGAGAGGAGGGGTGGGGGGGGGGGGGGCATTGACGATTAAAATCGTCTGGCGTTAGACAGAGTAAAAGCTATGAGTGGCCACTGGGAGTTAAAGGTGCTTTTACACTGTGAATTTTTTTATGCAACTTGTCTCGAAACGCCATGGCGAGATAATTGACAACTATCCACCACCAGCCACCGACCTTGAGGTAAATACGTGTTTTAATTTTATATTTATTAAAACATTGAGATAAAATAGCACAAAAAGATGATTTTAACTTATTTATTCCTGCAACAATTGAAATATTTTCGAGCGCAAATCCACCTGAGTTGCTTGGAGGTGAATAGCAAAGGATATTTGGAGATTGAGTAGCCAATCAGAGCGTGCCTTCAAGGCTATCCACAGTTTTAGCATATACTAAGTTCCAATGTAACATACCGGTACCTTGCAACGACTAAAACCGTTGCAAAAAGTGGATTTGAGTTCTACTTTCCAGAAAGTTGCAACACATTTTGGATCATTGCTTAGTGTAACAGCCAATGAAAATGTTCCCCCGTCCTCATGTCATCATCAAGAACGATACAATTCGCAAGAAACGTTGCCCAGTGTACAACTCGTCGAGAAAATTGCTCCGCAATATAGGAACCTTTGTCGCAAAAAAACTGGGAGAGAAGTTGCTAGAAAAATTGCAAAGTGTAACAATGCCCTTAAACACTCGATGGGCCGATTAATTTACGCGGTACGACATTTGTCGCATGCAACAAGCTTACCACAGGCTTACAACTCGTTTACGATTGTCGTGTACGCTGGAACTATTTGCAGGAAAGCAAGTAAACGTCTCTACGCCCTACGGTGTTTGAAGCGAGGTGGTGTGCTTCCTAGAGACCTTTGTTCTGTTTTCTGCTGTTTTATTCGATCCGTCGTTTAATCTGCGTGTCCTGCGTGACACTCTTCCCTGTCTAATGCCCTGTCTGACGAACTTGAACAAATACAGGAACCTGCTACAAATATCATGCTTCCTGGCCTGTCCTACCGAAAGCGACTCGCTCATCTGAAACTACCCACCCTCCAATAGCGCAGAGAAGAGCTTTGTCGTCTTTTTTACAAGACCGTAATGCGACCTGAAGACCTAATCAATGATGTTTTACCTTCAATAACTGAATCTGTCTACTCTTTCCGGAACGCAAGGAAAATTCCACTAATAAAATGTCGCACGAAACGTTTCCAGAATAGCTTTATCCCTTACGCAGTTAAGAAATGGGACGCGTCACCTTAATTTCAGCTGACATGGTATCTAATTATTAAATATTTCGTATGAATTTTATAATTTTTAGATCATTGTAATCTTTTCCTTGTAGTTTTTCAAATATTTGTCACATTTATTTGCCATTCAAGAATCATTAAAGTTGCATAATATAATATTACGTCAGAGAAAATGTCGTAGCATCTTAAAACATGTTTTAAAACACTGCGACAATCGTAAGTCATGTCATAGACCTGTCGTAAGCTTTTCGCCGGCGCGAAAATCCCACCGTGTAAATCGGCCCGAAGAGGTCCTCCCCACAACATCAAGGTTGCAGTATTACGAGAGGCACATAAACGACGACGACGACAATGATGATGATGATGATGATGATGACGATGTGCTGTTGATGATAATCATTATCGGAGGGAAGGATGATGATGACTAGACTTCTTGCAGTCCCTTCTGAGTCAGTCGAACCGCCCCCTTCTGATCACGCAAGCGAGCCGAGGGGAGAATGATATTTGAGCAATATATCTTTGCTCAATCACCATTCTCCCCTCGCCTCGCTTGCGTGACCAAAGCAGGTGGTTCGACTAACTCGTAAGGAACTGCGAGCAGTCTAGATGATGACTGGCTAATGTGCTATTTTATAGCTGGTACAAGGGAGCAGGCCAGATGCTGCAGCTATAAAAATAAAGTAACTTCTTGAAAATAGAAGTGGTAAACCGTTCCAGTTAGAACAGAATTACGAAAATTACAACGGTCAGAGCTCGCATCGGAACGCGCGTTTTCAAGACTCGTCATCAGAGCTGAGAGGAGAAATCCTCGCACTCAACCAAAGTCATTAAGGTTCAAGTGCAATGAAATGATAAAATTGACATTTTACAACAATTTGCTAGTTTATTCTTGTAATTGGTGAAAGGTGCATCATCTCCCAAAGGTCACTTTTCACAAATGAATACCCAGAAGTTGCTGCTGCGGTAAGAAAGTGCATGAGTTTGGCACCCTCGTGAATGAATCACAAGTTTGGAATTCCAATACTCAAAATTGACCTTACAAATTTGAATTGTTTATTATTTCCTATATTTTTCAAAACTTCGGAAATCCCGCTCTCAGTAGCTGTGTCGTTTTCCTAGAAAAAGTCCCTCAATCAAGGTGGCTTACTACAGTTTTAATGGATTGTAACAGCCCAACTTCTAACTATTTTGATTAATGTCCCAAGATGTTTTTCATTCTCTATTTACCGTTTGCTTAATTCTTTTGTCATTCTATGTGAAAATTGAAGAATTAAACGTAAACAAATGGCCGCGTACCTAAGGAGAGACTGGGCGCTAGTAGTTTAAATCACGTTTTTTCTCAAAATCTACCGGTATGACACCTTCAAAATTTCAGGAATAAGAAATTGGTTCTGATTCAGCATTCATGCAAAGTAAAATAAAAATCTGTAAGGCACATTTTTCTGTAAGGCCAATTTCTTAGTCCTTTCATCGCTTTTT
>NC_090874.1:23039328-23044328 GCF_036669935.1 Montipora foliosa | reverse complement strand
GAGTGACTAAATGAAAGAAAGTATGACTGCTTTATTCATTGGCTGAATATCTAGAAAAGGAAGGACTGCTTGAGGGGCTTTCTTACTGACTAATGGAATGAATGACTGAATAACAGTGACTGAATGAATGAATAAATGAACAAATGAATGACTGATTTATCGACTGTCTGAATCTTATTTTATTGACTAACTGATTGAATGAATGAGTGAATGAATGGATGAATGAATGAATGAATGAATGAATGAATGATTGATTGATTGATTGATTAGCTAATTGGATGACTTGTTGACAGAAACTAAAGAACCGCTTGAGAGACATCCTGATTTACTGACTCATTAATTGAGGGACTGAATGACTGACTGATTTCTTATGTATTTTGAAGTTGCTTGAGGGACTTCCTTCCTGGATGACTGACTGATTGATTGCATGAATCTCTGAATGACTGATGACTGACCGAGTTATTGACTCAGAAATGGGTTTATCAACGGGGTGAAGTTAAAAGCGGGCGAAGGGATTACGCTCTAAATGGCAGCCTTGAATTTCTTTGTGGTGGTCAATTTCACTTATCAACCCAGTCGATAAACTCATGTCTGTGTTCAGTTAACTTCCCCACCCACGCCTCCCCAAATTTTTTTTAGAAACTAACCCCTTTATCCATTTTGCTATTTATTGACTGGGTTAATCTGGACGATTCACTGACTGAAAAACTACTTGAGAGACGACGTAGGGTGTCATAGTAATGATCAACCGCACCTCCCACCCCTCTGACCGCGTCAATTCTAGCCTCTGCTGTTGGGTCACATTCGATGACCTCGAGAGGTTTTCACCGTGGTATTCAAATTTTCTTACTTTATCATAATCGACTATATCTAATAGCATCTGGCTGGGGCGCAGTACTCCAAAATAAGGACCGACTAGCTACCAAAGTTGCCATAATTGTGTTTCCGATTCATTAAGGTGTGGTCAAGCTTCGTGCCTTATAATTCGGCTGCCCTATTGCAAGGGAGCGTGATTACACAAGTGTATTTTTTGAGTTTATCAGAGCATGATTCATGATCCTCCATTCGCCCAGAGGTGTGGCTTTTTCAACCAAGGATATTGTTCAATTTTGAATGAAGAGGTGAAGTCGGCTACATGTGAGTAACGAATTTCTAAATTACGTTTCTTTTTCAGAAAAACATTTGGTTTGAATGTATCTTTACTTCGATGAAACACAGACGTCACTTGCAGTCCCGGTGGGGGGGGGGGGGGGGATGGGGGTTGCTCGTCGGAAATTTTGAAAAGAACCCCTAGAGGTACCAAGATCCTCTCTTGTGGGCGTGGCAAGAGATTTTTTCACCCCTAAGAGGTACCAAATTATAGGTTTTAATTAGAAAAAATTAAGGAATAGTTAATTATCAAATGTCTCCGGTCATAATTTTTCGTCTCGGTACCCTAAAAGGTACCGCTAAAGCTCCCGCTGTGGACTTTTTGAGGCTGAACACCCCAAGAAGTACCAAAACCGCTCTTTTAACCCCTAAAAGGTACGACGAGCACCCCCGTCCTTTTCATATGGGAGTCCCTCCCTAAAGGAACTTGTTAGAATATTGTTGAATTGTAAATGATATGCTAATTTGCATCGCCCACGTTGAGCAAAGTTTAGCGAAGGAAATTCAAAATGTCTCTCTCTAAAGCTATTTTTCATCTTGTGTGTCTGTCCGACGTTCTTCCTGCTGTTGACAACCCTTGGGGAAAGAAAAGCTAGAAAGCTAGCAAACGCACGGTTATCCAACTTTGAAGAAGATTTAGCAGTTTGCAGATATGCGGAGGACAAGTGAATGTTGAACACTTAACATTGGATACTTCATTTAACAACTACAGGTAACTTTAATATGAAAAAAAAAGTCTTGAATTTTGCTTCAAGATGAATGTGATATAACTGAAGGATTTTTTTTCCGTGTGCGATAATGGTGTCAAGGTGAGATTCGCTCAAAGCTCCAGTAGTGGCCGTGGCAACAATTTTAGTACTTATAATAAATGTCCGCTTTTTATAGATCATCATGAAAAGTGAACTTGATCTACAGTTTACTCGCATAAATACACACTGGCAACTTCGCAAAGCAATCATAGTCGAACGTGAAAGCTTCATTTACAGATTAAAAGTTTATAATCATCTCTTTTATCATAATAAACACCACAGGAAAGTTTCTATTTGAGTTATCACACTTCGGCTGATTGCTCTATTAAATCGAAACTTTCATATAAACAAGTTTCCAAGATAAAAGCCATAATAGCGTTTTGTATTTTTATTTATTCATTTATTGAACGAGCGCTCCAAGATTGGAAAATGACGTCATCTATGTCTCTCTTAACAACAGGGGCGGATCTCAATCAAGAAAACTGAGCGACACTAGAATGTTGGAAGAAGGTAAGAACCTTTTAGATTCATAATATCAGATTATGTCATATTCATAACATATTACGGAGACTGGACGAGAATTTTCCCAATTAATGAAACGAGGCAGTACGATCTCAGGACACAGTTCCGTATTTGCCCCCGTCTAACAACCGAGATGTAATTAGATTTAGAGAAATGGGTTGACAACAAGTGGGCTTAACTACAGAATACAGGGCCACTTATTCACATATCATTGAATAACAAAAGCTCCCATTGTTGTGTGTCTCGTTCTACAAAAGCTTTTAACTAATTTGCATGTGCTGGCCCTGTGTGGCCCTGTATTGTGTAGTTCGAAATAAATGTTGATTTGTTAAGTTTTTAAATTATTTACTTTTCGTTGCGTTTAATGACATGTTATTTTGTTTTGTGCAGGTTGCAACCCTGGAAAGAGATATTCAGAGGTACAAATCAAACAAGAAGAGAGAGCTCAAGATAATCGCAGGGACAAGAACAAGTAAGAGTAGTTCGTATAGAAAGTATTAAATAAAGGAAAACTGAAACCAAAAGGAAATGAAGCAAGTCAGGAAGAAGATGACTATTACAGAAGCAAGTAAAGGTAATTTATGAGAAGAGGTGAAACTGTAGTGTACCGTGTCAAACCTTTGGAGAGGCTATAAGCGCTTTGAAACAAGTTAGATGTAGCAATAGCAATAACGCAGGCAAAAGCTTTCGCAATGCGAAGTATAATTACACACTCGTTACAAACTGAGGAAAACCGTAATTATTACCCAATGTCCCAATCGCGGACGGGTATTCACATAGTATTTGGTTGTGGGGGGGGGGGGGGGGGGAAAGGGGGTAGTGTAAAACTTTGACAATCAACTACAGACAGATTGTTAGATCATTTAACGTCAGCCCTATGATCAAACTGTGATAACAGGAAACAACTGGCAGCTAATGGACGTTTTTTTGAGGGGTGGTAATAGGCTGGTAGTGTCAATTTCTTTGGCAATCGATGGCAGACACGATTTGCAAACACTGGGAGGGTGAGTTCAAACTGAATGCAGTAGAATGAAATTATGACTTGTAACAACAGGAGGATCATTACATTTTCATTGCTTTCAAGGGGGTGGAAATAGGAGGGTAAAGTAAAGTAAAGTAAAGTAAAGTAAAGTAAAGTAAAGTAAAGTAAAGTAAAGTAAAGTAAAGTAAAGTAAAGTAAAGTAAAGTAAAGTAAAGTAAAGTAAAGTAAAGTAAAGTAAAGTAAAGTAAAGTAAAGTAAAGTAAAGTAAAGTAAAGTAAAGTAAAGTAAAGTAAAGTAAAGGTAACGTTAGATTATGATCGTCGACTACTAGTGCACCTTGCAACTGTTGTCAAGTATTAGCACGGCTAAGGTGACAAATTATGATTGGCAATCACTGGTAACAAATGACATTTTAGTCGAATCAAGGGGTCTGAAAGCTTTAGGACCTTATATTTCAAATCATCATTGACCGTGAAATGTTAGTGTTAGTAAGGCTATCGTAGTAAGGGTATCGTAAGTGGTATCGTAAGTGGTGTGGGGTAAGACTATAAGAAGCCAAATTTAAAGGGCATGAAATTTAAGAGGTATCAAGGGTTGGAAACATTAGGAAGTATTGCTGACCAGTTTTGGCAATCATTGGGTGACTGAAAAATCTTCGTTACTAAATAGTTTATACTTGAATTCTGATTGGCCAAAAAGAGAATGTTGTGCAAGCCGGAAAAGTTTGCTAATGCTTTCAAACGTCGTTGATTCGACGGTGTTAACGCATTTTCAGTCGGACCTATTGATGTTATGCCATAAGCTCGTTGGTACCCCGGGATGAAAAAGGGCTTTCACGTACTTGACTGAGATTAAAGCAATGACAACACCACAGTGACGACTGAGACTATGAGGGTGAGGTAAGTGTGTTAAGATCATGACGATCCCATCACGGAGATCATAATAGTGACAATGACAAATATGATAGATGTTGACGATGACGATGACTATGACAAATTACGATGTCTCTGACGATGGCGCTGACAATGGACCAAATCGGCTAGCTCAATTTTGTACCCTTTGGGAATAAAACGTTTTGTTCCAGGTATTTCGATATCTTTCAATGTGAATGTTACATTAGAATGCAAATGCAATACACGAAGAATCTTAGCACCGGGAGATTTGAATTGGGTATAACATTGAATTAGCCGATTTGGTCTTTAGGCTATGGCGACAGCGATGACGATGACGATGACGATGACGATGACGATGACGATGACGATGACGATAACGATAACGATAACGATGATGATGATGATGCTAACTGTAATGATGACGTCAACGTTCACTATGTCATTGACTATAACGATGACGATGGCACTGACCATTGCTATGACAATGATAATGACAATGAAGATAAAAATGAAAATGACCTTGACCTCCACAACAATAAAGGTGAAACGGACAATTACTGGCAATGACTATGACTATTCTGGAACAATAACATTGGACATGACTATGCAATGGTAATGACTATGCCTTTGACGATGACCTTTTACTAAAGATGACGATCTGAATACAGTGATGACAGACGCGAAGATGACGATGCAATGGCAATG
>NC_090874.1:22974328-23026828 GCF_036669935.1 Montipora foliosa | reverse complement strand
ACTTGTGAAAATTACTCAATGCATATTTTCATTCTAGACTGGGCATAAGCATATCTCGTCCCCGTCAAATAACTCAATTGATACGGAATTTTCGGTTGAGGCCAATCTGTCAAACATCGCACAGCACAGATTTCAAGACCCGGCTTGCTTCCAAATGATTGTGGAAATCTGAAAGCCTAAAACGTCATATTCACCAATAAAATTTGATTGCCCAGGAGATTTAGAACACGCGTGCGGTGTTGGGTGAGTAAGCAACTGTAGCAACACTAAAAGAGATGATTCACGTAGCACAACCGAAACTTACGTTGTTAGGCTTGCCATTAAAGTATTTTTAATTATTTTACATTTTGTTTTTATAGTATTCATTTACCGTTTACAATTTGCAGTGTGTCGTTCGTTCGAATTCCTGCCAATTATAAACACGATTTGAATTATGGTGTCTTGCAGTTGAAGTATGTGACCCTTCGAAGTGCTCCTGGTCCATCGTCTGTCTGTCCCGTTTTTCAGAGTTAATCCGAGTTTTTTAAATACAAAGTACTTTTGTTGCTCCAAGTGACGCATTTTGGTGATGTTGGTGGCCCAGTTGAATTCGCTATTTATTTAATTGTTCGTCCTCTGTTCAATTCTCGGTCTGTTGAGTTTGAGAGACCCCTATAATCTATGCCAGGTTTGATCAGTCTCGCGATCAGTTTCTCGATCGGTTGCCGTTGTTCACGTCATCGCCAGAAGTCGGTCGATGAACTGCCACATAGTCACTCTTTTTCTAAAGTAGTTTGTTACTACTGTTTGTCACCAAAAGTCGAGTCCATGTTGTAGTTAACAGTCTTATTTGTCAAAACAATAAAATCGAATCTAATTTCTTTCCTTTACTTAAATTTTAACCTACTGCGGTCTATTCGAGCTAAATTTATTTTCAAGAATAAAAACCATTAGAGATCTAATTATGTTCAGACCCTAATTTGGATAAAGTGTAAGATATATTGCTTTTAAATTTTTAATATTACTTTAGTTATCTTATAATTTTTATTTTTTAATGATATGACGATTGGGAAAATATGATTGGTCAATTACACATTTACTATTTTCCCATTGGTGAATGGTTATGACGAAAACACTGACGCGTGCGCAGGGGAAAAAATGCTTTTTCCTCAGAATACAAATAATGACCGACCAGTCTACCACAAAAAACGCTTAAATTTCTTTTCAGCTTTATGAAAAAGACTTAGGAACGTAATGTCTTAACCCGCTAGCGGGTATTTTGCTGAAACCACCGGTAAAGCGATTTGCGAGCCTAAGGGAAAGCCATCTCGACAAGTTTATGAACAAGAGGCATTCAAAAGAGTCACGAGATGTTTTGGTTATGTTATAAAACATGGTTTTACAAGCGTACGATCAATGCACCTTTCCTTGGTCATTAATTTTGGTTTAAAGACACGAACGATCCTTGTAGCTCCCCGAAAACGGGCGCCCCATTTTAATGGAATGCAAAATGGTTTCTTTTTTCATCTTTAACAAACAGTAAACGATTCATGCATATTGTAGCATCTATTTATAGTTGCACGCTGGAGGTTACTAAGCAGAGGGTAGGACCAATTTACAAGGAACGATATTTGGCGCTTACGACAAGCTTTTCACAGACCTATGACATGACTTACGATTGTCGCAGCGTTTACGACTTGTTTTAAAATGCTAAGACTTTTCTGACGTACACGACAATTGTAAAAGAATTGTAAACCTGTAGCATATTATGCTAGTAGCATTGCTTTTTTTTTGGCGAAATTATGCTAAAATTATGCTCTTTTTTCCAAATCATTCCCCTTTTTTTAAAATTATGCTCTTTGAAAAAATTGCAAATAAGTCCAAAAAATAAATTTTTTTAATTCGAAGCCGTTGGTCTACATGAAAGAAACGCAACAAATCCACAATGAAATTCAAATAAACATGTGGTTCATGTTAACATGCACACTAGTACTAGACTATACTCTCATGTAGCTTATCTGCGATTGTTATATTGCAGCATTCCACTTGCTTGCATCGAATAACGTCACCAAGTGCTTGGGACTTGGGAGTACAGATGAACAATGAGCAAATTGTAGCATCAAAAATGATCCGATAATTATCAAAATATGCGAATTAGGCTAGCTTTGCTACTTGGTAGATATTATGCTAGCATAATCTATAAAGGCCTACTCATGGGCTATCAAATGGAATCAAGTTTTAAGAATTTATGGAAGTTGCTAACAGAGTAGAAGCATAAAATCAGTGTGTAGCGTCGGAAACTCTATTCTACAACTTGGGCTTCCAAGTGTGAGGTCTTACGAAAAACGAGTACAATATTTCAAAGTAACAAGTGTCACGAAACTCCAGTAGAATATTCCATAAAAACTTGTCGATACCTCTGTTTAATTGAATCTTAAAGCAGCTCTTTTTATAGTAAAGAAATTTTGATTAGCTTGCAGAAAATATTTAAAATTCTGCCTAAATGCTTAATTTGAAAAGTGACCTCTGTTGCCTGGACACAAACGAATTGGATCACAAAAGACCCAACAGCATTATTTCAAACAAAGCTCCTCATAGCCTTAAACTTGGACAACTTAATGCCTTACCATCAAAACAAATGATGAACTATCTTAGAACATTTTACAAGCAGAGCAAACCACTTATCAAGAGAGTCGCAAATTAACAGCTTTATGGTTGTATGTCAATGACTTAAGAATGCGAGATTTATTACTTGTCAATTTTAAGAACTCGGTTAGCAAGTGTAGTGTTTATAAATACTTTATATCGTTTGGGAAAGAAGATTTAAATAATGCCAGCCTACACATTTTTGCAGAACCGTGTTTAAAGAAATTTAGCCACCTAATGCTGCATTATATCGCCGAATAACTGATTCATCAGCCAGTACCTCCTTAAAATTGTTAATCATGTTGCTACACCATTTAAAGAAGTGTACAGCGTCGATAATCAGACACTGAGCGATCATTGTAATCTCTAATATTTTGATGGGGGAGGAGACAAGTAAATGGCCATTCAAATTACATTAAAAAGTAAAGTCTAAGTCATTTTGAACAAAAACGATTCCCGAGGATTAATCCAATGATCGCTCAATGTTGAAATGGTGGCTGCCTAGAAAGGTTCCCTTTCTTTATTAAAATGTCCCCTGTTATTTCTAAATCGGTATTTAACTTTATGAGCAATTTTTTTTATGTTCATTGTCCACTGATTTTTTTCCACCGATTCTCCACCATTCTCTTGAGTCAATTTCTTATGTCCATTCTCCACTGAGCTGCCTGACATCGTATCTGTACTTGAGGGCGAAGTGTGCAATCCGACGAGAGAATCTTATACTACAGAAAATGGCCTTTGAGCAATTTTACTCCTGAAGTTATTGTAAATCCTTTCTAAAGGAAATTTGAGTATTTTTTCCTGCCACCATTTATAAGTAGTATCTTAAGTCTACCGTTCTTATCTTTGGCGAGTTTCCATCTAGGTCTTCAATTGATGTCTTCATTCTTGCTGCATTTCTTTTTCTGTGTCCTGGGAATATAATATAGAAGAACAACTGATGAGACGACATGTACAAGGTCGAAGAGATCAAACTCGTGTTCCGCAGTCACTGTAGATAAATTTCAAGCTTACCTGTGAGCGGCGACATGAGAAGAAAATTCTCTTTCGTTCTTCCAAATATTTAAGACAGATCGTTTCCTGTGGAGAAAAAGACAAACAAAACACCACATTAGTTTTTGAAACGTTTACGGGCACAAGAATTTCAAATTCTCAGAGGGGTAATTTTCTTGCAGTAAAACTTGGATAATGTCTCCTCTAAAACAGCAGCAAAATTATCAACCAGGAATTTCCCTTTACGTAAAATGCTGTGAGGCATAGTTAAACTAATCAAGAAGTTTATTTTTGACATGAAAACGGCTTAGTTCAAAGCTTAAACAACTGGCTGGCTGTTTTTGCTTCGCCAAGAAACTTATATTTGCCTTCTGCACCTTTGATCGAAATATAACCAAAACTTCGCATGACTCTTCCAACTTACCAGTCTTGGATGAAAAGGAGAAAATATTTTTTTCCTTCCTCCTGGCCTATCCGGTTCCAAAAAATTCCGTTCGACGTTCAAATCCCAGAGAAACGGCACAGCACCACCATGACGGTCAGCGAAAAATGAGTAAAATCTGGAAATATGAATTGAATATGGATAAGATTATCGAGAACCAATCAGTGAAAGTTCTTCATGAATCGAAACAAAAGGCTATGTCATGCAAATTTCACTGCGCAAATTTCATTGCAGTGAGAAAGTCGGGCAAATAACAAGCTTTTTATGCTGTGTTTAATATATTTTCATTATATTTACGATAATTTGCTTACAATAAAAGGTTGAAAAGTTTAAAAAAAAGAAAAGAAAGATGAAAAGAGCATTCATGAAATCTCGAACTGGGGATGACGACCTTCTCGTGACATCAAATTTACGTTCATCTCTATTGAGCTATCGGGAACTCGTAGCTTTCACTGGTATCAAATAAAAGGAAAATGAAACAAAAAAGTCCTCTGCTACCGTGTTGCTGGCAGTAAAATGTCAGTGGAAGTAAAGGTAAGTTACCATATAATTTGGGCCCAATAATAAATAAGAAGTATTTGATTAAGAAAAAAAACTGCTTTGAAGGAGTGTAAAACCCTGAACACGGACTTCTCGTTTCATAAGCTCAAGTGATTCCACTAAGCTATTGGCAACCCTTGAACAAATCATGAAATTTTTAAGCTTTTAACAGCAAGTCAAAAAATTGAACTGCGAACAACTTAGGCTATCAAATACAGGAGTGTTTGGATAGAGAAGGCAAATCCAACTTCGTTCACTCTGAAATCAAGTGTGCAGTTTGAAGTCGTCAAGTCCGAAGAGGGAACCAGTCATCATGGCAAATGCATCTTGTATCACCTCAGAGCTCAGAAAATAAAGTAAAACATGATCGAAATTTCATCCAGGAATTATTTTGGGTGATCAAATATTTCCTGAATTTACGAGGCCAAGGCTCGCAAGGAAACCTCGCTCAACCCGTCGCCATCCATGGCGACCTTTGCTGAGTTAGTATATATAGCACCTTCTTTGGATTTTCGCACAGTTGTGGTACAATTAATTTTGTGTAAGCTGACGTTTTTTCCAGGGCACGCATGTGTATTGTCTTTTTATTTGAGTGTGGGTAAATCTATTAAACATTCTCGTTTATGGAAACGACAAATTCTTGACAGACTTGACGTCAATATCAAGCATTACATGTCCTTGCATACAAAGTAAGAAGCACTGGTCCAAAATAGGATATATGAGTCACAAAACACTTAAGGTCGAAGATTTCTTCAGAAATAATTCCCCACGCTGATGAAATATGACGTGAGCGCTCTCACAGATGTAAGATTAGCAAATTGACAAAATATAGGGAAATTCCGAGCTTTGATGATAAACAAGTAACAAAACACTGTGGGTTGAGCGAAGGAGGTCTGAGTTCTGTTATAGCACCAAAGCGCTACCTTGCTAATCGATCTTACTTTGTCGGCCTCTCTGATCACATCAGAGGACATCCATTTAGGATGAAGCCAGAGCGTCTCAGACTTTCCTAGGGGCAAACAGGATTTGTGAGTCACAAAAAATTTAAGCTTGAAGATTGCTTCAGAAACAGTTGCCCTCGGAAGTAAGACGACGTAATCTGTCACACAAACATGAGCTAAGCAAATAAAGAAGAGTTCGAAAAATTCCAAACTTTGAGGATAAAAAATTAACAAAACACTATGAGTGGAGTGACGGTAGTCTGAGTTCTGTTTTAGCACCGAAGCACTACCTCGCTAATCGATCTTTCTTTGCCGGCCTCTCTGATCACATGAGAGGACATCCATTTAGGATGAAGCCAGAGCGTCTCAGACTTTCCTAGGAGCATTGGCAGGAATGCTTGTTCCTCGTATGTGGCCCCTTAAGCGAGCTTCGCTCAACCCGTTGTGACATTTCCTACATATATTTTTCAGTTATATATTGCATCTTTGTCTGATTTTCGCTCGATTGTGGGGTGCGAGTTAGTCCGATTTAAGTTTCCATCAAGTGTGTATGGTCATTAGGCAACATATTGTTTCAAATAGAGAGTGGCTATGAGATCTTTCAGGCAAGGTTCACGCTCGTCAATCACCGTGACGTTAAACGCAAATGCTAAATCTAGCCAAACTTTTCGGAGAAGCTTATGGCGGAGAAGGCTAATTCATTTTCCCGACGAGACTGTCTTAACAAAGGAATTCACCCAAAATGACAAGCAAAAATGCTATGTCCTTTTCTGCGCCATGTTTGGCTGTTTTAAAATTATAGTTGGAATCAACAATCTTGGACAAAACCTCTTCAGAAATGCAACGGGACACTTCTTATTTACTGAGGGTTAACATGTGGCCCTCAAAAAGTATTGCACTCACGGACAGGAAATGGCACTGTTTGCAGCAAATCCCTTATCGTTTTCTCAAACCCAGGGAACAACTGAAACGAATGAAAAATGAAGTACTGGCTATCAGGCGCATTCATCCCTTTTGAGAGGATTTGGCCAGTGGCTGATCTTTCCGGTGAACTTAAAAAATATTATGAAGAGAGAACGTGGATTATTACGGAATGAACATGTGAATGAGCAGATGTTGCAGAATATCAATGGCCAGATATCCGGCTGTAAATAGCGAAGAGCTAAAGCTGGCACTCTTTTTCGTAGGTCATTTTTGGTGTAGTCCTTTGACATATGTGCATCCAGCAATCTCCAAACGTCCCTTTATTTTGACTGTTTTCTCTTCTGTGGGCTCAAACACCAAAAACCTGTACGAGATGTCACAGCAAGTCGGCCACGTTTGTTTCACCACTTATCCCGAGGGAGGGGACTGCCATATTAAAAGGACGGGAGTGCTCGTTGTACCTTTTAGGGTTAAAAAAAGGGTTCTGATTCCTCTTAGGGTGTTCAGCTTCAAAAGGTCCACAGCGGGAGCTTTAGCGGTCCCTTTAAGGGTAGTGAGCTCAAAAATTATGGCAGGAGACAATTGACAATTAACTAATTTTTAATTTTGTCTAATTAAAACCCATAATTTGGACGCCCACAAGACAGGATCTTAGTACATCATTCTTTTCAAGATTTCCGACAAGCACCCCCGGCCTTTTCATATGGGAGTCCACTTCCGAACAATGTGATCGGATACCGCAATTACTCTGTAAAGATGTTTTATTCTAAGAATTTCAAACAATTTTCTTGCATACAAACTACGAAGCATTGTTCCAAAGCAGATCTCTGTGGGTGACAAAAATCTTAAGGTCGAAGATTTCTTCAAAAGCAGTTCCCCACACGGCACAAGAAATGCGATGTGATGTCTCAGGCAATTATGAGCTAACAAAATTGATGAAAGCTCGAGAAATTCCAAGCTTTGAAGATAAAAAAGTAACAAAGCACTGTGGGTTGAACGAAGGAGGTCTGAGTTCTGTTATAGCACCAAAGCGCTACCTCTCAAATCGATCTTACTTTGTCGGCCTCTCTATCACATCAGAGGACATCCATTTCGGATGAAGCCAGAGCGTCTCAGACTTTCCTAGGGGCATTGGCATGACTGCTTGTTCCTCGTACGTGGCCCCTTAAGCGAGCTTCGCTCAACACGTTGTGACATTTCCTACATATATTTTCCAGTTATATATTGCGTCTATGTCTGATTTTCGCTCGATTGTGGGGTGCTAGTTAGTTCGTTTCAAGTGTGCATGGTCATTAGGCAACCTATTCTTCAGTAGCGATTAGTTATGAAATCTTTCAACGTTTCAAAATACCAAAGATAACGTCTCTATATCCAACGAATCGGTATCGTTTTCTCAAAGCCAAGGAAGAACTAAAATGAATGGAAAATGAAGGAACTCAACTTATCGCTACTGGCTATCAGGCGCATTCATCTCTTTTGAGAATACTTGGCAGTGGCTGACCTTTCCGATCTGTAAAAAGCATAGATTGTGAAGAGAGAACGTGGATTCAATATAAGGGAATGAACAGAAGTTGCAGAATATCAATGGCCGGAAACCTGGTCTAGCTTTTGTGGCCTCAAACACTATAAACCTCTTCGAGATATCACAGCGCGCAAGTCGGTCACATTTGTTTCACTACTTACTAACATTTTGGGATACTGGGATTAGTCCGTAAACACCTCTCATTTTAATAATATCAAACAATATCACTGTATACAAAGTAAGACGCATTGCTCCGAAACAGACCTCTGAGTCACAAAACTTTTAAGGTCGAATTTTTTTTGCAAAAGCAGTTCCCATGATGTCTCAGACAAGAAATGCGATGTGATGTCTCAGACAATTATGAGCTAAATAAATTAATGAAATTTCGACAAATTCCAAATTTGAAGATACAAAAGTAACAAAACACTGTGGGTTGAACGAAGGAGGTCTGAGTTCTGTTATAGCACCAACGCACTACCTTGCTAATCGATCTTACTTTGTCGGCCTCTCTGATTACATCAGAGGACATCCATTTAGGATGAAGCCAGAGCGTCTCAGACTTTCCTAGGGGCATTGGCAGGAATGCTTGTTCCTCGTATGTGGCCCTTTAAGCGAGCTTCGCTCAACCCGTAGTGACATTTCTTGTGTAATATTTTTTGATTATACATTGCATCTATGTCTGATTTTCGCTCGATTGTGGGATGACTTAGTCTATTTCAAGTTTCCATCAAGTGCGCATGTTCATGAGGCAATGCTAATCTTTTGATTAAGTAGTGAGTGGCTATGAAATGTTTCAAACTTACTCATTGAAGGGAAATGTGAAATCAAGCTAAACTTTCGGAGAAGATTCATCTTCGAGCTACAAGCCTGTTTTCAGAAAGGAATTCACCCAAAATGACCAACACAGGCTGTCTCCTTTTGTTCTGGGATGTTTGGCTGTTTGAAAATAGTTGGAAATCAACAATCCTGGACAAACTCCTTCAGAAATTTAATGGAATAATTTTTATTTACCGAGGGTTAACGTTGATTTATAGCAGTTTTCTAGCATGTGGCCCTCAAAAAAAGCACTTACCGACAGAAAATACCAATGATAACGTGTCTTTATGCAATGAATCGCTTATCGTTTTACCAAACCCAATGAACAACTAAAATGAATGGAAGATGAAGGAACTCAAGTTATCGCTACTGGCTATCAGGCGCATTCATCTCTTTTGAGAATATTTGGCCAGTGGCTGATCTTTCCAACCTGTAAAAAACAAAGATTGTGAAGAGAGGACGTGGATTTAATATTAGGGAATGAATGGATGTTGCAGAATATCAATGGCCAGTCATCTGGCGATAAATATCGCCGAACCAAAGCTGACACTCTTTTCGAACGTCATTTCTGGTGTAGTCCGGCCTTTCAGGTATCTGCATGCAGCACTCGGCAAGAAAGTTCCCTTTACTTTTGGCTGCATCCAGTACTCGGCAAACCTCTGTTTACTTTTGGCTTTTTCATATATACAGAATGAGCCTTTTTGGATATTACGTCAAGCCGGCTACTCTTCCTTCTCTCCTTACCATTAATATTAGACATCCCTATTTTTCCAGAACGTTTTCCCACCAAGAACCAACTACAAGAGTCCTGAAAGTTGAAATTTCAGAAAAATGAATAAATGATGTGATGGCCCTCATCAAGATTTATGCAGTGGCTAGGGACGTGCCACTCCCATTATATTTGATATATGTTGCGGCATTTTTAGAGAAGAAGCTATTTTAACAAAAGATTTAAATAAGTATCAACTTTCGCAGGAGACCACACTCACTTAATAATGTCATGCTCATGACTGGCTAAGAAGTTTTGTTTTTGCTGGAAAATTTATCTTAAGTCACCTTAGTCTTAGTGGCCCAACTTCGAGTTGCATGCTCAAGGTCATGGGCATGGTAATAGTGTGGTATTATCAGCGAGGCAAAATCTTTTGTGTTGAGGATTTTGAAAAACATCAAAAAATGTCCTTGCATGCAAAGTGAGAAGCATTGCTCAATAAACAGGATTTGTGAGTCACAAAAAATTTAAGCTTGAAGATTGCTTCAGAAACAGTTGCCCTCGGAAGTAAGACGACGTAATCTGTCACACAAACATGAGCTAAGCAAATAAAGAAGAGTTCGAAAAATTCCAAACTTTGAGGATAAAAAATTAACAAAACACTATGAGTAGAGTGACGGTAGTCTGAGTTCTGTTTTAGCACCGAAGCACTACCTCGCTAATCGATCTTTCTTTGCCGGCCTCTCTGATCACATGAGAGGACATCCATTTAGGATGAAGCCAGAGCGTCTCAGACTTTCCTAGGAGCATTGGCAGGAATGCTTTTTCCTCGTAGGTGGCCCCTTAAGCGAGCTTCGCTCAACCCGTTGTGACATTTCCTACATATATTTTCCAGTTATGTATTGCATCTTTGTCTCATTTTCGCTCGATTGTGGGCCGGGGTGATTTATTCTGTTTTAAGTTTAAATCAGGTGCGCATGTCTTTTTGGCACGTTAGCTTTAATAAGTAAAGAGTGACTATGAAATCTTTCAAAGTTTCTCATTAGCCAACGCAACATTGAAGGCAAAAGTAAATTCTGTTGAAACTCGTCTTCCCAGACATGGCTATTTTAGACAAGGTATCCCCCCTCCCCTAAAAAAGATAACTGCAGCTTTTTATGCTCACTTGAGGAGCCACGTTTGAGGGACACAAGTGTCTATATTCCGAGACACGAGTGAAATTGAAGTCGGGGAAAAATAGCAATGGGACACTCCGTGACGCTAAGTGAAATCTGCCTTCATCTAATTATACTGACTTGCATTTCTGGCCATATCTGAACACCGCAGCACATCTTCCCATCGTGACGGTCTCTGTAAAATGTCACAAATTTGAAATTGGTTTCGAATATGGATTAGCGAACCAATCGTTACAAGGCGCTTTTCTTAAAACTGCTGTATTGGTAGAGTATTTTTTTCATTTGAGCACAGTGTGCAAGATTACGTTGCATAAGAGACTGCTTATACTGCGAAACAAAAAGAATTCCTCGTAGAAAAAAACAAAAACACAGTATCGGCCAGGAATCGATTTGGATTCGAAACCCGCTAAGGTTGAATTGGGCGGGCTGCTGTAACCACTGAGCTATCCCGGTCGATGCTTGGATGCAATAGAATATTTCTCCATGCAACAATTTCGTCTGATTGACCTCACAGGAGCCACTAGGCGCTTTTCTCAAAACTGTTGTATTAAAGAATGCAATACGGAAGTTTCTAAGGAATCAAAGCGATGGAGTGATTTTGTTGAGTATATATTAAATAAAAGATCGTATGAATTAATGGTCACTGGTGATTTGGTTGATTATGGTATCATTGGAAAGATCATCAAAACGTGTTTATAATTTTGCCTAGTAACCAACGTTTTGGCGCCATGGTAACAAGTTGTTAATTTAACGACAAAACGATTCGATAATCATCCCCATAAAAAAGAGTCAGAAAAAAAGTTCTCAACCCCTCCTCGAGACTCTATATACCTTAAAATAAAAGTGGAACCAATGAGGAGAACCCTCCCCCTCTACCTTGGATAGAAGTTCCTTTCTAGTTTGGCTCGTTTCCTGAAACAAGACCGCTTTACCCCCCCCCCCCCCCTCCCTTGGATATAAGTTCCTTTCTAGTCTGGCTCGTTTTCTTAAACAAGACTCCCCCCCCACTCCCTTGGATATGAGTTCTTTTCTAGTTTCCCTCGTTTCCTTAAACAAGACCCATCTCCCCTCCCTTGGATATAAGTTCCTTTCTAGTTTGGCCCGTTTCCTTAAACAAGACCCCTCCCTCCCCTCCCTTGGATATAAGTTCTTTTCTAGTTTCCCTCGTTTCCTTAAACGATCACATTCAACAACAACAAATTCTTAAAACAATAATTGAGAAGAACTGCTGAAGAAGAAGTTTAATAAAAAGCAGGAAGTCTAATTTTCTTTTTAGTGTAATATTAAAAGTTGTGATCACGACAGAAAATATGGGTAGAAATTCCTATACCGGAAGAAAAAAAAATGTTATTCCGATTAGGCCTTGTTAATTAGGTGTTGTTATGTTCGCTTTGTTCTTTTGTTTCATGGACCTTAATTATTTCGGATCCGGTATATGAAAGACCAGCCCATCCCCCTCCCCTCCAGAGTAACGCGTCCAACCTCGTTCCCAGGGTCTCCATTGTCTTAGACAAAGTTAGCATAGTTTTGAGATCCCAAGAAAAATATTTTTTTTTCTTTGGTCAGTGCAACTGAATTCTAATTGTAGAGTACAAACTCGTCCCTAGGACCTCTCCTTGGTTTTGGGGCTGGGGCGGGAAGAAGCCAAGGGAACGAGCGCAGAAGGCAAGGGAGATGTCCTGGAAACGAGGCTGTTTACAGTACTTTACTTTTAAAGCAACATGCAAAGAAGATGTTTTGAATTGGGTAAATTCACGATTGAGAGTGAGTGTTTAAGGGCATTGCTTTTTCCCGATATTTATGCCGGATTCCGAAAACCGTGGTTCTATGAGGGGACTAATATTAGTAAAAAAGCGTCAGTTCTAGGCGATATGCCAAACCGGTGTGTGGTCTTTCTAGAGAGCTAAGTTCCTTTGCATGAGTCACTCAGCCCATTCTCACCCCCCCCCCCCCCCCCAGAAAAAAACCCTCGGAATTCGGGAAGGGCGTGAAACTCTTTAACCAAACTTTTTGGCGATGTTGCTTTGAAAGATATATAGATTTTAAAAAAGCACTGTAAAATAAAGGTTCAGTTGCAATTTAAGAAAACAAGTTAGCAAAACAGTGGTCAACATATGCTTCAAGAAAATTGCTCGTTATTTTAAGTTGAAAAGGGGACCTTTGTCTGGGGCTAAGCTAAAAATGTTTTGCGCTATTGTTCCCACAGTGAACGTTGCTTTAGATGTCAACCTGTCACAGAATATAGAACGTTCCATATGTTGTCGACAGTCCTGTTCAGACTCCCTGTAGATTTCTGCTTGCGATGGGTAAGTCAATGTGCATTCAAAACGTTTTCTGGGCCAGTTTGTCTGTCGACAATTTTCCCCTTCTAATTTATGTCAGCGTTGTTTAAGAAGCCCTCTCCAATAAGCTACTTTCAAAAATACCACGATCCTCTTTGTCCTCCAAAATTTTGCATAACCATTGCTTTTATTTTCTCTTGGGACCATTGCAAATCCTAAGAGAAACTTGAAACAATGCTAATACAAACAAAGAGTATTACGGTATTTTTGAAAGTGGCCTAATGTTCCAGTTTCTCTTGGGACTTACAAGGGTCCCAAGAGAAAATAAAAACAATGCTTATGCAAAATTTTGGAGGACAAACAAAGAATATTATGGTATTCTTGAGAGTGGCCAAAAGACACCTTATGTATATACCTACCTTATCCGCCGCGCATAAGCATCTAAATGTAATAAACACTACAAACACGGTCATTAGATACATTTACGGTCCTTGTGATAATGACTGGCTGTTAGTGTTACGCTCCCTATCAGTTGCCTAGAAAAGTGTCATTCCTCTTACACCTTTCGTTGCCCCGTTTGCCCCACCAATAGATGGTTTTCACCCACGTGAGTAGACGGCCATTTTGGTGTACAAAACAATAGAAAATATTTGCGCAGAATTTGCATAAAAGTAGAGTTCAGTCTCCAAGGGAGAGGATGTCTATTGTTCTAGTACACCAAAATGGCCGCTGTGACGTCACGTGAAAACCATCTATTCATGATAACATGTGGTTCTGTTTTAGTCTCCTTGTCTATTTTTCCCGTCTCAACATTGTCCTCTGGAAGTTCTTACTTACAGCGAAGAAGCTACTGAGCCATCATTTGAATGTCTGACCTTCCCTTGTTCCCCTCTTTCTTCACAAACATAAATCAGTGAAACACAAAATTTTACTCTACTTTCTTTTTTATTATGCCAATGCACCATCTACAAAATAATAGAGCACATACTTTAAGTGCACCTTGCACTTTTACAAAAATTACCAAAATTAAGAAATTGATTTATTATACTTATCGTTATGTGCTCCTTTTCTTTAACATGTCAAGGACTATCGCTGTTTCTAATTTCGGGCCTGGCATATTTACTTACAAGCTAACTTATTTGTATTTCTTGTTCTCTTCCTTCTTTAGAAACATAACGCAGTGAAATTTTACTCTACTTTCTTTTTTATTATGCCAATGCACCATCTACAACATAACAGAGCACATACTTTAAGTGCAGCTTGCACTTTTACAAAAATTACCAAAATTAAGAAATTGATTCATTATACTTATCTTTATGTGCTCCTTTTCTTTCAAATGTCAAAACCTATCGCTGTTTCTAATTTAGGGCCAGGCATATTTACTTACAAGCAAACTTATTTTGTGTGTTTTTTTGTCTTTCTAAGAATACACATTTCATCTTTCAGCTTCACAAACCTATTACATATATTGATGGAGATGCTTTTTTGCTTTACAACCTACAGGATCCTCCAGGGATTTTTCTCAGATTAAAGGTAAACGTTTTTCAGAGATATTTGGCACTGTCATACACTTTTACTTTGAAAGAAAGGTTTAAATAGTTGGTCGAGTTTTTAGGTTTACTGGGGTCTCAGTAGAAGCCATGGAAAGAAATTCTTCTCGCCAACAGTGCAATTAAACTTGACTAAACTGGTTATAAGCAAGTCATTGTGTTTGTCTTGACCATGAGATGGGGGAAGTTCTCCAGGGGGCTATAATAATAGTGTCGTCTGAGATTGTCTTATTTCCCTGCTAGTTGGGATGCAGGCGAGCAAAAGTCACGACAAGGTAGGTCTTGGAGCTTTGAAAGTGAAAAACGCCTGGTCCCTGTACGTATGTAAGCCTAATAGCGAGCAACCTAGCTTACTTCATCCGGGTTAATATGTCACTCAATAAGAAACAAACAAACAAACAAATAAATAAGCAAAAGCATTAACTGGTTCAGTAGCAATATGACTGCAATGTCTATCTAAAAACCAAGAGAACTATAGCTAAAGTTAACATATCTTAACTGTACTAAAAATACTTATAGCTTAGTTACGGTAAGCGAAGCATTTGGAGACAACTGAAATCCATCAGCTTGAAGACTTGCCATGGGCACATTCTGAGTGCTTACATCCTGAATGTTTTCCTGTTCGTAAACGTCTGACGTGTCTGGCTCCTGCCAACAATCAGAAAAAAGTAAGATAGCATATTTTTCATTTGTTTCATAGGTGATCTTAACAAACCAATTCAGCTCTCAAGCAAGGTCCAGCACATCCCTGCACTGTGCAGCTTGAAGCTTCTAATGTATTATAAGACTTGCCTTGAACACGTTCTGTGGGTTTTCAACATCGACGATGGCTGGTTCTTCAGCTTCTGCGGCGTTTGACCCCTGCTAAGATCAAAGTTATGATAGCATAAGTTTTAAAAGTTATTTCCATACAAAAATTTAACTCTGCTATGCAAGATCCAAGCAGAAGTAGCCCCTATTGCAAAACTTACCGTGGACACACCCTGTGGACTTACAACATCAAGGTTGTCCAGTTCGTCATCTTCTGCTGTCTTTGCCTCCTGTGTCGTATAATAATATTTCGAATCATCCTTTTTGCCAAAGTCAAAGTAGTCCTCTTGCTCCTCCAACATATCGTCAAGTCTTTTATAGAGCCGCTGAAAGCTTGGCCGTTCATCTGGGTCTTGATTCCAACAGTCTCTCATCAAGGCGTACCTTAAAAATTACCAAAAATAGGAATTTCTTTCTTCCTGAAGGAAAATCGATCTTTATACAACCTGCTAACCCTGTTTCCCCAAAAATAATTCGTAGGTTCCTGATCCGAGCAAATTTCATTCTTTTACGTCTCATAGACCGTATTAATTAATGGAGGCCAATAAATTATCCCTTTGTCCTTGTGCTAATGAAACCAACTAGCCTCTTTTTCATGAACAAAACACAAAAGAAATGTTGCTTTGGAGCGAGGCTAGTTGGTCTCATTAGCACAAAGACATAAGTTTATTTTTTGACCGCCATTGATGAATATGGTCTGCAGAGATTTTAAATTCTTAAAGGCTTTATTTATACTAAGGTTTCTGTTCTTGTAGCGCCAAGCTTTTTAATCTACAGGCAACCGTATTTTTTGCACAAATAAAATGAATTAAATTTGTGTCTTGTATTTTTGAGTAGATCTGTGTTGATATGGAAGAAAACGAAACTAAGGCCAAGCCGACAGTGGTTTTGGACCTCATTTTCCAACTGCGTCACAATTTTAAATGTGTATAATTGCAGTTGCCCAATACTATTTTTTTCTGTACTTATCTTACAGTGTCTTTAAATGTAAAGTAAACATGGCTCAAGTTCAATTAGTAATAATTAGCCGAGCGGGCGTGCCCCTGGATTTATGTTCAAGTGAAGCATTCATGTCTAACTTGACTGATGCAGGAAAGTCTGAAAATAGATTAACCACTCACTCTGCCTATTAATATCAAAACACTGCACCTTTTTCATAAAACCTGTTGCCTACAAGTACTTAGGAAAAATCACCTCCGTTTAACTTACACAGGGTCTGTGCACATGTCAGGTTTTTCCAGTCTGTAACCTGCTTTCAAATTCTCCAAGAGCTGTTTGTTCTTCATTAGTGCGTAAGGAGACCCCCCTGTAAATGATCGACATAATATGCATCAAGACAAATCATGAACCATAGAAAGGGGGGAGGGGGCGCTCTAATGAAAGAAATCCGAGACTAAGACTTAAGATGCAAGAGGTGAAGCAAAGATAATTTTCAACCAAGAGTTCAAAAGTTTTCCAACCGTAAATAAGAAAGCGAAGGACACATTCAGAAATGCAGATCCTACGCACAGAAAATTGGGAAGGAAGTTAAAGGTCGTTTCATGGGCCTCATTCACGCCGTGGCCATATTGGCCAGAGACAATAGATTTCGTACCCCGAACCTCGAGTTGAAATGTTTGTGAACGAGTTTCGGTGGGACAAAACAAAAGTTTTCAATCCCTCGGGACTTAACATGGCCTCCGAGTGATTAAGGCCCATTGTCATCACGACCTGTCTTTCATCCAAACCAGCATTTGTTTTCCCTTTCGTTCACTTACTGCTTCAGTTCCTTATTTAATCTGTTAAACCCTTGGCCATTCCTACTTACTTACTTCATTTCTTTACTTGCTCATTCAGTCAGTCAATAAGTCAATTAGTCTTTCGGTAGCCGCTCAGTCATTGTATCAGTCAGTACTTTCGATGTTGCTTAACCAGTCGGATGGCGAAACTTGGTTCCTTCCCTCATTTGTTTTACTCATTCAGTAAGTCAGCCCGCAAGCCAGTGTCGGCAGGGGTTTCGTTTGAGGCTGGAGGCCGGGCGTTTCATCCAGTCGTTTCCCATTCCATGTCCGGTACTTTGATGCCAATATTTGAAAGGTCTTGTTTCATTTTTTATTTTTATATATTTTTTTAGTTACGTTTTATAGAAAATATGAGTGAACTCCAGCCTTGCCTGGGAAACTGATTCTTGGGTTCCAGAAACACTGGAATCCAGTGTTTCTGAATGTTCTATTAAAAAAATTTCCTGGGGGGCATGTTCCCAGAACCCCCCAGGTACCTAGCGCCTTTAGCGCTCGCACGACGCCTTGCGGCGTCAAAAAATGTCACGCCTGGTGCTTTCACAAATATGTCCGCTACTTTACAAAACTGTCCTGTCAAAACCCTGGTGTCGGTAGGCCAACGTAAGTTGGTTAGTCAGCCAGGCGGATGGGCATCCTTCCTTTGTTCCTTTGTTCACTCATTCAGTTAGTCCGTCACGACAACGAAGGCTACGAGAACCAGCGCCACGTAACAATTGATTTACTTAGCGAAAACACATACTTCTGCATGCCCCGCACGTGCTTTTAACATTTTGATACACTTCTTTGAAGTTCTCGTCCTGACAATGAAGTGAAATAATCAAATTTGAAGTTATGTGCAGGAAGCGAGCATTGGACGATGAATTTTACATTTTCTCTTCAAAAACCCACACCGTTCACTCCAATTTTGTTTCTGGAATGTGGATACACACATTCATTTCCGAACGACTTGAAATAATCGCGAAATTATTGCAATAACGGGGAATAATAGTTTTTGATAAAGTTCTCGTAGCCGTCCTGGTCGCCTTTTCTTGAGGTCTTTAAACGAGTCCTTTTAACTGACACTGATCGTTATAACAGATAAATACAATTTGGAACAACTCTAAAGGTCCGGATCACAAACACTTTTTCTTTTCACTTCAGTTTTCAGCTAACAGCTCCATATATAGTACAATATGTTAATTAAAATTTCATAAATTATCACTGACCAAGAGTTGCAATTTCCCACAGGACCACTCCGTAGGACCAACTGCAAGTAAAACAAAACAAGTTAACACCTATGCAATACATTGAATTAGGAATGCACTAGCATCTGGTATGTTGCATTCACTGACTCTAAAAACACCAGACTTGATACTTACACATCGCTCTTGGTGGTAAAGATCTCTTCAAAAAGTGACTCTGGAGCCATCCACTTCACTGGCAGTTTCTTCCCATTGTCTACTTTGTAGACCCCACGGTACAAGTGCCGCATCAATCCGAAGTCACCAATTTTGACTTTCTTGCCGTGTCCCACCAGAATGTTCCTCGCTGCAAGGTCCCTGTGCACCAGACCCTTCTGGGAAAGATAGGTCTGTAAAAGAAAAATGATTATGGGTATTGCAAGGAATTTGTGATGTAAAAGTCAGTTTTGGGGGCCTAAGGCACTGGATTCTCACAAAAATATCTTTCCTGGAAGCGTGTAGCCTCCTATCGCAGAATCTTTTTAAGGTTAATTGTTCCTCCCGCAAACAAGAACGCCACATTCCTTTCCCGTTGTGAGACGTTAACCAATGATTTGCTTTTTATTTTTAAGAGTGTGACCAAATAAAAAAGCTGTAATAACGTCCACTGCAATTTGCAACGGAAATTTGAAGCTTGAAAATTACACGGACTTTAAGGTGAAGGTTAACTTTTCTTACCATATTGAACACGATCTCTGACTGGTTGAAAGAGGGTAGGAATATGGGCTCCCGTGAAGCAGACTCTTGCAGGTGGGAGAAACGACTGACCCTAAAAGAGTCTGTGATAGGAGGCTAAGACCAGCAGAGATGTAACCGCCTATTTAGTGCTAATCCAATAGAAGTGCCACTCAACTTGTTTCCTTGAGGCGCATGTGCTAATCCTGGTGCCAGCACGTACCAAAGAGTTTTAATTGGGTTTTGCCGAGAAAGGGCTTTACATACATTTAAAAGAAACCTTAAAATATCATTCAAAAAAACGCTAAAAAACATGATGGGGAGTAGAAAAAATAGCATATCATCCACATATGACCATCCCAAACCTCTGTTGTATGAAAAAAGTCATTACAAAAGAGCTCAAAGAAGAGTGAGCAAAGCATTGATCTTTCAAGCAGATCTGATGTTGTTGAGATGAAACCAGTTGAAACAGGACTTTGGGCTTGCCATGGTTTGGTTATGTAACTACTGATCATGTCATCAGCATCCGACACCAAAGATCGACAGTAACGCACGCAAAAACTCCGAAACTTGCTGAGAAAGACGGAATGAATAAGAAATTAAACGCAGGAAAAGACTAAGACAAATACAAAAAAAAAGAAAGAAAAAAATCTGGCTATTTACCACTTACCATGCCACGTGCTACCTGCCAGGCAAGCTTTACTGGATCAAGTGGAGCAAACGAGTCACAATCCTCGTCACATTCATCAGCTGTATTATTAGTGGAGGCATCTTCCTGGTTTGATGCGGATGATGAAAACGTTACAAAGGGTGTTTCCAATTCAATAGTAACAGAAGCATCAACTTCGGTTCCGTTTTCTTCCACAGATATGGAAGGCCCAATGTTTTCATGCAATATTGTTTTCTCTTCTTCTGTTTGACCATCCTAGATATATATAAAAAAAAGGACCATACAGATAACTTGGAATGAAATAAATGTATCTTTAAAGTGCTTATAGACGAAATGACGAAGTGATCCTCGCATTTATCGTCCAGATAAGTGCGAATATCGCTTCTTCATTTCGACAGATAACGTTAGTGAGTAAAACTAAAAAGGGGCCATTGCTGCCAGTTTAGTTGAAAAGTACATAAATATTGGCCATTATATTATATTATATTATATTATATTATATTATATTATATTATATTATATTATATTCAGTTTTATTGTGCTTACGGTTAGCTAACCCTAACCGCAACGGTTGTTACTGCGCTAGAACGTTTCCTAGAGATTCTCAAAACTTTCACATTCGTCAACATTAAAACTTAGTCCCTATGATGTAGTCCAGTTAAAGAGACCGTACAGATAATTTTGCAGGGCTTCGCAGTCCTCTTGACGACGAACAACTCTATAACACTTCGCATCATCAGCATAGAGAGCCATACTGGTGCATGGGCTGACAAACTTGGGGAGGTCGATCACGTATAAAAGATATAGGAACGGAGCCAACAGGCTGCCCTGAGGAACACCCTCTGAGATCTGGAAGTCAATTGCAAATAGTCCGAGAAACAAAAGAGAAGGGGACCCGAGATGCCGTACAAACCAAGCTTGTGAAGAAGACGGCGGTGTGGAACCGAGTCAAACGCTGAAAACAATGGTCAGGGTAGATCATATCGATCTCATTCCCTGCATCCAAGGCTGTCCCAAGGTCGTTCAGAACGGACAGAAGCTGTGTCGGAGAGCTGACAGTATATCTGCCAGTTCAGGAATAAGTTTGGAGAGCACACAGCGTTCGCAGAGCTTACTGACGATGGAGAGATGTGAGATCTGCCTGTAGTTGGTGACATCGGTTCTTGGCCCCTTCTAGTGCAGCGGGCATATATTATTATTATTATTATTATTTTGTTGACATAAAAGCTCAAATATACCGTTGCTAGTTTTTCAACAATGATTATAATTGGTCACTACATCCAAAAATTTTACTAAATGTCGCCTGTTATCGTAAGCTTGAGCTGTAGGCTTTTGCATGTGCATGTCTCTCTGTTGATGTTCGGTAGTATGACTCCGTACGGAACATGCCAACAGACAGCAGTAAAACTAATATATAGCTTTAGCCAAGCCTAAAAGCAGAGCTGCGGGGTTCTTTATTCTTACAAGAAGTTAACTTGGCATGAGACTGCAATCCAATCGAAACCCAGTACCTAGTCAGCGGTCAACTTTAAAAAAAAAACCCAGCTGACCTCGATGAGCTCAAAACGTGAGCCCACGATATGGTCACGTAATACTGGTCACATTGGCATACATGGACGGGTGGACGCACGTACGGTCGTGAAGTACAATATCTTCTTACCCATGATGCTATACGTAAGCTCCCTTTGACGCGCGGAGCTCCGCTATAATAAAGATGAATCTTTCACACCGGATAAGACCAATAGTGAAAGGATGTACCTGGTCCGTAGTTGAGTTCTGTTCCCTTGCTCCGTTGTACATCTCTTCATCTTCGTCAACGACGGTAGCTCCAACGGTAGATGTTTTTATCTGCGTGGACGAAATCAGGGCCAAGTTGTTAGAAGCGAGATAACTTCACATCTCCAAAAAACGATGTTGGAACAGTCCGAACTAAAACGCAGGTGTAATGAGTTTTGGCTAGTCATCTTTTAATTGCATGTTTGCTTGAGTCTATGATACTAGTTTGTTGTTTGTTTTTTTTTTTTCAAACAAAAAATGAGAAACTTTTTAGCAACTACGGGACACCACGTTAAAGGCTGATAAAAAAATTGGATGTGGCGAGATAAGATGAAGGAAATACTCTCCTGTTATAATTTACAAGTGCACCTTAGGTAAGTGTACTAGAAAAAGATCTACTTCCTGTTATTAGGGAGGAAAGCACATTACCTTGCTTCTCTTCGCTCTCAACCACTGAAGTAAGTCGCCATGAGGAATGTACTCGACAATCAGACGAAGTGGAGTAGCTGTGGTCCAACAGCCCACGAAATTCAGCACGTTTGCATTCTTCCCCACTACCTTCATGGTCTCAATCTCGTCCAAAAATTCGTATTTCTGCTCTTCAGTGGCGTTTTCTTGAGAAAAAAAAGTCATGAAATAATGTTGAACAAATCAGTTTCAAAGTAGGTTGCTTGAGGACGGGACAAACTAGGCGTTAAGTCGCTGCAAAACGTCGCGGGGACAAGTCGGCGCAACAATTCGCCTTGTGTGACACGGTTAATTTTACAAAAATCACTGTCGCTGAGGCAGAATTTTGTCGCCGCGATTAGTCGCACGAATTCAAACGAGTTTGAATTCGTGCGACTAATTGTAGCGACACAATTAGCAGCGTTGTCGCACCGTAAAAAAAATAAAATAAATAATAATGAATATAAATGAACCAATGAGAGAGCGTCATATAGTCAGCCATATTGAATTAGATAACTAATTCACATAATACGAGATCACTGCGTGTGCACTGAACAGGCGTCGTGTCGCAGCGACTTGTTTTGCAAGTAGTACACATGGAGCAACTTATCGCAGAGACCTGTCTCTGCGACTTGTCGCCTAGAGTGTCCTGGTCTTCAGGATTTCAGTGTGATGAACGGTTAATTATTTTATTGTAATCTGACCGCAGTTTACGCAGTAAAACACAACCAAGCATTTCCGTTTTTTCTAATACAGGGCACAATGGAGTTTAGAAAAACCTTCATGTAGAGTCTTTAATTGCCAGTAGCTACCCTTCCTTCGTGAGATACAAATCAGAAGCTACGATTCAAGCAGTAACTGTCACTTAGAAGCTTGCGAAGGTCTGATAAGCGAGTAATTAGTTTAAATCTTTGGCATTTCTTAATCATTGTTGCATGGGTTTTGTAAAAAGGTTTTTCAGTAATTAAGTTTTTTTTACAAACTTTATTAATTGTCAAGTCTAATGCTTTAAACTAAGTTTCTTGTCCTCGTGGTCTTTACAGTTAGTCTGATATCGTTTTAAATTCGCTAGCAATCGAGGTATCATTAGTTTTTTTCAGCAATATGTTATTACCACGTGGAGCTATAATTTATACTCAGACAGAATTTTTCCGGAGTACTTCAGTGGCTTATTCCTGGTTATATTTCATTATTAAATTTTCGACCTCGGATATTGCGTTTTTAGCTTTCTGATTGGTTCACTCAATCTCATTGATCAACTCATATACTGTATGCCCTAATATGGAAAATGATTGTGTCAAGTGTTGCCAAGCTGGAAACTAATTGACCTTAATTTCCAAATGTCCAAGCTTTCAGAAAGTAATGAAAATTTTATAAAACAATTATTTCATTCACACTTGTTGGATATGAGACTGGTTATTGCCAACTTAACACTACTCGTCTCATTGGCTGTTTACAATCTCATATCTGATGTGCGCTCGCGGAAAAATTGTTAAATACAATTTCAGTTTACAGCTTATTGAGTCAAGGGAATAAATCACGTGTCCCTTATCCCTACCTCAAGAACACTTTATTTCGACGTCAAGACCGTAAATTAGTCCTTTAATCGCCCTAAACCGGTTTACCCTTGAGAGTCGTTTGGTGTTGCATGCAGTGTCATGACATGAGTGCAATCACGCTCATCGACATAAAGCTATAATTGCAATGAGATTTAGTTGGTGTAGGAGTCACAAGGTCACCCTCTTACCATGACGTCATCCAAAACCCCAACCAAAGAGCGATACATGAATTGAAATTCTCTAGAACAAGCATTCAAATTTTTACAATGCAGTTGAAGTCGAAGCTAAATAGTTGATGCTTGCATTGCGTACTTATTTACCTTAATTGACTCCCGGGATACAAATGCAAGGTAATTACTTCGGTGTGTGATCGATACAAGGAATAGACACTTTCATACCCACCATGTAATTCTTTAACAGCAACGATCTTGTATTTGAAATTTTTCTCACACCAGTCTTTGGTATTCTTGTTAAAGAACTCCAATCCGTCAATCAATTTGGCTTTGTACACCTTCCCAAATGCTCCTTGACCCACCTCTTCCAATGATTCTATTCTCTCCGGAGGAATTTCGCAGGAATCCAGTGGTTTAATATCCTTTGCTGTCCTAAAAAAAATAACAACACAAAGTAAAAACATCAATTACAGCTATCCAGATGTGGAAAAGGTTTCAGTAACTTATGGGACTCACGCAACGTCACAACAAATTTTATTTTAGGTCGCAGAAGGAGCGCCTCAGTGAAGTCCCAAAAATGTGTACTGGAATGAGTGCTCCAAAGGAATTTGTCCAAGATCGTAGGTTCCAATGACAACTGTCCCTCTATACTGCAAGGACTGAAATTGTCTGCAGCGTGCATTGATTTCTTGCTATATAAGTGGATGACAAATGTTAATCCCGGTGACTGAAATGAAGAGAGGATATTTCCGATGGTCACGCGGTGATACTCGGAAAGAATCCGAGAGCTCCTTTGCAGGTTTTTAACCTACGACAGCCTTCCGATGACTACAGTATTTCGGATGCTCAAGCACTGAGCTATAAGAGACTCGTAGGAGCCATGCCATGATCCATGATTTCGATGGTGTCTCGGTCATACTCGGAAAAAATCTGAGTGCTCCTTTTTAGGAGTCAAACCTACGACCTTCCGATTACAACTTCGGATTCTTTACCACTGGGTTATAGGAGAGTCGTGGGAGCTACAATCACTGGTGAAAGTCTTGGGACGCTCACCCTTTTAGGTTGGTTTTCTTATTTAGTTTCATTAATTTATTAAATACGAAAACCGCCTGTTCACGCTTCAATAAACATGTACATATGTAAACCGGATTGAAAAGCCCTGTACAGGCCCGCAAATGATCGCGTCCCGGAAATGATCCCTGGACCAGAAATGATCTCCAAATTGGACAGCAAATGATTCCCGGACCAGAAATGATCCCCAAACTGGACCGCCAAGTGATCCCTGACCAGAAATGGTTACGTCATCAGTAATTAAGAATGGAATGGACTCGAGAATTTAGGAGAAAAAAGGAAAGGAACTTTATATTAAATGTTTTAGTATGTTTACGTCATGCCGAACTCATCACAGAGGATTCAAGGGAGACAATAACTTCCACAAAATTCAGTTGTCCCACCAGACATGAATTCTTGCAGGTCGAATCCCGAAAGGTCGCTTATTTTTTTCTTTATTACTTTGCCAGAGCATACCAGCGGCTGCAAAAAAGTTAACAATTGGAAAAGCCTCTGCCAATCGTTATGATAAGCTTCGCGATTTAAGGACAGCAAAGTGCATGAAAATTGAAAAGGCAAAATCAAACCAGAAAAGAGTGAGCTGCACTACCTTTTAAGATTCACAATTTAAAATCGAACAACGGATTTTTGACCCCAAAATAGTAACCGCATTCAAAATAGTTGCCGTTTTGTCATTTGCATGATAGATGAAACTGTATCATTTTGAAAATGCTCCACTTTTGGCAGCGTTTTCCTATGGTCTCGATTGATGTCGTGTAAACAGAATGCGTAACGGTTAACCGCATCAAAAACGTTGCGATTACAAATGAAACCGGGTTTGTGTAAACGCTAATGAGCTCCGTTCTCTCCCAGATACTATTTTTAGCTTTGTTCTCGTGCATTCAGTAAAAAAAACTTTCAACGTGCAAGGGAATTCACCGATTCAAAAATACATGTAAGTTTAAATGGCAATCCTAAAGACGCGAAAATTTTAATTTCGTTTTAAAAGTTGAGTATCTTATCTGAAATTTCTAAAACAGAGTTTTGAAATTGTACAGCAAGAGCAAATTGTGAAGGATAATGAATTTTGAAATAAAAGAATACAAACGCATCATAATCTCCGAAATTGAAACTTTCAACGACAATGGAGACCCTGGGAAAGACTGGTTAAAGTTTTGCGCAATTCCACAGTGTAGGGAAAGCATCGTAAATTTTTTTTCCAAACTATTCACATAAAATATTATTTCTCGCTAAGCGTTGCATCTTTTATGTTCAAATAACCGCTCAAAATAAAGATTTTTTAACGATCTTTCCGTTGATATTTTTTGCGTGATTTTTAATATATTCTCTGTCAAAATTTGCATAACAATCAAAACACAAAAATAGCCACGCAAGAAACAAATTAGTCGCATTTACATGTACCTCTTTGCCGAATTTTCATACTTAACACAGGAATTTTTAGTTATTGTAAAAAATCTTTCTCTATTCGTTAGCAATCATCCTTTCAATTTACATTGCATTAACTCCACTCCCCTTCTGACTCGGTCGTGAACAAAAGATGCTTGTATTTTCGCAACTTTCGAAGCCTATAAAATGGCAGGATTTGTTGGAAAAAGAAAAAAACATGGCCGCAATGCGTTTCGAACAGGTGCAAAGATTCATTTTAGCAAAAAAACAAAAAACATTTTGGGGTTATGGGCACTTTAATGTAAATTTCTTTTTTCTAAAATCCCATGTAAAGGAATGCTGAATTTTCATTTTTTCACTCGCTCTCTCCGAAATCCAGCAATTGGTAAGCGCTTTACGTCTTCGTTTTGGTTTTATTTGTCGTTTTGCTCTTGCTTACTTTTTTCTACACGAGCTTCACTTGTAACTTTTTCTTCGGGATTTACTACTTTCAGTCAATACAACTTGCTGGGCACATTGTCGTCCTAAAAGTTGCGCTTATTGCGCCCCAAAAAAGAACCCTTGCCACTTCAATAAATATTGACCAAAACACATCTTACACATCCTGTTACAGATGAGTAATGACCAATGACAATATACCCCTGGCAAAGCAGATTTCAGTTTTTGCAATACATAAAAGGTTTTGGATAAAAGCGGACAAACTAGTATTCGTAAAAAATGGACAACAACTTTGAGTTTACGAGACACGTTTCGATCGATCATCGATCATCTTCAGTTGCAAATGTTCGTTACAGTGACAATTTGAATTTGTGTCAATGTTACAATATGAACTTACATTAATACATTGCCGTTAGAATTTTAAATTACCGGTAAACGTTACAACGATTCTAAATGCAGACAATCGAATAAGGCGCGCACGGACAGTGTAACAAAAGAAAAAACAAACTTAGTGCTTAATGGCAGGAAATACAACAACAACACCAAAGACTACAGAAAACTAACACTAAAACATAAATGTAGCTAAAAAGATAGAGTAAGCTCCGCATGTTTTAGCTGCCTATTTAGACTGGCATTTTCCCAGCGGATATGAGCAGCCTCTTCGAGCAACAACTGGAAACGATTAGGTGCCGTATCTATAATGGAGAAGCAGCTATCAGACCAATAGTCTCTTCAATTGGGACTTATAATTATGAGTTAGCTAAGTATTTATGTTGCCTTCTTCAATCTTTTCATGGGCCACCACGAAAATATTTGGTTGGAGAACTGCAAGGCGTCTAAAATTATATTTTATCGACGATACGTTGATGACACGTTTTGTGTACATGTATTTGAGACGGAACAAGATGCACTTTCATTTTTTGATTTCAATAACACCAGGCACGCTAACATACGTTTTACCATGGAGAAAGAGGTGGACCATAAAATACCTTTTTTGGATGTCTTCATTCATAGCCATTCACAAGGTCCTACAACCACAGTTTTTCGCAAGAAAACGTTCACGGGTCTTCTAACTAATTACTTTAGACAAGAGAATATGAAGGTAAGAGAGGTAATCCCTTATATTGACCCTGTTCCCATCATAATCCCTCTTAAATTATTTTTAGATCTCCTGCGAGATCCGGTATTCCCACGAGGGTATCTGATAGCCAATCATATGTCCCCATTTTACCAATGTTATGTGGGAATTCGCTCACCTGTCAACTTTTGTAAAAATGGGGAAATATACATGTAATTAGCTATCAGAGAACCTTCGTAGGAATACCGGATTTCCCAGGAGATATAAAATAACTTAAGAGGGATTACGTTGGGAATAGGGCCAACATGAGGGATTCCCTCTTGTGGCTTTATACTCTCTTGCTTTAGTTTCACTGCTCCATCGTATAAAATTGGCCTTTTGAGACGCTTGTTGATAGAACCTTCAAAATCAACAACAGTTGGGCGGGCTTTCACAATGACGTTAAGAACCTCACTTTCATTTTACCTCCTCTTCCCTTCACATCTAATCGAGAAGATTCTTCAGTATATTACTAGTGCCCAGACCCCCTCTATTAATGGCAAGTGTTTTAAGTTACCTTACGTAGGGTCCTTTTCTACACAAGCTCAAAGAACTTCAAGATAACATAAGCTAGTCAAGCGTTTTTGCGTCGATGTAGACATTAACCTCGCTTTTTTCTTCATTTAAGATCCGCAACATGTTCAGTGTGAAAGATCCTGTGCCTTTTCACCTCCGTTCGCGTGTCGTATTTAAATTCACTGGTGCAGGATGTAATGCCTGTTACGTCGGGGAAACATCCCAACACATTTCGGTGTGCATCCGTGAGGAATGTCGAATCTGAGAGCTGCTTTTCCATTTTAGATACGGAACCTACCGGTAATCGTTTCCAGTTGTTGCTTAAAGAGGCTGCTCATATCCACTGGGAAAATCCCAGTCTAAATTGGCAGCTAAAGCATGTGGAGCTTACCCTATCTTTTTAGCTACATTTGTGTTTAGTGTTAGTTTTCTGTAGTTTTTGGTGTTGATTTTTTTTTTTGGTACACTGTTTGAGCGCGATTCGTTGCATTTAGAATTGTTGTAACGTTTACCGTTAATTTAAAATTCTAACGGCAATGTATTAACGTAAGTTCAAATTGTAACATTGACAAAAATTCAAATTGGCACTGTAATGAACACTTGTAACTGAAGATGATCGATAATTGATCGAAACATGTCTTGTAAACTCAAAGTTGTCCATTTTTTTACGAATAAAAGGTTTTCTTTTTAATTATTAAGAAGCATTGTGTTACCTACCCCAATTCATGAGTCATTAAAAACTACTGTACCAGTTAAAAGAAAAAAAGCTTACCACTTTGCAGGACGCTTCTCCCTTCTCTTTTTATGGCAAGAAAAACCAACAAGAAGTAGAAAGCCAAGAGAAAATACACCGGCAATGGAAAAACCAAGAATACTCGCCATGGAAAAACCTGGTCCAAAAATGGCACAAATTATTATTGGTACAAACTAGAATCAAATTTTCAATGCCGTAGTTTTAATGAAATTCTAAGCACCAAGATTAACGTTAGATAGCGTTACATGCAAAGCTCTCATGAATTGCAGGTATATCTGCGGATGACTTCACACGCAATAACTATAAAAATGTGCAACATGAAGCATTATCACCGATTATACATCAGTCGGCAACGATAAACTTTATGCCTTTGAAATCTAATACAACGTTTTATGAAACGTTTTCCCTAGTCTCTGGATATTACTGCCCTTTTATGCCCCTAATAAATATGGAGATTCTACAGTTCAGATTTCAATGAGACATAAATGATATGAAACAAACAGCAATACAGTTTCATTGTGTATTATTGCTGGTGAGCATTGCGATTTATTCGTGAATCACTCTTTGTTTGCTCTAAATCGCACCTTTTCCCCGGCCAATGAGAAAGGAACACTAAAACAAAATAGCCAATCAGATTTGAAGCCAGGCTTTTATAAGAAAATGAGATACAAAGAAAGCCAATATGTGGCGAAGTTCATGTTTAAACTGTTTTTGATCTGACTTTAGTCCTTCGTTACTCTTGACTGAGCTTTTGACACATGACGTCTGAATGTTTCTGTTTTGCACACAAAATGTATGTAAAAGCGTTTCTGCTTCCACTTTTTGATAAACCCTTCGCTGGATCAATAAACTATTGGTAATGACTGAAATCCTGTGTTTGAGCGATTTCTAAATAGATGTAATAAAGTGGTAATTGAACTTCGTGTCATGTGCAATTTTGGACTGAAATCATACTTGTGATTTGAATTCGAAGATTTCACAAGCCTAATTTCAGACCAAATTGCACTCCACTCAGTTAATTACCATTATAAATTACTACCGGTATACTATCGTAAGGAAACGAAAAACATGGAGGCAAAAACGTAAAAAATTAACTCTAGGTCCTCGCATTGCGTTGATCTTTCGAAAAATTTTGTAACTCTTACCAACTTCCAGTGTTTTCACAACCTGAACAGGACTCTTTGGTCCATCACCAACAGAAGTGAACGCCAACACCTGCAATTTATATTCTGTAGATTCTTGCAATCCAGTAATGTTCTTTCTGTAAAATGGAGAGTTGGAAGCATTGACCAAATGAACATTTGGTTTGTCTTCTGACCCTTTCCTATTAATAAACAACTTAAATCCTTTGATTATTCCATTTCTGGAACCTGTAGGTGGCAGATCCCATAATGCTGTGACACTTGTAGAAGTGCTTGCAGTCACCATAAATCCACTTGGAGGGTTAGTGGGAACTTAAAACAAACAAATCAAACAAATAATAAATGACTTTTGTTCATTAATTCTTATTACATTGTTGCAAGGATAACAAAAACTTTGAAAAATTTATCAAGGTTCCCTAGCCTTTGGTACGTAAACATCGGTGGGCATTACCCTGTTCCACAGTCCCTCGGAAGGGATGGTTTCTCGCACTCACTTTTTCCTCAATCCCGACCATTTTTACGCTCATCCCCACAAAGCAACAGCCTGGAACAGGCTATACACCATCACTAAAAATAGACTGGTATTTTATATAGATTGAAGAATAATTCAGACTTGAAAACTTCTAGAAAAAAATACATAATCAGCTTTAATTCGGTTAGTTGTCAAGTTTGTGTGTGTTAGCAAACTGCATGGTCTCATGTGATTTTAAAGGTAAGCTTAAAGTTCACTCAAATGTCTTTTGCATTTATGGCCAACTTCGATCCCAGAGTGAACTTGCCTGAGAGTGTTTTTCGCCTGCATAGAGATGGTGGTGAAAGGGAGAAAATTGGCTATTAATAGAAATTTACATCAACTGAAACTATAAACAATAAACTTAAGGAAAAAGAGCATTAGAATTTTCCGTGTTCTTCAGTGAAATTTCTTTAGTCCTGGTCTTAAAATCGCTCCTCTGTTCAGTGAATTGACTTGCTGCAAGCATGGCCTTGGTAACCCTAACCCTAACCACATTACTTGTTCCTTTGCACAACACTGTCAGAGAATGGAAAATATTTAAACATGCACGGCTTGGATGCAACAAAATGTTGGAGGAAAAGAAAAATCAACACAAGTGTTAGCACGTGGAACTGCAAATTCCAGGAAAATCAAGTCTTTTGCGGTTTTAATTCTGTTTTTTTTTTCTTTTTCTTTCTTTCATGCTTTAATTCCAGCCTCGATCTTTTAAGGCACCCTTGACAATTTTAAGATTAATTCGGCTTCCTTGGGATCATCTTAAACTTGCAATTGATAACGAAGCTCTCAACGGGCTTGTTAAATCAGTTGGTAGAGCAAGTCATTCGAATCCAGTTCAAGTGACCAGCTCCTAGTTGGCTTGACGACTCAGTTGGTAGAGCAAATGCAGTGCAATCGCATGGTCATGGGTTCAAATCCAGTTCACTGAGCATGGATTTTTTCAGGCTTCTACTTACATATGTAGAAGTGACCAGATCCCAGTTGGCTTGATAGCTTAGTTGGTAGAGGAAGTGCAGGACAATCGCATGGTCATGGGTTTGGAATCCAGTTCACTGAGCATGGATTTATTTCAAGGTTCTACTTACAAGTGACCAGCTCCCAGTTGGCTTGATAAATCAGTTGGTAGAGCAAGTGCAGTGCAATCGCATGATCATGGGTTCGAATCCCATTCAAGCCTGGATTTTTTAGGCTTCCTTTTCATTGCTCAACTGACTGTAATGATCTTTCCTAATTTCATTTTATTCTATTCTGCAGCTCAAATATATATAGGTTCATACTTTCCATAAAATGGTTTTCTTTTGTAGCCAAAAGTTTAGGGGGAAAGTGATGACTGGAACATTCCAGTGGTACATACAAGTACATGAAACAGGTGCACATGCAATGTAATGTAATGAGCCATGAAAAAAACTAAAACTAACTAAAGACGATATAATCTTCAGTCTTAAAACAATGACTTTCGTTTTTTACCTATACATTGCACCACTTGAACTTAATTTAAATGGGTGACAGGCTGACTTACCTAACTTCAAGGGAGCCTTGTTGTTACAAATTAAAGTTAACTTAAACAATATCACTTACTATCTTCCTTTGTTCTTGCGAATTGAACAGAACTGTCCTTTCCATCACCAGCAGAGGTAAAGGCCAACACATGAAATCCATATTGTGTAAATTTAGCCAATTTGGTGACTTTTTTTGTGTACATTGTGACGTTGGAAACATAAATGTCTTCTTCTCTGTTAATATCAGAGCCTTCTTTCCTGATGAATATCGTAAATCCTATAATGGTTCCATGTCTGGAGTCGGGGGATGGAGGCTGCCAGGACGCTATGATAGCCGTAGATGTGTCAGCAGTCACTGTAAAATTGCTAGGAGCTTTTGATGGGACTGAAAGATTTCAAATGCAGCAAAGACAAGAAATCAGAATGAACTTTGCCCACGGATTGAATTTAAAAAAATGTGATTCAACCATTCTTAATTGAAAAGCAACTTTGTTCCTTTCTTAACTTCCCAATAAAGGAAATTAAGTTGATGCTCAAAGGAAGTGACATTTTAAATGAACAAAGATGGCTTATCAGGAACAAGAAAATACATGTACGCAAATAAATGAATCAATTAATCAATAAATAAAAACACCATTTCATTCTACATTTGCAAATATCTCAATTTCTTCTATCTTCTCCCACACCACGTGGAATAATTGGAGATAGAAAATGTATAAGAAAGGGTCAGCTCTGTCTATGGGCATCGGAAATTGCCATTTCATTCAGCTGTAATTCAGCTGTAATTCACCACATTGCCCCCAATTCTTGACTATACTAAGCCTGATAAAAGCTACAGTCCCTTACCATCTTCCAATGTCCTTGCAATCTTTGAGGAACTCTTTGGTCCACACCCCACCGAACTGAAGACACACACTTTAAATTCGTATTCTGTGAACTTTTCAAGCCCCGTGACGACTGTGGAGAAAGCCTTTTCGACAGTAATGTTGTTGGCTGTGTCAGATACTAACGATCGATATAGTAATTTAAATGATAAAATGTCCTTGTCATTTGTATACCGTTTTGGCAGTTCCCAAAAGGCAGCAACACTAGTCGACGATTGTGCAGTCACGCTGACCAGAATAGGTGCTTTTATAACAGGAACTGAAATGGAATCAACAGGTACATGTACTACTGAAAACACCACTGACTTACTTTAAATCTGTTACAAAACTCTCTCTTGCCACCGGCAAAACTCTTACAATTCACTAGGCTGTCAAATTTCTGAAACGACACATACAAGAACTACAATCATAGACAAAACCGTTGGGAAGGTCAGGATTTTTGACGTCTTCATTGCTTCTCCGTCCTCCCCCCTATTCAATGTTGTACAAAACTGAATGGTTTTAGTGGGAAATTGTTGTGTTACCCTCCAACGTTGAATAGGGGGAGGGGGGCTATATAAGAGAAGGTAAAACTCTTTCTCTTGCACTCCAACAGAAGCGGGTTGAAGTACAGCTCTGGTGCGGTTCATTTACATATTAACCTTCCCAACTACTAGCAGGATGGCCTGTCAATCATTGACCTATTTTGGGAAAAGTAATCAACATGTATTTGAACATTACTCCATGGCATTACTCCATAAGAAAATGCAAAATATATGACCAATGAATGTGATATTTTGCAACAATAATGAAGTTATATGTAAAGCATACTGGAATACCTACATGCAATTGTGTCTCTAATTATGGACAAAAGTTATTGTATGTACTTATTTTCAACACTACTCCATTGAAACCATGTAGACATAAAGGTTAATTAGATACGTTACTTCAATTTAAGCTCTCTTTATGGAGTAATGTCGCAATTTACCTAAAATTAAAACTAAAATGGCCATGAAAAGTCTTATTACTAGTTCCTTTGAGGCCCTTTACACTCCAGTTTCAATATTTTATCTGTACCTGTGCTTTAAATGCACTATTTTAGGCTTCGAAAATGGAGTTACGTTGGGAGTGATGTCCGGAGTAAGGTGAGTGCTCTCGCATCTCGTATCATTCCTTGCTAAATCGATTGAAATAAATCAGTTTTTGGCATTATTTCAACATCTTCAAAAAAGAAAGCTTTCTTTTAATGAATATGAAACATCAAACAACAAAACAATATTTTTATGGCATTCTTGATAGACATTTTCCTAACAGAATGGATTTTGGAGTAAGGTTAGGAAGCGTCACGCAAGTCTGAAATCTAAATCATAAAACAATGATTTTCACCAAATTTCAGTACGGTATTGTGAGATTTTATTTATGCATTGGAGAGTACATTATAAGAACATTTTCAGAATAAGAAATGGTAGCCACATGTTAAATACTACGAGAGTTATAAGCGTTCAAAGCAATTTTCCTTCTCTCATACAATCATAGACAAAACCGTTGGGAAGGTCAGCACTTTTGACGTCTTCATTGCTTCTCTCCCCTCCCCCCTATTCAATGTTGTGCAAAACTGAACGGTTTTAGTGGGAAATTGTTGTGTTACCCTCCAACATTGACTAGGGGGAGGGGGGCTATGTAAGAGAAGGTGAAACTCTTTCTTTTGCACTCTAACAATAGCGGGTTGAAGTACTGTAACAGCTCTTGTGCGTTCATTTACATAACCTTCCAAACTACTTTTGTCTATGATTGTATGTAGTTTGAATGGTTTTTACTTTTTTTTTCTTTTTGGCTTTTTAAACAATTAAATGGATTTGTAAAACAAAACCTGTCAAGACTTTGCGAAGAACAGATTCATGAGTTACCTGGGGATTTAAGTGTTCCATACAGCTCAACTCTCAACGCCTTATGACCAAAAAAGTCAGTTGGCTGAAAGCGTAGGAAGCTAGCTATGACAACCTCCTCAAGATTATGCTTGACAATGTTGTTTCGCCCAGTATTTCCACGAAAGACCTGCAAAAGAGATTGGAATCTATGCTGGCAATTATGGTGATGATAATGCAGATGACGAAAGTAGCCTGAATATACATGTAAGCTGACAACAGATGCCTCTGTTTGGTAAGACAAAAATCATGTTGATAATGGTTACTGTGAAGAGTTTAATCAATTTTGGAAATTGCGGCTTTTAAATCGACTCCCACATTGGTATTACCTCCCTCTTTCAGTGCAAAACAATGAAAGAAAAACTAGAGGAGTCCATTAAGAAAACTAAGTAGGCAAAGGAAAAAGGTTTATGTCGATTGTTTTGATTTCCACCACAAAACCGAGTAAAGAAAATCCACTCAGCCACCAGCAGATCTTCCTCCAGGATGAACTCCAAACAGAAAGCTACCAAATGAACAAAACCGCAGAATAATGAACTTTGCAGTGTCAACGCGAAACTCCGTGATGAATTACAACTCTGATGAATGTATGTTCAAAACGTGAAAATAAAACAATAGATGCATTGTATTACAGATGTCTCTTTTACCAGGGGCACCCAACGTCAATTTTCGGAAAATATCTGTTCGGAAGACGATTTGAGATCTAGAATTTTCGGAACATTTGTTTTAAAATTCCTCACTTGCCTCCCTTTCCTAGGTTTTTCGAACATCTAAAGCATGGTATAATTGCCCATTTTTAACGAATTTTTACCCTAAAAAGGTCACCTAGAATTTTCGGGAGCCTTTTTTCTGGCTGAAATTTTCGAAAAGGTAAGTTTTGATCTCTATAATTTTCGGATCACTAGACTTTCAGTTAGGGAAACCGAACAGATGAAAAATTTTTGAGTGATAGAAATATGCCTATATCTACGTACCTTTTAAAATTTAAGTGCTCCTAGAGTCTAAAATTTTAGTTTCGAACATATAATGAATGAACAATGCTCCCACTGTTGCTTTACATTTTAATAATGTTAACACATTTTAATCTCATAAGTAACAGATGTTTGTGCACATATATTCTGAAAATGTTGTACCAAATTCATTAATGAACCTTAGGCAGACAGTATATTGCTACTGTGTTAAAATATATGCATGATAATTATCCATGAGCAAAGAGTCAAAGGCAACTAACGTTGATATAATTAAGGAAAGCCTGAAATTATAGGAAGTGCACTATTTAGCAAACCACTATCACTATCACTGTATGTCAACTGATAATTAATGTAGCTTAAGTTATAACCATAACAGGCAAATCTGTTAAAAAGTAGGAGTCCCTGTTTGCATGATTGTGACAAAGCTGAATACATATTATTCCCAATGTTTATAATTTGAGCCAAGTCAGCTGAAGAGGTTATTGGATTCCTGAAATTATAAATAAAAGCCGACAGAGACATTGCCACACGTTGTGTGCCTGCATTTGCCGTACCAAATACTTCAACATTAGCTTGACTATATGGTACGGCAATAGTTTTAGTTGGATCGACAATTCCTGGACCTGGGGCTCGTTTCTCAAAAGTCCCGAAACTTTACGGGGCGTTTTCGGGTGTCACAATTGCCTTTGTATCTCAAGAACGGAGAGGATTTAATTCGTCAAACTGCACAGTTATTTTTCTTTTTGTTGAAAACATGTTAAAAGATCGGCTTTCTAAAACAAGCGGTTGGCAATTTCACAAATGGCTTTTCGGGCCCGAATAGTTTTCGGGACTTTCGAGAAACGGGCCCCTGGGTTGTTTGTACGTCATTTGCGAGTCGAATTAACTCAGGCATGTAAAAGCGATACAAATAGATCTTTGTAAAGCCATGCACAGATGATAATTTGTTACATTTCATAACTGTGAACCAAACTTTTCAATACTGAACCTGTTGAACAACATAAAAGAAATACAGCAAAAGGAACAAGAAGCAGGATGGACTCAAATAGACTGAAACGGATTGCATTGGGGTAATCTTAAACTGAAAAAGGTCGGCCCGACGTTTTTTCATGTTTATGGCAAATCACCTGGATAAAAGTCGCTTTTGCTCACAATCATGTGTGTGATGAAGCAATAATTTTATCAGTAAAGGAATTCCACAAAACCATTTTCGAGTTTTAAACTCGCGATTAACTAAAAATTTCCCTAAATACCCCAAAATAACGTGACACAGTCCCTTTTGGAGGCTTCGGTAGAGCGTAATCAAAGGGAGGAAAGAAGGTAAAACACAACTTTGTTTATTTAATAAATTTCAAACATTATTCCTTTTACGTAAACTACTAATGTACAATAAATTTTGATTATGATCATCAGGAATAATTGATGATAATCAAGATGCTCAAGAGACCAGTCCTTTGTTTTTCAAAATAAATCACTATCCAGTGGATACACACTAGCATATCCAATTCTGGTTTCTGGTTTCTGGTTTCTGGTTTCCGGTTTCCGGTTTCCGGTTTCCGGCTTTTAGTGCTGCCCCAAGTAAATGTGAACGCGTTTAGTGCATCATAGCATTTTCTGCCCTGCGTGAGAATGAAGGTATGACATTCATCTCTATGCCATACTATTTAACCTCTTTTAAAAAATAAACACCGATATAAACTCTACCCTGTTCTTTTCAAGCCAAAACGAGGATCTGCTTTGGCTAGCTCAGGTACTTTATGTCCTGTGATTCCTTTGTTTCGACTCCCCTGTCTCTTCATAATCAGTTAACGATTGTTTACTGGAAGCATTGTGGCTGCCTCTTTCAGCATGTGCCATATTCAGGGTGTACTTACTATGACTCGTGGGATATAATATTCGTGAGGAAAACCGCTGAACAGGTCAACCGGACCACTGCTGACACTTAATTGATCTAAAGTTTAAAATAAATTTTAAAAAAAGCGTGGATGAAATTATGAAAGAAATAAGACCATAGCAAAATCCCAAACATAATCTTTTTTTTCTAAATATCTCGGAATTTTCTAAATACCCCAGGAGCTTCTAAATATCTATAAAGCATCCGGATATTTGTATTCCTCCTTTTGCAACCCTCTCAGTACTAGGGTAGACTTTCATACACCGACCAAAATGGTGCACGACAAATCAAAAGAACCATTTTATACGCGACTGTATTGGTTTTGCTAGTCCCTTTGTTTTATAGACTTTAATTATTTCATATCAGGTATATGAAAGACAAGCCCGGTGTTAAGAAGGGATTTATCAAAGAAGAAACACTTCGTCTTTTGATAACAAACTCTGTTGAAGAAAATTTAGAATCACAACAAATGAAGTTTTCGATCTCAATTACACGACCGAGCTATCTTCAGTTCCAGAACTTATCACAACTACAACGGATGAGATCAATTTCGCATCAAGGAAAGAGGCCTTAAAAACAAAAGCTAAGACATCAAACATACTGTTACTACATATCAACCGACTACATCGTAGCCCAAAAATGTTCTTATAAAACATCATTGGTACTTCATTTCAGACAACATTAAACTCGCAAAAATATTTTCCAACACCGTGCATTGTCGCTTGCATTGTCACTTATCGGAAGGGAAAATCGCTCAAAGACTTTCTAGTCAGAGCCAACAACTCTCCCCAAGTCAACAAAAACATCAGAAACAGGACTTATATGTGGTAAGCAGGGTGACAGCATTACAATCAGACATAGAACCGTCTTAAATTGCTTTCTCTGTCTTTCCTTTCACCAAAGCAGATGGGTGTCTTCAGTGGGTGAGTAAACTGACTCGTGTTATATTTCACAGAAGGCCATTGGAGGATAAAGAGGACATACAAACAGAGCACCTTCATGTGGTAGCACAAGGTAGGCAAACAGGTGTCATGATCAGAGTGAGCCATTCTATCAACAATTATGTGCTGCTGTCTTCCCCCTTCAAAGTAATAATTGCAGTCCACTGAGCCACAGCTTTATCGTGGAAAAAAATCGTTGACTATTTTTTCCGACAAGACCTGAATTTGATCGTTACCTCAAAAAACAGTATTCACAATTGCATGTTACAAGACAAGATAAATGAAAACGAAATCGACAAGCATGCATACTTGCGTATTCTATAGGAAAATTCATCACCTGACGAGGGAATTCCACGTTAAATTTCACGCGAAAAACCCGGATATATCGCACCAATCGCGAAGCGATGAGTGTGATGTATCGGTTTTTTAAAGTGAAAGTTAACGTGAAATTCACGACTCAGGTGGTGAATTTTCCTTGAATCGCATAGCCTTTTAAAAATGTCCTTGGTCGAATGTTGCAGTATTCAGTGGGCCGCTAAAACGGCATTTCAAGTGATTGAATTGTCACCTGTCAATAGCCAGCAATAGGAATCAAGCCAAATAGAGTTTATTCGTGTTTTACAAATCTTCGTTTTCTGAACTTTGCTGTGATTTATATTTTTACATTCAAAATCACCAAACGGAATGCACTGGGACGGAGAGCTTTTAATATCGGGTACTTCACCAGTACCATTCATGAACGCGGGAAAAATCTTCGACAGCGCCTGAAAGAAGTACAACGTGCATCCAAACAAACAATGTCAACTCAACAAATACGCTGGTAAGTTGTTTGCCTCCAAATATTAAACAGTTACTCGAAATGGACTTTAATTTAAAATACATCGTCTATTGCTAACGTGAGTTTTTGGGAGGCAAAACGGAGAAAACGATGTGTTTTATTCAACAAACAGAACTGCTGTTGCTACCGTCGGGATTATAACATTCGACTAGAAATCGATGGAAATATTTACTGGCCTCTAGTTTATCTTCTGTGTACTCTACCACTGAAACCTGCTGTTCCTCGGTCGCTGAAGAACTTGTGCTTTTTCCTATTTTCACTGTGGCGATAGACTGGTGCAGATTTGTCGTATTCTGTGGAGCGGGAGATGGGGGAGAGAGCCCGGGAGAATAGGGACTGGAGGGGTACGAGAGGTGGGGGAGGAAAGGGCGGGATGCGGGAGTTCTAAGATTGCGGGAAGCGGGAGAGAAATGCAATCGCTACTTGTTGTCATTTATTAATGCGTTACAATACATTAAAAAACAAGAGCACAAATGATATCTGGCTTGCATTAGCCTCTTCTGAGCAATCAAGCAAACAAAAATTCTCGCTTTTGTTGAAAAATAGGCCTACTTCCAGTGAAATTGTAAACCCTTTTACATCATAGGTCATGAAATGTCAAGCGGTTGTCGCGTAACTGCTGCAAGACGGCAAAGCGTAGACTTGCCACAAGTCAAGGAGAAAATGTTTTGGCGAGCGAATGGTGATTTTTCGTACGCGAAGTGGATGACTGATTCGTTCTTCGCGCCATCTACATCAGACAAAGGACATTTCGAAAGTCTAGGCAAAGCGACGCAACTTCATTATAAAAATGTGGTCGAAGACCATTTTAATAGGTCTTAGTATTTTTCGGTGCGGTAGTGAAAGGTCCGAGTCCGTGCATGGAACACCTTCTTGGGACCTTGCTCCTAAAAGACGGAATACATAAATGGCGGCCAAAAGTGTAATACAATACAATACAATACATATTTAATTGACCGCTCCCCATGGGACTTTTCAGTGCCAATGAATCAACAAAACAACAAAACACAACAACTACAACTGTTTAGAACCCCAACTGGCCGGAGGCAAACCAGTTAGCTATTTACAAGTGCGGCTGGGAAGTTGAACCAGGATCAAATTCAACGAGTGGTCAGAGCGGGTCTTGAACCCGGGATCTCCGGATCTCAAGGCAAGCTCCCTAACCACTGGGCCACACTGCCTCCTCGTGTATTACGTAGAAGAATAGATTTCTTGAACAATTTAACTGTAAAGAATTGTGATGAAGTTGAAAAGTTTAAAAATTATAAACCACCTTGGTTAAAGGTTTAAAAATGCGACGACGTTTCGACATTTGCTTAACGTCATTATCAAGTCAATAATAAGTGAAATATGTAAAAGAATTCCAAGGAGACACGAATAACAAAGTATTCACACGAAGAGTCGCGTAAAGAGTTTGGCGCGAATAGTCTTTCTGGGTATTTAATTCGGGGTTCAATTCCTTAATGAATAACATCTCAAAAATTACACAATCAAACTTTGATCCACATTTCTTTAGAACAGAAAGTTGCTTGTTAACCAAATCAGTCGAAATAGACCGTGTTGCTCAAGATGCCTACCGATTGCAGAGTATTTGTGTTATTTAATGCGCTGATGTAAATGTTAGGCGGTGTACCCGACATAATCTGCGTCGCACAGATCACATTCAAATTTGTAAACCACGCATTGATTGTTGACAATAGGGGGTTTCTTCTCTTTTAGAGCGAGAATTTGGCCAATCTTCTTAGTCTGAAAGATTGGTTCAATTTGGACGCCATGTTGGCGCTCAAAATTTGCATTTACTTCTTGACAGAGTTAGCTGATTGTTGACCTTTAAATGGTAGTGGGATCATGATGGTAGAGCTGTCATCTCTTGTATTCTTGGCTGCATCGATGTTGTCGATATTACGCAAAAACTTAGCGATCACTGAATTGATCAAATTAATTGGGTAGTCGAGGTTAAGGAAAGCAAAGCGGAGCTTGTTAAATTCAGAAGAAAACGCTGTAGGAATAGATGACAGCTGATATGCACGATGGATCATAGTGGTGAGTAAGCAATCTTTGTAACGTTTGTCTACATGGCTGTGGTAGTGCAGGAGTAAGCCAGTATTTGTGGATTTTCTGTAGACTGCTCTATAGAGCACATCAACGTGTTGGCCAATAATGGCCCCAGGGAGAACCCCCATGGCCACGCCTTCTACCTGCTCGTAAAGCGCGCCATTCAGTTGAAAAAGTTGGTTTGTAGTTGCAACCTCAACCATTATTGGCCAACACGTTCATGTGCTCTAAGGAGGAAAAACTGGAAGAGAAAAAGAAGCTCCCCTCTTTCTATAAGCGCTACGTGGACGACACCTTGACCATCATGCCTGACCTCAACGAAGCTAACATTTTCCTCGACAAATTGAACTCTTGCCACAGAAACTTGAAATCCAACATGGAGATAGCTGACCAGAATACTATCCCTTTGGTTGGCATGAACATCACTAAAAGTGGCAACAGGCTCGAAACATCAGTCTACAGAAAATCCACAAATCTGGCTTACTCCTGCACTACCACAGCCATGTGGACAAACGTCACAAAGATTGCTTACTCACCACTATGATCCATCGTGCATATCAGATGTCATCTACTCCTACTGCGTTTTCTGCTGAATGTAACAAGCTCCGCTCTGCTTTCCTTAACCTCGACTACCCAATTAATTTGATCAATTCAGTGATCACTAAGTTTTTGCGTAATATCGACAACATCGATGCAGCCAAGAATACAAGAGATGACAGCTCTACCATCATGATCCCACTACCATTTAAAGGTCAACAATCAGCTAACTCTGTCAAGAAGCAAATTCAAATTTTGAGCGCCAACATTGGTGTCCAAATTGAACCAATCTTTCAGACTAAGAAGATTGGCCAAATTCCCGCTCTAAAAGAGAGGAAACCCCCTATTGTCAACAATCAATGCGTGGCTTATAAAATTGAATGTGATCTGTGCGACGCAGATTATGTCGGGTACACCGCCTGACATTTACGCCAGCTCTTTAACGAACACAAATACTCTGCAATCGGGAGGCATCTTGAGCAACACGGTCTATTGAAGACTGATGTGGTTGACAAACAATTTTCTGTTCTAAAGAAATGTAGATCAAAGTTTGATTGCCTAATTTTTGAGATGTTATTCGTTAAGGAACTGAACCCCGAGTTAATTACTCAGAAAGACTCTATTCGCGCCAAACTCTTTACGCGACTCTGCGTGCGAATACTTTGTTATTTGCATATTTTCACTTTGTTATTCGTGTCTCCTATGAATTCTTTTACATTTATATTCGTTCTCATTTCACTCATTATTGACTTGATAATGATTGACGTTAAGCTAACGCCGAAACGTCGTCGCATTTTTAAACTTATAACCAAGGTGGCTTTTAATTTTTTAAACTTTTCAACTTTATCCCAATTCTTTTTATTGAAATTGTTCAAAAATGTATTCTTTTGTTTCTGTGCTAATTAGACGCACTAAGGTTTTTTTCCATGCAAACGAGACTAGTGAGGCCCCCATTTATGCATTCGGTCTATTACCGTGAATCAGAAGGGACTAAGATTTCACTACGTTACCTTGCAAGTTCGTCATATCCCACGTTCCACATTAAAACCCCTAACGTCAAAAACTTGTAAAAATATAAAATAAATACGAGTACATCTTAAATAAGAAGGCTAATTCGCTGCTGTTTAAGGTAGCTAAAACGTTTTCTGATTAAGAAGTACCGGTATTTGAATATTTTGGTTCCCTGCGAATGTGATCCAGACATTTTCCCTAACATTAACTGTTTGCTGCGAATTGTTTGCACTACGCCAGTCACTACGAAAAGCCTGTCACCTACGATGCTGTAGTTCAGAGTTTTGCGGAAAGATACCGCGAAGAATGCTTCTTGTCGATCCCGTCTTTGATGAAACACAAAGTTTAAAAAGGTTTAAATGCGCATACTTTTATTAAAATTTTATAAATGAAAATTTGATCCGAAGTACATAACTTTTTATATTTTTTTCGCAATACGCGAGCGGGCGGAATTCTGCGAATCCTGCAATCTGATTGGCCCTGGGAGCGGGCGAAATTTTTCTATCTTACCCGCCAACCCGGGCGGAATCCTAGCCCCTGGTTGCGTAACCTTGTGTAATGACCTTGATTTTACGTTGCGGTGGCCCACAAGGGCAATACAACAATATATATTCCAGTACAACAATATATATTCCAGTACAACAATATATATTCTAGTACAATAATATATATTCCAGTACAACAATATATATTCCAGTACAACAATATATATTCCAGTACAACAATATGTATTCCAGTACAGCAATATTTATTCCAGTACAATAATATTTATTCCAGTACAACAATATATATTCCAGTACAACGATATATATTCCAGTACAGCAATATATATTCCAGTACAATAATATATATTCCAGTACCACAATATATATTCCAGTACAACAATATGTATTCCAGTACAGCAATATATATTCCAGTACGACAATATATATTCCAGTACCACAATATATATACCAGTACAACAATATGTATTCCACTACAGCAATATTTATTCCAGTACAACAATATATATTCCAGTACAACAATACATATTCCAGTACAACAATATATATTCCAGTACAACAATATGTATTCCAGTACAGCAATATATATTCCAGTACAAAAATATTTATTCCAGTACAATAATATATATTCCAGTACAACAATATATATTCCAGTACAACAATATATATTCCAGTACAGCAATATATATTCCAGTACAATAATATATATTCCAGTACAACAATATATATTCCAGTACAACAATATATATTCCAATACCACGTCGAAGGATAGTTGTAAATGCAGGCCAACAACTTCCACTTGTGACTTAGTGTTTACACTACCTGTGCATCTCAACACAGAAGAAGAGATGGGGTGCATCATGACATCAGCACTGACAGATAGCTTTGGGTTTACGTTGCTGTAAGCACAAAAGCAGCCAAGTTATGACTTTCATGGAAGCTTGTATTGCTAAAGCAAACTTACCTGGTTAACAGGCTCCTTATTAGAGAACAGGGTGGGAGATAAATTGATGAGCAGAGCAAGCAGTGTGCTTCATCTATTCCTAATTAGTAGCCTGTTCACAGGCTATATAACGATTTTCCAATTGAGTGTCAAAGGTAATTTCACGTTTGTTTTGGTTTTTCATTACTGCGCTCTGTGATTGGTTAACAAAACTCGCGCCACTTTCTCAACCAAGGGGAATCTAAACCAAAACCAATCGTGTTTTTGCACGCCCCTTTTCCCGCACTTGGCGCCAGTTACGTGTATTTACTTCGAATTCTGATTGGCTCGCTGTGTTGTTTACATCTGTTGCGATTGGCCAGAGCTATTACTTTGGTTTTGGTTTTACGACAATCAATTGGAAACCGCTCTAACGCATAGCAATTATTGTTTTCTCAAGAAGTGTATTTCTTGTTGTACAGTTTTGTGCAAAAATAATGAGAACCGAAATGAGTGACTTACGTTCTTTGTCCCTGCGAACTTTCGACGAAATTTCGCTCGAAAATTCGAAAGAAAATTCAGCAAAAGCGAATTTTCGAGAATTCGGGACGAGCAAATTGTCGCACAAAAATTTGCGTCAACTACAACAATGAGCATTGGGAAACTTCGGCGAATTTTCTGCGATCTTTCGCTCTGGTCACAAATTCGTCATTTATCTTCGAAATTACGCATTACTTTTGCACAATGCTGTAGGTGTGATGTTCCGAAATGTCACGGTGTGAATAGTATACAACCTTCAATGTTGACCGGCACAGATAATTGTGTCATGTCCCCCTTCCTCCAGCTATGTAGTTTATTGAAATTTTGTTAATTATGCAACAATAATATATGATCTTTTCTCTGACCTTAGCAGTTCTGTTTGTTCAGTCCTAAAATGGCTCAATCAATAGACCTTATTCACGATGGCCGCCATGCTGGATTTGCTATTATCATGCAAATTAGCTACTCACATCTGAGGGGACAAACAACACAAGTTCGAGAGGTTATAACGAACATCGTAGCCACACAGATAATTTGTTTCACGTTCATTGAATGTTTATCACCTAAGTAGTAAAATAAAATGATTACACAAGTTATTTCGACGTTCTTTTAGTGAAAAATGAGGAGATAACGAAGTAGAAAGTCAAAATGTCAAAGGCAATCAAAGATATAGAATTATTATAAAAGGTACTTAATTCAAAATTCTATAATGTACTTTTAGCAACGTTATTTTCAATATTTCGACGAGCCGATTTTCCGCAATTTGCCTTTTTTCCAATGTTTGCCCCCCATCATAACACATGGCTAATTTGCATGACAATTTGAAAACCAACATGGCGGCTATCGTGAATAAGGCCTATAGGCCACTTCGGAAAGTACCATAATACTCTTTGTTTGTTCACCTAAATTTTGCTTAAGCATTGTTTTCAGTTTCTCTTGGGACTTGCAATGGTCCCAAGAGAAAACAGAAGCAATGCTAATGCAAAATTTGGGGGGACAAACAAAGAGTATTAAGGTACTTTCCGAAGTGGCCTATTCCAGGCCTTATCATAACCCTTCCCCTGGCCATTTAACATCATGTCGTCCAAATGTTCCTCTGCTCCATGGTGGAGTCAGCTAGTGCACAGAATATCTCCACAATAAGGTGTGAGCATCAACGCAAATACCCACCATTGAAACAGTATGAAAATTGCAGTTTCTCTAAAGTAATATAAAAGTCACAGTTAAAAGGTTTCAAGCACCATTTCCTTGAGCCAAGATGAGACAAAAGTGCTACCTGTAAGTCACGAAAATCCCAGATACAATGGTCAACACATCCACACAATCTGTTTGCCCATGCAGAAATAGAATAGGAATTAAGAAAGCAAGTGTGAGGTGGTGAGGATGGTGTCATGTGGGCATGACTTAACATGACAGTTGTTGAGTAATTGGACAAAAGGCCCACCCCCAACCTGACCTTGCCTAGCCCCACCATGTGGACTGACAACTTATCAAATGCTCAGGGAATAATAGTTAGACCTGCAAAAGTTGGAACCTCAAGTCCACTGTTCTACCTTCTTGCCATTGACAATAGGTTCAGATATAAATTTTCTGCCTCTTTCCAGTCTTTTGGTTCCCGTAAGTCATTGTTGGACAACACATAATTGAAGTAGTCTTGGTATACATTTGTTTCCTCCTGTACCTGCAAAACGTTCTCCCTGAAATGATTAATCTGTACACTTGAGATGGTTAGAATCAATCCGTCAACTCCACCGTGGTCCTCAGGCAGGGAAAACAATTTATCGGGTCTGCCAGGAACTGTGTCATGCTGTGAATCTCTTATGCGGTGCGTGTTCCAATGTTCTTTTACAAAATCAAGATCTTTTTGGATGATTCCAGAAAAGGAGAACCAAATGCACTATTTTTCGAGCTCACTGCCCGGGTTGAATTTCTCATTTTCAATCATATCTTGGAAATAGTTTATCCACCATGTAGACCGGTTTCGGCGATAGAAAGACCACCATCCTTCTATCCTCTGATTGGCCGTAAATATGAGCATCTTCATCCTGTCTAAATTCGCACTGCATAGCAGCCATTAAGACATTCTCAGTGCCACAGTCGGTTCTTAATTTCACTGGACAACCACCATAATCGTCGACGCAATCAACAAAATTTGACGCTGCTGTCTCCGGAAGGTTGTTTGACCTAAGCAATCGAAGCCACATGATCTTTCTGCTCCACCCATCAATGCATCCATGTATTGGGAAACCATATGGTTTGAGTTTGTCGCAACCGTCCACGTGCCAACAATGGTTGGGACCTGGCGCTCTATATTTCCTTCATCTTAGAAGCCGTCTTTTCCTGGTTTCGCATCCTTCAGGGTCACGTTTCCTCATAATCTCTTCTACAACCCTCGTTGGTACTTGAATACCTTTCAACGATAGTGTATGCCACATTGAGCGATATCCTGCCATACACCCAGGACCTTCCATTTCTTGCTCTATATGTCTTCGCACCTCTATCTCGTCGTACAAATCCAGTTTTCTACGAAGGCCAAATTCCTTCAGCCGACTCTTGAGAGTTCGCTCGGACATCTTGATGCCGTGTTGCTTAGAAAGCATGTGTAGTATACTCTTGTACTCAAATCCTCTTGAGAAATAGAAAGTTATTATGGACTTCTCATCAGACAGAAGCTCTCGCCCGCAACTGGTACAAAATTTGTGCTCATAATTGCTAATATCGGCTCCACACTCACAGATGCTCAATAAAGCCGCCATTTCGTAACTGCTTAAAGTTCCCGCCAGCTGACCGCTGAGTGCACTGGGAATGAAGCCTCAACTCCATGGTTGCCTCCATTCCACTACGCTCAATTTTAAAAATAATTGCATGCGCTGTATTTCTGTACGGGAATGTACATATTTCTCTGCTAAAACATGTTAATGTTGATATACTAGAACACACATCTTTGTACTGAAATACATATTTTCGTACTCGAATATATATTTTTGTACTAGAACTTATAATTCTGTACCGAAAAAAAAAATTCTGGAATATATATTGTTGTACTGGAATATATATTCTTGTATTGCCCTTGTGGGCCACCGTATAATTTCCATTTTTTGGGACCGAATCCGTTTACATACAAAAGTAAGTGTTTCAAAACAGATTTTTAGGACTTTTAGTAGACAAGAGGCGTGGAAATAGAATTCAAATAAAAGTGTTTCTCTTTGAAACGTTCAGTTTGTAAGTCGCGTACTGCATTCGCTATCAAACGCGGTGCGAGTCAACACTTAAAAAAGTGACTTCAGAGAGGAAGAGAGAGAGAAAAAAGAAAAAAAGTTATTTACCAGCTAAGGGTCGGTCTTTATAGCGAAAAACTGTGATTTCGGTCTTGAAAAGGCTTCCCTCGGCCGGCGGCCTAGGGCAGCATTTTCAAGACCTCGGTCACAGTTTTTCGCTACACGGACCTCACGGCTGGCAAATAACATATATATCTTTTTTTTCGCAGCTCTGTTATATTTTAATGCAAAAATATGGAATTTTAACTTTAAAAAACGAGAAATTAAAACACGCTGACTTTGCCTCAGAATGCCGGAACTCGCATTTCCGATGACTAAAAATTCCAAAATGTCCCAGGGGTCCCCTACAGGCGCGCTGCCTTCGGCGACAACTTTAATCGGACCCCGTTTTATAAAAACCTGGATCCGCCCCAGGGACCCGTTTCTCGAAAGTCCCGAAACTTTACGGGCCATTTTCGGGTGTCACAATTCCTTTTGTAACTCAAGAACGGAGAACATTTAATTCGTCAAACTTCACAGTTAATTTTCTTTTTGTTACCTTGAAAGCATGTTAAAATATCGGCTTTCCAAAACAAGCGGTTGGCAATTTCACAGATGGCTTTTCGGGACGTTCGAGAAACAGGGTGCAGGAAACGTGTATTTATCAGTACACGAGACAATGGACCATTTTACAGTTGTGTGCTGAGTTACCTGGCCTACGAATGAAAGTGAGGCTGGAGTTGACCTTGTTTTGATAGAAAGCTCATTGCTTTTCTCATGCAAATTCTTACTAATTAGCATGACAAAAACATCATTAACATGAGAAAAGGAGGGAGGTCTGTATCATAACAAGGTCAACACCAGCCACACTTTCATTTAAAGGCCTGTACCCGGTTGCTCAAAAGTCGATTAACGCTAATACCCAGATTAAAAACTAACCAAGGAGTTTATTTCTCTACTCCCAAATGCTGTTCAACGCTGATATTAGACAAAACTTTACATTAGAGGAAGTCAATCTTGAAAAACAAAAATAAGCAAAACAACTATCACCAAAAAGTTGAAAACATGAAGCAAAAGTTTACGCTAATCCTCGATTAAAGTTAATCGGCTTTCGAACAACCGGGCCCTGGTAACTAAGCACACAACTCAATCTCGACTCCAGAGCTCTTCTCTTGACTGAGGGAGAGATCTCTGGGGAACCCTGAAACAGTGTCTTCTCATTGGTTTTCGTGAAGAACAATCAAAAGCGTCTCTAATTGGTGCATTCGTGTTAGCACGAGGAGTGAGCAGTCGCCGTAAAGTTTAAATAGCCAATTCTTGGCTATAACAACCCTACGGTGCATGGTCTCCTACATACAGTTTCCCAGAGCCTTGGGTCGAACCGAGACTCTGGTGACGAGAATGGTACACAACTGTAAAGAGGAACAATTGAGACCGTCATCACTTACGAAGAACGTAGCTAAATGACTAAGATGTGTCTTGCGTCTCCTAATTTATAGGGGACGGGAGCAGGACTAAGAAGGGCGGGAGCCGGGAGATAAAGAAACGGGAAGCGGGAGGTTTTGAACCCCCCTCATTGAATACTGCAGCATTCTCCAAAAGGTAAACTAAATGACTAGCTTCATCTTTGAAAACGCTGCGCAATTCAAAGAAACTTTTACCATCTCACCCCAAGCTCACAGAGAATCGTTGTTGCGTTGCATAAATTTTATATGGTTTTCTGTGGGGAATTTAGGCCCGTTTTAAACGCCGCATTTTACATGTGCCGATTCTAATGCAAATGAGCGAAAACAATAGATTTTTCTCATTTGCATTAGATTCGGCACAGGTAAAATGCAACGTTTAAAACGGGCCTTAGCGATCGTTATTTAGGGCATTGAAATAAAAATACACCAGAATTTCTTACCTTGCTTCCTTGTCTTATTTACGGTATGTTCTTAGCATTTCTGGCCGTGTCAGCGCGATTCTAGGGAGTTTTAGTTCTACCGTTGCTCTCTCCCAATTATATATGATTCTCCAAGGCTGGTTACTTGCTGGCGGCGGTCTCGCATATCCACAGAAGTAAATCAGCCGTAAATTCACTCCGAACGCTCAGGTGGCCTCCAGATTTAGCCCAGTGCACGTTAAAACGCTCCTCTAACTAATACCTTCTCTATCGGGCAAAACAGCTGCGGTGCGGGAATTTCGGCTTGCTAATCTAACGACTCCCTTCCATCGAGGACCGTCGACAATGCTCTGCCACAAAGTTCCGTGCACGGCCGTTGGAAAAGACCTTACCGACCGGGCCCAAGGCTCAAATTTGTTACACACCGGGTGGGCGACGATGTCAGTGACAGATACACTGTAAACAAACTGAATGTTTATGTTTTGTTTGCGAAACATCTTTCATGCGTCAGCATTTCCCTGAGCTTCGTCCGTTTGTGCGTGACAGCTAAGTACTTTCCCGAAAAGGGCCTCACGTTGTACCTGTCACTGAGACTAAAGCCTCGTCGCTCACCCTGTGTGTAACAAATTTGAACCTTGGGCCCGGTCGGTAAGGTGTTTTCCAACGGTTTCTTGGACGGAACATCCGAATCAAGCATGTTGCTAAGGGCCAAATCAGCCCATTTTGGGAATTTTCAATTCCTTTCCGTGAAAGTTTGTCTGATATGACGATTGAAATATGTGGCAGCACTGTCATCCTTGGTCTCAGCGGAATTTCGGGTCGATTTGAGCTTTTTGGAACAATTAACAGCAGTTTGTGTTTCCGACTGCTTCATTGGAGTTTCCAGCCTTGAATATAATGTACCAGTCAAATTGAAGCTTCAACATCCAACCCCCCGGGCATTTGAATTTTTGGAAATTTTTTGTTCAATTTCCCCCCCCCCCCCACCCCCGGGCCAAAAAGCTGTTCAAATGCCTCATCATAGGTCCATTTCAGATGATCAAATGCCCCCACCCCCAGGAAAATTACCAGATTACTGTTTTAACTTTCCAGTAGCTTCTATTATGCATCTGAAGCTGTGTATGTAAACATGCTTTGATAGACAACACCAAGGAGAACCAGGGCCCTTCGTGGCAAGAGGCACAAGGAGGACAGGTAACAGGTATAAATATCTCTTTCTGTAGGCCTTTGCTCTTTCAGCTAATCAGCCACGAATACGGAATCTTTTCCTTGGAATGCATCTACGTTTGTGTCCACCATGATTTATCAAACCACGTGCAAACGTAATATAAAATCGAGGCTAGCGATCAAATTCCCCACCCCGTATGAGTGGTGATCAAATGCCCCGCCCCCGGGAAGACTAAGATGATCAAATTCCCTCCCCCCGGGCATGAAAAGGAGTCAAATGTCCGGGGTATGCCCGGGGGCGGGATGTTGAAGCTTCAATTTGACTGGTACATATATAAAGAGAGAGAAAACAGCGAACCTAGAATCCACAGGAATAGCGCTGAAATGGCCAAAGTAAGCCACAAAAGCACTGATAAGGGATCGAGAAGACAAGGTAAGGCATCTTTGGTCGATTCATATTCTTTTGTTTTCGACTCCTAAAGACGTTTGCAAATTCCCATACAAACGCTTATAATTTTAACTGATCGTGATGCTCAAATTACATCGTTAGCTTGGGGCACCTGTGGTTTTTCGCGTGAAATTTGACGTGGAATTCCCTCTTCGGGTGGTGAATTTTCCCATAGAATTTGTTTGTTTAAAAGAGTCTGGCAAATCTTCCCTAAAAAGTTAATTACAAACCTTTTCTGTCCCATTCTCTTTGTAGGTCGTCCAGTTTATGTTGTCCAACGATGTATATATCTTGTATTTTGTTGTCCATTGATCAGCAGTTGGGTTTCCTTGAGTTGCTGTGGCGCAAATGTAGAACTCATAGCCAAGGTTGATTTGTAAGAAATCGCTAGCATTTCCTTTGGTGCTTGGTAACCATGCACCATTTCCGTTCAGTCGACACTTTTCAGGTCCGTTATCAACTCTGGATGAGGAAGCTAAGAAGACGCCATCTGGGGCTCTGCCACTAATGAACAAGCTAATTGCTTGAATCTGACAACCTAAAAAAAATTATGGGATTATATTCACACGATGGGTGGATTTCACAGCTGTCTATTTTAGAACATCAAAAGTTTAATAACAAAGGTGGTTACTTCCAGATAGAAGTGCTTGGCTGCGTTGTTCAGTCGTAGTTCGACTAC
>NC_090874.1:22959328-22969328 GCF_036669935.1 Montipora foliosa | reverse complement strand
TACTTCATCCGCGAGAAATTTGGGAACCGTCGTCGATGACAACAGAACACTTGAGTTTCACGTCGCTGCTATTTGTACATCTGCAATTTTTCACATTAGGAATACTGCTAGAATTAAGCGATATTTGTCTCAAGCGAATATTGAGACTCTAATTTACGCGTTTGTAAGTTGGGCCACTGTAATTCGCTACTTATTGGCTTCACCTTCAGAATTGTGCTGCTTGGTTGGTTGTTGGTGGTCGTAAATACGACCTAGTTACGTCAGTGTTACGTCAGCTTCATTGGCTACCGATTGAGAAGCGTATAGTTTACAGGATAAATTGCTCCCAACCTATAATGCTCTGCAATGGTTTAGCTCCCCTGTATACATGTATGTGTGATAGGCTTGAGCTTCGTATTCCTACTCGCAGGCTTCGATCATCTGATAATTATGTTTTAAATGTTCCTCGGTACAATCTCAAGAGTTATGGTGGTAGAGCTTTTTTCCGCTGCAGCTCCTAAATTATGGAATAATTTGCCACTAGATATAAAGTTAATCCCTATAATGTGAATGTGTGCTTGTTTAAGTCTAAGCTTAAGACTTATTTGTTCAGGTATAGTTATTATTGACACCTTTTTTTTTTTCTTGGATCTAGTTTTTACCAGCATTTCTTATATATTTTACTGTTGTAATTTTGATTTTTATTGTTGTAAAGCGCCTTTGGACATTGGATAAAGGCGCTACATAAATGGCTACTTATTATAGTTATTTCTTTGAATTAACCAACTATACAATTTTGTCTCATTCCTAGGAAATAAATTTCAAATAACTAAATATATCTGCAATCTAAAATACAAAAAAGGTCATCACTATATAGTTGGCCTAGTTGTCTCCCCCACACATCCCACTCAAAAATTCAGATGAAAATTAAGGTTATAAGACAACGTAGGTATCGATAATAGCCATTAATTAACTTTAACATCATACAACTTGATACAAATCTCATACAAATCAAAACCAAGTATGAAAGAGAATAAAATTCAGTTTCCATTCGCTACTGCCAAACCCTGAATTTCGAAAAAGGAATATGGCGGGGAGGGGAAGACTTTAACTACCGAAAAAAAATTGTGATGAAGTAGAAATACTCCTAGTCGCTTCATGCTAAAGAAACCGGGATAAGCTCCGGCCTAATAGGCCACTTGGATCGTAAGCAGACTTTACCTTACGTTAAACGTTCTCCAAGGTTTTTGTACACACCCTTACATAGATGTGCCTAGGGTGTGCATATTCATGGTTACAGGAGGAAACACTGAAATTATTGCACAGACTGAAATTGTTAGATAGTGACTTATCCACCGGTATGCTTGTCCGAATGTGAAAAAAATATCAAGATTGCCAATTTCATGTGTCAACTATACATTTATAAATCAAGTTTCTCATATTCATATCAAATTGACATATGATTTATGTCAAACGATATATCTATACATCAAGTTTTTTTATATTCATATCAAGTTCGCAAGTATTCATTCATGTCAAAACAACTTTCCCTTACCAATGCAACTATGCCTATATCAAGCCGACTTTTTTTATTTTTGATAAAAAAAATTCAAGTCAAGTTAACGTTAACATTTTTATAAATCAAGAAAGCCTGGTGGAAGCGGGAGTCTGAAAACCAGCCGTACAATAAACAACATATGGTGGCCACGAATCTCTTCATTCCGGAACGCAGAAGAGTTCTTCGAAAACTGATCTTGTCTTGTTCAAAATGTATCCCTCAATGACGACCAAGGTAAGTTCTTATCGAGAAGAGCAGAGTAGAGCAGTACAAAGAAACTTTTCCAAGCTAGTAAGATATCAACTGAAGGCATCCAGTCATCGAAACACGTCTTCACCAGGTGACTCTCACTCTCAGTTATGACATTGAGCAGCTGATACACGCCTTAAGACAAATCTTGTTGCTACTGGAAAGCCTGTACTGCCATAACAACCAGGAAACTGAGAACGAGTACAGTATAGCAGTATCGCAGATGCCGCGTCTTTTTTTATTTTTATTTTTCATTTTTATTTTTTATTTTTATTTTTTTATCGACGCATAGTTTTTTATTATGATTCACACTTCTTACAACACTGGTACATCTACTTACACAACTTACAAAAATTACACAATTAACAACTACTAAAATAATAAAAAAATAAAATAAAATAAAAAAAAAGGAGCAGATGCCGCGTTGGATGACATGATTAGAGAAATTCTGTCTTCGGCTCCCAAAAAAAATTACCGGCGACGGTATAGGATTCTTGAAGAAAGTCCAAGTAGCCCGGAAATATCCGTTCATGTGAACTACGCACCCTCTCTGAATTCTCCGTGGGGATTCCAAAGGATGGCCTCCTCTCAAGTCCAGATTGCCGGTATTCGGGATGAAAATACAACAACAATAAAACTTTATTTAACCGTGGGATCCTTTTCACTAAAGAGTGGTCCTCTCAAGAGCCGAGTGCATTGACACTAACAAATATAATGCCCAGGAGTACCTAAAATCTTAAACTAAAAAATTACAAGCATCGTTGAAATATCTTATATTAAGTACTATAAAAGTATTTTCTAATTTGCAATAGCAGAATAAAACTTTTTAAAGTAGGGAGACCTGCTTAGCCTCGGCTGAGAGACTGCTCCATGTTGCAGATCATATGGAAACCAGGCTTTACTGCTCCCCTATAACGGAAACTCTTTTTGAGGGCCTCAGCATTTTGGCCGCGGAATAAACAGGTTATGTTTGGCGCCCCGAGGATTGTGTGTGTGAATGGTATTTACGCTGGCGAATTTTTCAGACGCAGGTATTCGGGTACAAGGTTAGATACTGATTGAATATTAAAGATTTGAAATATCGTTTTCACGTCTGTCTGCGAGGCGAGGTGAGGGCACAATGAATCTGTGCAGATCTGACAACCCAATCAGATCCTGTTATAACGCGTGCTGTCCTAATTAGTAATTTCTCTAGTTGGCTCAATCATTACCAATGCAGGCCCACAAGGCGCTGCAATAATCAATATGTGGTAGAATTAGTGACTTATAAATCGTCACTAGGGTACTTTGGGGATATATCGGTTTTAGCCTCCTCTGAACGGCAAGTACTTCAGCAACTTTACCGACGACTTCAGAGATATGAGCCTCCCACGAGTCGGAGTGTTTCATCCCCCTGAATGCCTAGGCATTGGTTCGTCTTGACTCTTCCAATAACTGAATGCCCATCAAGGCAGAAGTGAGGTTCACTTGGGAGCAGAAAGATTTTTTGTCTCGTCCCTTTAAACAGACGCTTGGTCTTGAGGACATTAACTAAACACTGAATAAAGACTTAGACGGTTAGAGTATAGCCATTGTTTCAGATTGCTTAGATCGTGAGTGAGGGATGAAAACAACTCTTTAGGGTTTTTGGAGTTCCATTGATGTCATCAGCATACATCCTCACATCTGATAGGAAGTTTTAGGTCGAGGTCATTAATGTATAATAGGAATAGCAGAGGGCTAAGGATAGAGCCTTGAGGCACCCTATAACGTAAGTATTTTCAGAATATACGTTGTTTATAACTGTAACCTGAGTTCTATCTGAGAGGGCACGTCTCGAACAAAATTAAGACCAGCACCTTTAAACCCATACACCTTCAATTTTGACAGAACGATCTCATGGTCAATACTTATAGTATCAAATGCCTTTTTAAATCAATAAAAAGAATGACATTTGTTTAGCCATCATCCATGTTAATAAGATACCAATTGTCTTTCACGTCAATAAGAGCAGTAAGGGTAGAGTGCATGGGTCTAAAGCCACACTGATTTTCGAAAGTAACTTCAATTCTCTGACTCATATTTATATACCTGATTGAAAATGGCTTTCTCAAAAAGTTTAGCTTTTACAGAAAGTACAGAGATAGGCCGGTAATTTACTGGGTCAACCTTTGAAAACTGGAGTTAGTTGAAAAGCTGAAAATATGTGTGAGGGAAGACGCAATAAGAATACAATACAATACAATACAATACAATACAATACAATACAATACAATACAATACAATACAATACGATACGATACGATAAAATAAAATAAAATAGAAATAAAATTACTTATCTTATTCGTTTGAGTAAAAAACAGCATTACTTTGATTTCTTTGAGAAAAATATAAATAATATGCAAAAGACAAGTTAAGGAATAAATGAATTATTAGATAACCAAAGGAGAAATAATAGAGTGTTAACGAAGTTGAAGGGCCCAAGCAATAACAATCAAATAACTGAAAATCCTTCTCGATTAACAAATATCCTAAAGAAACATTTTGCAAATGTTGGCAATTTACTAGCAAGCAAACTACCAAAGAACGATATAATTATATGAGTTATCTCAGTAAATTGAAATCAACTGATTCTTCCTTTTTTTCAAACCCATTACACCAGAAGAAGTTAAACAGGTAATTTTGTCTCTACCAAATAATAAATCAAGTGGGTCAAGTTATATGCCTGTTCTACACAACTGCTTAAATGTTCGTGTAATATCATGTCTCCAGCTTTTTCTCGTATCTATAATTAATCTGTTATGCTTGGTGCCTATCCTTTAAAACTTTTAACTAACTAATAACTTTAATGATTCTTGATTGGCAAATAAATGTGACAATATTTGAAAAACTCAGGATTACAATGATATGAAACTAATAAAATTCATATGAAATATCTCATAAATATATACAATGTCAGCTGAAATTAATTTAAGGCGTCCCATTTCTTAACTGCGTAGGGGATAAAGCTATTCTGGAAACGTTTCGTGCGACATTTAAGAAGTCGAATTTTCCTAGCGTTCCGGAAAGAGTAGACAGATCCAGTTATTGGAGGTAAAACATCATTGATTTTGTCTTCAGGTCGCATTACGGTCTTGTAAAAGCGACGACAAAGCTCTTCTTTGCGCTATTGGAGGGTGGGTAGTTTCAGATGAGCGACTCGCTTTCGGTAGGACAGGCCAGGAGCATGATCTTTGTAGCTCGTTTCTGTATTTGTTCGAGTTCGTCAAACAGGGCATTAGACAGTGAGGAGTGCCACACGGGACACGCATATTCAACAACAGGTCGAACGAAACAGCAGAAAACAGAACAAAGGTCTCTAGGAAGCACACCACTTCGCTTCAAACACCGTAGAGCGTAGAGACGCTTACTTGCTTTTCTGCAAATAGTTCCAATGTGCAAGTCCCATTTAAGATTAGATTGGATCGATATTCCTAGGAGTTTGTTTGATTAAACACAGTCCAACGGGACGTTATCGATTGTTAAAGGCAGCAGGATAGGTGGAGATTTAGCGAAACAGATGTTAAGTTCTTTGGTCTTCTTTGCGTTTATTCGCATATTATTGTTAACACTCCATTGATTAATGGAATCCAAATGCGTCTGAAGATCGGATGAAGCACTCGAATGGAATGTTGCTTCAATTACTGTGCAGTCATCCACGTATTTGTAGATTGGGGCAGTTGTGGTGAGGTCGTTAATCATGACTAAGAAGAAAAGAGGTCCCAGTTTAGTTCCTTGGGGTACGACAGCGAAGATGGGTAACCAGTTTGATTTATCTTGGCCGATTTTAACACGTTGTTGGCGATTTCTAAGAAAACCTGCGCACCAATTCAACAGGATGGGAGGCACGTTAAGAAGCTGGAGTTTACGGATAAGTATGTTGTGGTCAATGCGATCAAAGGCCTTCGAAAAATCAATGAGGCACGCTCTGATAATGGCCTTTGGGGTCTCAGCTGCTTAGAGCCACTCGTGAATCACGCGGACTAACGCATGGGTAGTTGATGAGTTTTTAATTCCTCCAAATTGGCGAGTGTCGAGCTGAGGCATGATAATAGGACGTAGCCAGCCAAAAACAAAATCCTCAAGGACCTTCTTAAAAGTGGTAGTAAGTGAGATAGGTCTTAAGTCGGAGTCGACAGACATAGGCTTAGATATTTTAGCAATAGGAACAACGTCCGCACACTTCCACAAAGTTGGTACCGTTCCTTGGTTGACAGATGCGTTGAAAATAGAAGCTACTGGACTGCAGATCACAGAGGCGCATTCCTTGAGTAACCAATTCGGTATATTGTCAGGACCAGTGGATTTACGTTCGTTGATAGCTAGGAGAGAAGTTTCAACTGCACCAGGTGATATTATGAATTCGTCAGGTGTTAGCTGAACAGTGATACCATCAAACAGTAAAGGTTGCATATCAGCATTAACCTTATTGAAAGAGACGTTAATAATCTCTGCCAGCTCAAGACCGCTTACAGTGGAACCGTTTATAACCATCTTTGAAAGAGATGTAGACTTTGATTGACCGGACAGTTGTTTGATGCTATCACACAATTTCTTAGGATTATGATGTTGGGTGTGATAGAAGTTTAAGATTTCTAAAATAACTCCAATATATAAAAGTGAAGACGAAACCGACCCTTCTAGTTATTGGTATTGACCAAATCTCTTTTGTCTAATTTTAATCGGGTTTTTAAAAAACTATTATATTACCGGATGAAGGAATTTATTGACAAAAATAATCTCATGTACTCCTCGATACGGTCAATCATGAAATATTACTCGATAATTCGAACTTTTACGGTTTCCGGGGATTGATAAATGATTGGTTTTAATCATATCTAAAAAATAGAACGCAAACAATTCAAGTTGGAGAGTATTTATCAACTTATGTCTCCCCGTGGTGTGCCCATGCAGGGATCGGTCCTAGGGCCTCTTCTATTTTTACTTTACATAAATGACATTCACCTCGATAGTTCCGATAAACTAAAATTTTATCTCTTCGCAGACGAAACTAATATACTTTATGCTTATAAGAATCTCGAGGCGGTCGAACTGTTAATGCAGAGTTAAAGAACGTACATGATTGGTTGACTACAAGTAAGTTGACATTAAATACAACAAAATCTAATTTTGTAATTTTTCGTCCTTGTCAGAAAAAAATGCATTTTTTCGTCCCAAATAAGTATTTTAGATTGTGAATTTGCCATGGAAAAGCCATGTTGATTCTTTTATCATAAAAATAAGTAAAACGGTACAATAGGGATGATTGCAAAGGTAAGGTACATCGTCCCATCTACTGTCCTTATAAATATTTATAATTCTTTAAAGTGCCTATCACCTCAACACATTTTTCCAGTATAATTATTCTCCGAAATGGTTCCAAATACATCGTGTTGTCCTTAGAACCGTTTGATTGAAATTTCACATTTTTATTGGCTTTGAAAACGGGAACTAAAAGTGGTCATAATTTGCTCCATAAGGGAGCAGTGAAGGGGAATGGGTTCAATATTGGGTTGACGTCACAAACTGCTTTGCATTGAGATAATTATTTGAAAACAGCGATGCAAATTAATTTGTGACGTCAACCCGGTATCGAACCCATTCCCCTTCATTGCTCGGTTATTAATCACGGTATGACCACTTTTCCTGTCTTTTAAAGCCATTAAAAAAGAGAAATTGTAATCAAAAGGTTCTAAAAACAACACGATATCTTTGAGAGAATAAATAAAGTGTACAAGTGTGTTGAGGTGATAGACACTTTAATTTTACCTTATATAAGTTATGGACTCATTGCCTGGGGCAATGCGTCCAATGCTTATTTAAACAAAATCTTGGTTCTTCAAAAGCGAGTGCTGCGCTTAATCTATTTTGCCAATCGAAGAGAAGATGCCATCCCTTTATTTGTCAAAGCAAAAATTCTGCCTGTTACTTTCCTATATTATGCATATGAAGTCATATGCAAATTAATGTTTGATGTGCACAATCAGAGTGCCCAAATCAACATTGTCAAACTATTTATTATAAAACACCACACATTTATACCTACAATACTCGATCATCGAAGTTGCAGCTCTTAAGTACAAAATACTCTAGACTTAACTTACAAAAAAGGCTTTTTCGCGTGTTGGTGTCAAAATTTGGAATAAGATACTGAATGAATTTAAATCATTATCAAAAATTTCCTTTAAAAAACAAATGAAAACGTCTTTATTTCAGATCCTGGGTAATGAAGATACTTATCTTGCTGTCGAAAATATTACGTCTAAATTAAAAGACTGTACAATTAAAACAAATTGATCCAATTGCTCTTGTATCTAATCTGCTCCTATACTTTATTGATACATTATGCAACTATTGATGTATTTACCAGTTATGCTTCTCCTTATAATTTAATGTCTAACTCTTATTTTTATTTTTTCTTTATTTAATGATGAAACAAAGTACGTTGATGATTGACCCACCTCGAATAGCAAATCTGCTACCTGCGGGTCAACATGAACTTTCCTTAATTTTGGTAATGATAAAATAAAATAAAACCGTGTAAAAAGTGTGTCAGTGCAATAAATGTAAATGATAACTTTAGGAGGCAAGTTGGAATATCGTCGAGACCATCAGCCTTGCCCACACGGATATAGTTCATAACTTTGCGCAGCTTTTTGAACCTGCTGTACTGTTCTCGATTTCACTTTCCTGGATGTTATGGCAGTACACCAAGACTTGTCTTGAGGGTTTTCATCAGCTGCTCAATGTCATAACTGAGAGCCACCTTGTTGACGAAGTGTTTCGATGATGCGGCATTGTTACCCGTAACGTTTCTCCGTACTGCTCTGCTCTTCGGTGCATTGTGAACTTGTTAATCGTTGTGAATTGTTGTGAACCGTCACATTCCCATTGTCAAGAAAAGAGTAAAACGCAAATGCCTGTCACCTTGGATGAACAAAAAGATCATGCATCTTATACACCTGAGAGACCAGCTTAAATCACGTGCGAAATCAAATATTCTCGCCAGGTCATTGTATAAGAATTTACGCAACCAGGTGGTAAAAAAGATCGCGAATGCTAAGGCAGCATATATGAGAAATGAGATCATGGAAAACACGAATAATCCGAAGAAACTGTGGAAAATACTTAAGCAAGTTGCTCCAACCAAGCCAAGACCAGGCAATTTTTCTTTATTGAAGTGAATGGCGAGCAAATCAGTAACCCTGTGGGAATTTCAAATGCTTTCAACGAACATTTTATCAACATTGAACATACCAATATCTCTGCTCCACACTGCATAGCCTCAAATGAACAAGATGTACGTCTTGTAAACTTTATTAAGTCCCACATTAGCGAAGAAAGCGTGTTCCACATCCCGCCAATAAGCACACAGCAAGTCATCAAGGACCTTAAGAGCATCCGCCCAAATAGCAAAGCAACTGGTCTCGATGGTGTTGAAATAAAGCCATTAAAGCTGTCATTAACTGCTATTGCTCCCTCTCTTACCCATATTTACAACTCAAGTATCGCAAGCGGTACTTTTCCAATTAATTTTAAACGAGCCAAATCGATTCCTGTTTATAAGAAGGACTCAGCTCACGACAGAAATAATTATCGCCCAATCTCAATCTTGCCAATTATCTCTAAACCTGTCGAGAGGCATGTGACAAAATCGTATCTCGGGTACCTCACTTCAAACAATATTATTCATTATGAGAAACCAGTCGGCTTATCGACCACACCATTCGTGTGAAACTGCGCTCTTGAACCTCACCGATAACTGGCTTAAGGTTATGGAGTCTAGAAAGCTTGTGGATTCAGTGCTGCTGGATATAAGCAAGGCGTTTGACCTTGTAGAGCATGATTTATTGCTATCCAAAATCGACAAATACCATGTCACCAATACATCTCAAGAATGGTTTAAATCATACCTTAGTAATCGAACAAAACGCTGCTGCATTAATGGCTCACTGGCTGATGCACTGGTGCTGGCCCGAGGAGTTCCGCAAGGGTCAGTTTTGGGCCCAATACTATTCTCGCTGTACATCAACGACCTTCCAATTGGAATCTCCAACTCAAATGTCGACATATATGCAGATGACACTACCATATGGGAGACTAACAGTGACCCGTTGCTTATTCAGCGTGGTCTTCAAGACAGCCTTGACAGAACTAGTAGATGGCTATCTCTGAATGAGATGGTTCCGAACACGA
>NC_090874.1:22939328-22954328 GCF_036669935.1 Montipora foliosa | reverse complement strand
TGAATATGAAATGGGGATAAAACTACTGCTCCCGCAGTTCCGCACTCCCGCAGTGGAAAAAGGATGTAAAATCAGTTTTAGCTTTCAATTTACGGTTTGGTTAACTACACTTTTTATGAGATCGTCTGACATTAAATGCATGCTCCTAAGAAGACTTTTTATGAGATCGTCTGAAGAATGTAGCACTCTTTTACTGATTAAGCCTAAGCGCTTGTTTCAATGATTAAGTCGAAGCACTCGTTTTAAAATATTAGCTTTCAATTTGCGGTTTGGTTAACTACACTTTTTATGAGATCGTCTGAACATTATAGCACTCGTTTGCTGATTAAGCCTAAGCGCTTGTTTCAGTGATTAGGTCAAAGTACTCTTTTAACATTGTATCCTTTCAATTTGCGATTTGGTTAACCACACTCGTTATGAGATCGGCTGAAGAATATAGCACTCGTTTACTGATTAAGCCTAAGCTCTTGTTTTAGTGATTTGATCGAAGCACTCTTTTAATCAACAGTTTAGCTTTCAGTTTGCGGTTTGGTTAACTACACTTTTTATGAGATCGTCTGAAGAATATAGCACTCGTTTACTGATTAAGCCTAAGCGCTTGTTTCAGTGATTAGGTCGAAGCATTCCTTTAATTAACATTTTAGCTTTCAATTTGCAATTTCGTGAAGCACACTTTTTATGAGATCGTCTGAAGTATATAGCACTCGTTTACTGATTAAGCCTAAGCGCTTGTTTCAGTGATTAGGTCAAAGTACTCTTTTAACATTGTATCCTTTCAATTTGCGATTTGGTTAACCACACTCGTTATGAGATCGGCTGAAGAATATAGCACTCGTTTACTGATTAAGCCTAAGCTCTTGTTTTAGTGATTTGATCGAAGCACTCTTTTAATCAACAGTTTAGCTTTCAGTTTGCGGTTTGGTTAACTACACTTTTTATGAGATCGTCTGAAGAATATAGCACTCGTTTACTGATTAAGCCTAAGCGCTTGTTTCAGTGATTAGGTCGAAGCATTCCTTTAATTAACATTTTAGCTTTCAATTTGCAATTTCGTGAAGCACACTTTTTATGAGATCGTCTGAAGTATATAGCACTCGTTTACTGATTAAGCCTAAGCGCTTGTTTCAGTGATTAGGTCGAAGCACTCTTTCAAAAATTTTAGCTGTCAATTTGCGGTTAGCTTAACTACCCTTTTTATGAGACTGCGGGAGCAGTAGTTTTACCCCCATTTCATATTCATCCTCTTTCCACTGCGGGACTGCGGGACTGCGGGAGCAGCAGTTTTACCCCCATTTCATATTCATCCTCTTTCCACTGCGGGAGTGCGGGACTGCGGAAGCAGCAGTTTTACCCCCATTTCATATACTTGCTTTTTCCACTGCGGGAGTGCGGGACTGCGGGAGCAGTAGTTTTATCCCCATTTCATATTCATCCTTTTTCCACTGCGGGAGTGCGGGAGCAGTAGTTTTAACCCCATGTCATATACTTGCTTTTTCCACTGCGGGAGTGCGGAACTGCGGGAGCAGTAGTTTTATCCCCATTTCATATTCATCCTTTTTCCACTGCGGGAGTGCGGGAGCGGTAGTTTTATCCCCATTTCATATTCATCCTTTTCCCACTGTAGGAGTGCGGGACTGCGGGAGCCATAGATTACCAGCTCAAACTTTTATCGACTTCGGGACTGCCGGAGCAATCGTTCAATGTCACGCAATCGTGGCCGGGTATTCTGAAGTTGCTCCAGAAGCCGTTTGAACCTGCTGTACTGTTCTCGAAGTCACTTTGCTGGATGTTATGGCAGTACACCAAGATTTGTCTTGAGAGCTTTCATCAGCCGCTCAACGGCGTCATAACTCAGAGCCACCTGGTGAAGACGTATTTCGATGATGCAGCGTTGATACTCGTGACGTTTCTTGGTACTTACTCTGCTCTGCGGTGCATTGTGAACACAGACACGCAAGATCAGTTTACGAAGAACTCTTGAAGAGATTCGTGGCCGCCATGTTGTTTATTGTACGACTGGTTCTCATGCTGCCTCTTCCTTTTTGAAATGCTCAGCACCAGGCTTTCTTGATTTTTAAAAGTGGGCACGTAAACTTGACATTTTGTTTTTCCAAATATGAAAAAGTCGGCTCGATATGGGCATAGATGCATTGGTAAGGGAAGATGTTTTGACATGAATATCTGGGAACTTGATATGAATATTTAAAAAAATTGATGTGTAAGTATATCGTTTGACATAAAAAACGGACAATTTGATAGGAATATAGGAAACTTGATTTATAAATGTATAGTTGGCACATGAAATTGGCAATCTTGATATTTTGTCACATTTCGGCAAGCATACACCGGACAAAGCTATCCGGCCTTTGAGCAACTGCATGGGTGCACATGTATTCTTTAGAAACAACGGATAAAAATAAAAAAAAGGAGAATGGTTTAAAAATTTCTACCAAGAAAATTGCTTTATGTAATAAAAATCACCATAGTTGAATCTCTCATGAAAGGAATGGTCACAGTGCAAATGTATTTCCTTCTTTTCCTTGTCAGCTGAGAACAGAAAAGGTAAATATCTATGCTTTTAGCCACCTTACCCACTCTGACCACGGGATAACGGTCATAGCAAGTATCGCGGTAGAGGATCACTTCATTCACTGGCACCATCCTTCCCAAGTCAACTTGCCACGACAACAGAGAAATCTTAGTCACGAGTTTTCCATCTACTGTATCGTCAACTCTACCATTAGGTCCTTCAGCAATTACTGGCTTTCTGAATACAAGGTTTCCTTAAATTGAACAGAGATAAAAACATAGCAACATACTTGGTAATCTGTGACCTTACTTAGGATGACTTTACTTTTGGCTTTTTTTGTTTGGGAAAATTAAGAATGTGACGAATACATGCACCAGGCAAAGTACAATGTGGCATCTGCTTTACTCCTTTTGTTGATAATAACTGTGGTCGAACCATTGTCAAATTGCCCAGTGGACTGACACTTACATATCCACAATGATTTGACAATGTTATCAAATGAGGGACCGGTCATTATTTAGCGGGAGGGATGGGCTACTATGTTTGGGGGGAGGGCAACAATTTTTTTAGCCTCACTTTGGGGAGGGCCATTTTTTTAAAAATGCCTTTGAGGGGAGGGCTACCATTTTTTTAGCTCAAGTATTTATCTCAAGTCTTCAAACTCAGAATTCTCTTTATTTCAGCCGACTGTATCTGTTTTAATATGTAATTACACATGTAAACATGGAGCACTGTTTTACAAAAAGTCTCTATAAAGCATATCTGTTTCCTAAAACACATAACAACTGAATTTTTCCCTAGTGCAAAGTTCCTACAATTTGAAAACAGAACATGAGAGAAAGTCATCAGTAAACAGCACTGATAGAAACATTTAAACATGTACACTGTCACCAAAAGATAACGACGTTGTTGTCAGTTTTTTCGGAGCATTTTCTTGCCTATTAAACATTTTGATATCAAAGGCGGTTTAAAAACAAAGAATACAGTCAGGCTAAAGCCTGAAGAAAAGAAAAGAAAACCAAGCAAAAGGAACCAGGAAAAACGCAAATATTCGAAATTTAGTCTGAAAGATGATCGAGGTGTGGCATGGACTCTGAGAAATTATTCCAATATGGACCATAATCTTCAATATCTGACGAAGATGCCTCTCCTGGTTTGTGCAGTACAGAAACGCTGCAGACATAATCATCACTTTCGTCTTGTTCCTCACTCCAGGCAACATCATCATCATCTTTATCATCCTTGTTCTTATCGTCGACGTGGGAGGAATTAGTTGCTTCACCTCTTTCCTTGCCTAGTAAGCCTGCGTGGTGGTTCTTCGCGTCACTGCTTAGCTGAGATGTGACATTTTGGGATACCAATAATTCGGCCCATTTCTTTTCTCTTTGTTTTAAATTTAAGACGATCTCTTTTTGTATGTCACCCTTTTCGCAAAGAGAGTCCTTATCTAAGCCAGGGGCAATCTTTTGCAAAACCGCTGACGTCCTCTGAGAGGTACGAACAGCCTTACGTTTTGCAGCGCGGTGTTTATTCTGTTTTTTCGAACAAGATTTCCTCTTTAAGGGTGCATAATCAACCTGAAAGATATTTTAGGCCTTTGCTCCGAGCTCAGTGAGCTTGAATTTAGTCGTAGCTAGCTTGGTCTTGAGCTCGATCAGCACAGAAATGACATCCTCGTTGAACCTGTGGGACGTTCTTCGGCCAGTTGTAATTTTTCCATTGGAGAGAACTGCCGATTCTAGATCTATCTTAACTTTTTCCTCAAATTGTTGCAAAGATTTTTCCGCCTCTTCGATTCGATTTAAGTTCATTTTTATAACGGTGTTATCGTGAGGTTTTAATGTGTGGTTCTTCCTCAGTAAGTAACCTGCAGTGGATGGGTTCTTTGCATTATCCAGTTGTTGGATTTTGGCCTTCAGCCTCTCAGCTTCTTGGTGGACCGTGTACTGGCGCCTTGCTTCCTTGTGGAATTCTTCAGAAAACGTTTTTTTTGATATAGCTAAGAAAGTGACATTTTCAAAAAAAAATGATTCATATACTCGGTTGTAAAAGTGATTCATTGGTGTTCTTGGATTTGGAATCCATCCAAGTGCCTTGTCACGCCCTATCTGCGGTTCAGATGAAGAGCTTTTTTCTGTACCAAACTTGACTTGCTCATTGACATTGCAATCATTTTGTTGTCGGTAGGATCTAAGGAGCCTTTCTGCCTCAAAGATGCTCATCCCTTGAGAGTAAAAAAGTAAGAAATGTTATATAACGCCCAAGAATGTAGAAAAGTACACTTCCGAGTAAAAGCCTCATAATGGAGGCATGTACAGAGGCAAAAATATTATGGTAATTCCCTCTCCTCGGAAAAAAAAAATTGGGGAGAATAGGGGATGCCTGTACACAGGATATACCTGTTTGGTACTATACGAAATCTTGTAATTCTTAAAGTAAAACAGATGAAGTATAAAAAGAGAGACAGAAATAAAGATCTACAGGAAACCATAATCGTCATAATCTGTTTAATCGTTTCCACACATGCTGACATAAATAATTTCCATACCTAATTCTCGTTGAACTAAGGAAGCATCGACATCTTTTAGGTGTTTCACTTTCTTTAGCCCTTTGCTCAAACATATTTCTTCGTACTCCTCCAGATCTGCCTCTTTTAAAAGGCTTATGATGGAAGATTCGTTCCACGGCCAACAAAAATGGCCAAAAAGGAAACGTTATCCATAGTTTGCTGTTTGTACTGAATCAACTCCTTGTTTCAAACAATGTCGGGAAAGCCATTGGTTATCTGAAATTTGACACCGCTTATGACATGTATTGTGGCTTCTTTGATGTTCCTCCGAAAGCTGTGACATTTCGGGATAACCTTTTGCACTCTCAGCATAGCCTATGCGTTTTGATTGTAACATTGGCTCAAAAAAAGAGGTGAGTTTGATAAATCTTTCATGAAACTTTATGTCTGCGGTTAAGTCTATGAATTATATTTGTACTCAGCGTTTAATAAAACTTTGGTTGCTCTTTGCAGGGGTAGATCTAGGGGGAGGGTGCAGGGGGTGCGCACCCCCTTCCCCCTGAGATGACCTGCGGTTTTCTAATACAACTGGTATTCTGCAAAAAAAAACTATGTGGTTTATTGGTGTTGAAGTAGAGCAAGAGACGAGTGCACCCCTTCCTAAAAAAAATCCTGGGTCCACTCCTGCTTTACACTCACAATTCAATAGTCTACGCCTTAACTGTCAATGATTGTTTGTTATCCTACTGATTTAGCAACAGAACGGGAATGTGAGTTGACAACGGGAAAGCGCGCGGAAAGGGCTTAACGCAACTTCCGGTGCCCAATTTTCCGCTCTACCATTGGTCTAGGCAGTTCTTTGATTTGCGCGCGCCGTCGCCGACAGACGTCCCCGTTCTGTTCATAAATCAGCGAGTACTACATGAGGTGGACGTTTTATAATGAAATTTAAATTACATTTTAAAATCATCAAATGGCTATTCGTGCAATAGTTCAATTTTAAAAATTGGAATTTTTCTGTTTTTTTAATTTGTCTTTTTTTAATGATGCTTGCAGCCGATTTTCAAAAGGATCATTGTGATTTTTTATTGTCATAGATTTATTATTACAAAATCAGACGACATTGACTTTGTTGACCTGTTCAGTGAAATTGCAAAGATAACTAATAACGAAGATGAACCCACAATGTCTGGTACACGGCTTCCTCTTGATTTTACCACAGTACAACGACTGTTAAACTCAATGGATAGCGAATATGACCAAAATGTTGCTAAAGGGCTTTTGGCGGCACTATTACCTCGGGCCCATTTGTAAAATTTGGGCATAAAGCCAGATAGGATAATTGGACGCCTGTGACAAATTCTTAATGCCTCCAAAGAGGCAGAAAATGCAATTGATGCTGCTGATGGGCTGTTGGTATGTCCACTAAGAGACCGTTTGAATAGAATAGATCAACAGGAAAAGGTAGTGAACGAGAAACTTAGACATTGTGCTTTATCAGAAAGAACTAAGTCAGACTTGAAGGCGGACCTTGAACTTCTGCAACAAAGGCGACAAGAAAGTAGTGCCCTTTTAGCCAGAGAAGACAGTGACAGCAGACGAAAATTCAGACAAAGCAGAAAGAGGGTGGCGAAGGAGCTTTTGGAAGAAAATCGAGTAAAGAGACGACGGCTTGGTGCAGGCAGACCCAGAGCTATGGGTGAAGAAAAGGAAGATTACTTGGCAAGGTGCATCGCAGCGAAAAGTACAGCACATGGAAGGCGACACAATACAACAATGTTCCTAAACCATCGAGTTAAGAAAAGGCACTTCCTGTCAATAGTAAACTACAGTCTACTACAGAAAGGAAAAAAATGATAAGATCAGCAACTTCAGTGTACAATCGCTCCAAACCAAATAACGTCAGGTCAAAGGCAGCAAAGCAGCATTTTGGCAAGTGGCTGTTTTGTTGCAAGAAGCCTCCTAAAACAGAAGATGACTCAGTGGAAACAACCCACCATCAGAGGGCCCATGTACGGAATGCTAAAATGGAGCTTGCCCTTCGAAGTCCGGAAAGTAGCTTGGTGCGCAGTATGGACGACAACGCATATCTTCGCCCAGGAACTGATGGTATGTTTTCTAACAAAATCATTGGCTCTTTGTTAGTCTGTTTATTATGTTCTTTCTTTTCATATTCCAACTATTCTGTACAACCAATAGATATATACTGAATACGACTACATAATGGGGGATTTTCTGCTTTGCTTTCAGTGGGATTTTGCAGCATGAGAAAAGGTAAAGTGTTTGACTTAAGTGATCCAGATTTAAGACGCGCACTGCCACAGCATGACTTTAATATACCAGAGGTTAATATAACCCCAAGCAGCTTCAGATCCCTCCGAATGAAAGTAGAGCACATAAACGGCAATACACTGAATGATATAGTCGTTATAAGCTTCTACCTTCCATTATGTAGGAAAATATGTGAAATCATTACAAATTCCGTTTGATAATAATACATAACAGAAGAAAGCATTTCCCGGCTAAACTTTCTTTCCCTTTAATGTTCATATACAGGAGAGGAAAAGCTTCCTGCTGATACTGACCAAAGTATAATCACTGTGCGACCAAAGTATTATGTTGGAAGTTCCGGTACTGTCTGGGCTAGTGATTACGTACGACTAAGGTATCACCTCAAATGCGTTTAATTCAGTAACTTTCACATTTGATGTCAATAGATTACGCCATTGTGTTATTCTTTTTTGCAGACATGAGAGCCCAGAAGTATTTGAAACCCAAGTTGATGGAATGTTGCAGTCAAAAGAGCTTCGGGCATTTTGTGCTGTCGTGCATGACTGTACATTTTATTTCAAAGGTACACCAATTAGTTACAAAAGAATTTTTCTACACATAATGTTGTAATGTATTCCTGTATACATTAGGTACTATATATGATCTTTAAAACATTTTTCTATTGATAGACACAACCATGAAGGATGATGTTACGTGTATAACAGGGCATGAAGGGTGCAGATTCCGGAAGTACGAGCATAGCAGATTGGAGCACCTGGCTCAATACTTAGACTCAGCAATAGTGCGCTGGAATCAAGTGATGAAACCAAAAGTTAAAGACCAAGACAAAGCCTTAGGTAACGAAGTCGTTGACAAGGTTGAGACGATTGGTGGGGCCCTTGAGTTGCTTAAGGAGGGACTACTGAAGCAGAAAACTGGGTTGGAGCTATGGCCCCTCTTCTGTGAAGTTACCAGTCTTATTGATGGTACACTACAGCTGATAGAGTCATTCAAATTACCTCCCATCTGTGATGACGTTCTTGACCTCACTGATGCAGGACCTGGTGTGGGAGTCTCAAATACCCATGTAAGATACCGGGATGCAGAGATAGCCAGACTTCACAATAGTACAAGAAGGAACAGAATACACAGGGTAAGAAATGATTCAGGGCAGAATGAAGCAGAGAGGACAAATGCAGCAATAGGTGCGAGTTTCAAACAGAATTATTAATTCAATTGAGCGATTCTTTTACTTTGTTTTGATATTTAGAGCAAATGTTACACTAACTTGGTGTTATAATATACAGTGCTACAATATAGTGTTAGTTTTAATTGCAGGCGATGCATTAGTTGATGGATCAACAATCAAGTGGCAGTACCATAAGGCACTTGAAAGCCTTACAGAGAATGAAATTCGGAAACTTAGTCTTGAGGAAATAAACAGTATGGAGGCCGAGTGCATGGAAAAAAATGCTTGGCAGGTGTGCCATGATGTCGCCAGCAGAATCAATGGAGAACCTGCGCCATGTGGAGATATGGTTGCCCATGTTACTCAGAGAACATCATCTCTTTTATATATGTTAAATGAATATGCATTGAACTTTTAATTTTATAAAATTTGAACGGAAGCGAGGAATTGAAATCCACATTTCATCAGATGTAGTTCATGCTAAGCGCAATTCCAAAGGCATTCCATTTGACATCGACTGACATGCGCCACAACCTTCCTGACTGTAAATATCTAATTTTTATTCATTTGTCTTTTTTGAATATATTTCAGACGAGCATTTCTTCTGGAATGTGTCATACCTTGACGAGTTTATTAAAGCTTCAGACTCTCGTAAAGATGATGTGCCAGGCCACGCATACTTCTTCAAGATAAAGCATTTTATTGATACGCATTATATAATTGGAGAACTGTTCTTTGAATATAGGAAAGGAAGTTGTGTAAATAGCTCCGAAGGTAAATTATAACATCTAAATTTAAAATACTTATTAAATAAATGCAGACTTGATAATATTGCTTTGTTTGTTTCCTGTTTTCCGAGGTCGGAAATACGGCCTACCGGTCGGCCTATCGGTGTAACGTTTCGTGTTGCTCCTTATAGAATATAATTATTATGTATTTTTTTATAGATGGTAAGGAGTGTGATTATTGCCAAGCCAATGATCATTTCTCCAGTTTCTTTTATGGTGTGTAAAACTAAACTTTTTGTTTCTCGAACATTTTCAACCCGCCCTTTATTTCCTGCTGTTTACTGCTTCCCTTTAAACTTAAGCATTCGCAATAAGACCGGAACCACACGTTTTCTGGGAAAATGGAGTCCGTTATCTCTCCGGGTCTCACCCGCTGACTAAAAAGCCTGATGACTTTGGGTACGAGGCTTCCCCGAATAGACCAGATACAGGGTAGATACAGGAATAAAAAAGATAATGCTGTGTACACCAGTTCTACTACAGCTTTACTTAACACTGAAGCACCTTTTGAAAAGATCTCAACCTCACAGAGCTGTAGGAACTGTCTTCTGGTTGTGAGTATACCAACATATCTGCCACTCCTTGGCGGATTTATGTGACACACAAGTGATGCTTCCAGGTCAAATGAACCATCCCATCGCGCACAAACTGGATTATTAGCTACATTGAAGGAGTCGCCTGCAATTCAAGTGAAAAAAGCCCCTTTATTTTTGTTTTTCGGGGTTAATTTGGTGAACTAGCAAGCTGAAGTTTTGAAAATTAGCCCTTTGTCAAAGTGAGTACAGGCTAAACTTTAAGTGCCACTGTGACCAAAAAATCAATTCTTATTCTTCTTTGGGTTTTAAAACTGTGTAAACTAAACGCTAAGGGACCAAGTTTTAAGCCTTGATTTAAAAAAGACACCTGTTTATTTTAACTGGAATTTTCCTATTTAATGATCCGCCATTACTAACTTTAAGATCTTGAGAGAGCTGGATCGAGGAGAAAATGACGTCAACGCTTAAGTCTCACTAGTTTAAGAATACAATGCGTGTGCACGCCGCAGAATTAAAACTCACGTTTTGCATATATAATAAGCGGCATTTACACGCTGAAATTTTAGGCTAGTGAGCCTTTGACGTCTCTTTTCCCTGGATCCAACCCTCTGAGGTCTAATCGGTCAGTTTTGAACGTGAGTAATGGCGGACCGTGAAATCCAAAATTTACACTCAAAGTATAAACGGCCTAAAATCTGAAGAAAAAGAGGAAGTGATTTTTTTTATCACAGGGGCACTTAAATAAATTTTATACGTAATTAATCAAAAAGTTCGCTTCTTTCAATGTTTAAATTTAAACCATAAAGTTAATAGATATTTTGCAGTCAAAACGAATTAAAAATTGATTAGTCGTGGATAAAGTAAAAAGCAATGGACCGTGGAGCTCGAGTGAAATGAACGTGAAATTCGCTATATACAAATCTATAGTTTAACGCCACGGAATGACTACAGTTGGTTTGGGTCAAGCCTACATATCATTTGCAAAGGAAAATAATAGTAATCTGTCCGAGTATGGGCAACGGGACTACCGCTAATGTAAAAATGTGCACATCGTTAATAGCTTTGAAAAGTAGTTTCACCTTTGCTATTAAAGGGGAAAAAAATAAGTGGATTTGGGAGAGTGCATGACCCATTTTAGGCCAAGAGCATCTTCTACTTTAAAGAGCCTGCAGCTCAAGGTTCTGAAAGCACTTCTATTGTGTTCTTAAAAAATAGCACGTGTGCCCAAATCACTCAACAACGCACTCTACGCGTCTTTTACCTCTTAACCAAACTCACGGCCGTGAATATATGAGATGACGTGTGCAAATGTCTACAAGAAAACCGTGACGATATATGTTTCCCGTTGACAAACAACCACTTCTGTTAAGATAAAATGGACAAAGACTTCCCCAGCAAAAACCAAGAATTTCCAAACTTTTTTCCATTGAATACCAAAGTCGTAAAAGTGGAGGAGACTGAATGGTTGCCCTTCCCTTTGTCATCAAAGCCTACTAGCACATTTCACCGCTCGCTCATCGACCATTGCAGTGAGGTCCTGTCACGCTCTCTTGTCACCGATCCCACCGACTTTTCTATTACTACCGATACTTTCCGTAGTGAGGTCAAGAAACTAAGTTTGCTGGATACGCAAGACAACATGACACCAAACTATCCCATTTTCACCAACTGCACAATCCAGTGTGAATACTGTTTTGAATGAAAATGTTGTTTTGAAACGCCCAAACTCAGCAAGCCGTTGAGTCAAAAAGAAATATTTTTTTTTACAGAACTTGTCACTTCTTTTATAGATTGAAGACATATTTTTCCACTTTGTTTTTATCGATAGTCAGTTCTTTTGAGAGGGGATCAAACGTTATGGGCATTTTTTCACACCAATTCCAGTGTACTTGTTTTTAAAGGTGGTGTGTTTTCAGTTACCCAATAAACTGTTTTCTTGCTTCTGTTCCCATGATAAGAACTACGAATTTAATCACTGAAGCGGCTTTTCGTGTTGATATGTTATAAAATAATTGGTTCATGCTATTTGCTTCATGCTATTTGAGTATATGCTGTGCATATACTCAAATATTAAGTTCTGGATGCACTTTAATATCGTTCCCAGAGTCATCGTTCCTTTAACCAGCGGTCGGAAAAGAGAGACTCTGGTCAAATCCAAAAGAGGCCATATTTGATTGGCTGTTGAAAAACGGTTTCATTTCCCGCAATTTTCAAATTCTAAACTGAAAAATTATGCTTTTTTCCGGATTTTTATCTATACGAGGTCGAAGTTAATCTAGAAATAAATCTTTTTACTACTTACCAGTTCCGTAACGTTTTTGTTTTTGAAAATACAGCATTCTGAATTTCCCAGTTGTCACTTGCGTGACACCAGATGCTGAAATTTGTTTTGATTGAAAAAATTTGAAAAAGTGTAAGAATTTCTCAATGGATAATTATGCGGCTAGCCTTACATACATATGTTTCATCCCTGCCAAGGGACTCATCAGAGACCTTTCGGCTAAGGCCATCCCCTTTTTTTTTATTTTGCTTACCGTCGAATGCGTTTCCTGATATTGGGTCGGTCGGTCGGATTGAAAAAAAAAAACCTAAAAAAAAATCATAAGCATTCTCGGAATCGGAGGCCTGGTACCCCGGCATCATTGCTGTGGAGCCAGGAAAACAACGAGACGTGAACCCAAAATCAATATGACGGAAATGTTGGCGGATGTTGTGGCAAAATTAAGACAGCGTGGGAAAAAGGATCGACCACCGAAACTCCTGTGCGACATAAAAATGGTTTAAAAACGTCGTTAACCTTTTTTTTTTTTTGGAAAATGCCCAAAATTTGGGTCGGAGAAAAAAAAGAGGATGGCCTAACTCGTCAAACATCGCGTTTGAAGTCTCGCTAGCATCAAATGATGGTGGCAATCTGGCCTTATATCACATAAGGATTCCAAGATTGCCACCATCATTTTGATTCTAGCGGGACTTCAAACGCGATGTTTGAAGAGTTAGCCAAAAGGTCTCTGATGAGTCCCTTGGCAGGGATAAAACATACGTATGTAAGGCTAGCCACATAATTATCCACTGAAAAACTTGCTCCCGTGATTTTTTATTTTCCGCAGTTTAAACGTTTCGAGTGTATTACGAGATGTGTTTATACTCATGTGTACTGTCTCGCGAGTGAAAAATAAGCGCTTTCGTGGCAAGGTAAACTTCAGAAGTTTTTGTTGATTTCTAACCGTTTCCCCTCTCGCACGAGCAGTTATTTAACCAGAACCAGAGTTTTCTGGTTCCGGTTTTGGATTACTCCAGAGCCTCACGCGCCCGTTCCGCTGGACAAAGGTAACAGAGGCTCTGAGAACGAGATTGGATGTACTTGGGAAGTTCGGAACGATACTAGAGTTGCCCTCGGCAATCGCTTCGAGCAACTCTTACGCCTCTATCGTGCTCTCATAACTTCCACAACTCTATATACGCACACTAACCATGAACCTATTCTTAATTGGAGCACACAGAAAGCTTTTGAAATCTGTAAATCTTTACAGTAAATAACAAAACATTTAACTTATGATTCTCTTGGAGTCAAGCTTAAAAAGTCTCTTGTTCTTAAGTTTATGGCTCAGTTCACTATGTTTCAACAGCAGATTTCTGCAAGTGTTTCTCTCACCCAATGTTATATTGTAGACTTGATTCCTTGTAACATTTGACCCGTCAGACAAGGGCGAATTCCCAGTGACGATGCGCACTTCAAAGACCTGGACAGGACTGCTCAAATCCACTCGCCACCAGCTTGGATCATCTTCTAAAGTACGTGAGCAGTGTCCATTCTTAAATTCCTGGTCAGGATTCCCATCAACGGCTTTGTCTGATGTGCCATTAGAATAATCGTCACTGTATATGGAGGATTGGGTCGTGCTCCTCCCCGCCACAATGTTCTCTACAATAGGAATTCGAACAGAATCATGCTATCACCACATCATACTCATCATCCTTATCGTTATCGTTATAGCGTTCATCATCAATACCATGAGTTAATTAATAATTAAAAGTAAGGAAGGTTAACCAGAGTCCATCTCGGCTACTTAATGATGGAGCCCATGTTCTTGCTACCCCACACTCCATAATCTTTCATTTGACTATTCAACAAAATGTGATCCTTGCAGCATGGTAAAAAAGTGAAGGTGACCCCTTTTCACAAGTCACGTGCAAAAGACGATCCCAAAAACTACCGCCCCGTATCCGGGGTAACTGTGCCAAGCAACTCGCAGGTGACCTTGACGAACACAAAATTGTCTGCAAGTCACTGCCCTGGTTTAGAGGAAAGGACTCAACCACGAACTATGTGTGCAAAAAGGTGGTAAGTAGAGTTAGTATTATTGGCCGCATTAGAGGTTTCGTCGAAAAAGAGATATATACCCCTGCTTACAACAAAATAGCTCATACATTATTATCACATGGAGTGGTCTGTTACAACAAGACCAGGATGGACCACAGCACCTACAACATGGATCTGCCTTGATAATTACGTGCTGCTTGCGCGTTCTCGAAAGCAACGGATGTTTCTTTCCCTTTTTGTCGAAATGCATTAGCTCCTAGCTATTTCTCACCGTATTTTATAAGGTTTTCTGACATTTATTTTTTATTTTTAAAAGTGTTAGTATGCTAAATATATTTGATTTATTCCGGATATCACAAAAACCGAATCTAATAATTGTTTTATTATACACTGTTTTGAAGAAAATAACGACAAACGCATTACCGCAGTGATCACAGTGTTTTTCAAACACATTGCTCCTGGAAATCATGCATTGCGCGGGCAACCTACAGATTATTGTTTCCCAGAATGGACTGTAGGCTTTTAGCCAATGAGAAGACAGATGGTGACTACAATGTATAATAAACATAGCTAGTGGACAAAAACAACAGCTTTGCACGCCCTGCACGTGCGTTTATGTCCATTTCTTTGCCGTCGTCTGCAAAACAACAACGTGAAATAGCCAAATTTGAGGTTTTATCAAGGAAGTCGGCAATTGAGGATAAATTTTCATTTTCTCCCCTAAATTAAGCGCCGTTCCGACCAGTGTCATTCTTGAGGATACCACACCCTTGTCCTATTAAAAAGGTTAAGATAGTCACGAAGTGATTACAATAACGCGAATTTATATTTTGAAATGACGTTCTCGTTGCTGTCG
>NC_090874.1:22931828-22934328 GCF_036669935.1 Montipora foliosa | reverse complement strand
CGATGTTTTAATTTAAAACCGCGCACCGGTGGCTCAGTTAGTTGAGCACCGGGCTGTCTCGCAGGAGTCGCGGGTTCGAATCCCGGCCAGATCAACACTCAGAATCTTAAAATAACTGAGGACAAAGTGCTGCAAATGGTTAGACTTTCAAGTCTTTTCGGATAAGGACTATAAATAGTAGGCCCTGTCTCACAAATATCTTCTATGTTCATAAGTTCCCTGTGGGACGTTAAAGAACCCAAGCACTATTCGAGAAGAGTAGAGGATAAAGTTCCCGGTGTTGTGGCTGTGCTGTTTTCTCCAGCAGAAGTGGCCGGCTTGTGCTGTATGAGGCCACCTGAGCAGAAACAGCCACAATTCAAAAAGGGACTTTGCCGAGTGCTGGAACATGTAGATGTAGATGTTAAAACACTGTACTTACCGCAGGAGCTAGTTGATCACATCTGAGCCGCAAGCAATGTATTTGCGAAATCGTTATTGACACACTGATTGTACGCTTATCATTTATAATTAATTATTAATGTTGTATAGTGCTTCCAATCCTTACTTTTTAATACTTCTGTGAATTATGTCAATAGTTTTCCTTTTTTTTTAAAGTTGAATACAATGTATATTATTTTATTATCAAAAAATAACGATAGAATAATAATAATACAATACTACTACTACTACTACTAATAATAATAATGATAATAATAATAATAATAATAATTGTTATTATTATCATCATCATCATCATCATCATCATTATTATTATTATTATTATTATTATTATAATTATTATTATTAGTGATTTTGAGAAACACAGACATGTAAAAACTAGCGATATAATGTTAAATTTCCGACTTCTCGGCGATCTCATGACGCCATTACCAGGGTGTTGGAAATGAATATCCAAGTTCATAAAAGATATAAAATCATCCAAATTTGCATAAGTAAAGAAGAGCTAGACAAAGGCTTTAGCACGGGGGACGGGGGGGGGGGGGGGGGCGCACCCCCCGAGAAGGGAAAAGCCCTGGCAACGAGGTTGTTACACTTACTGTCTAACTTTTTGTAACTAGCCACTTATATATAATTAGATTCAACTAAAGGTTGCCTAATTTGTTGTAACTAGTTACTTAGTTGTACCTTAATGTTGATTACAAAACAATTGTTATTAAAATTAGACATGCTGTATTAAAAATATAAAAATATTCCAGAAACTTTTCAGGAACTTTTGAGCAACGTTTTTAGCATATTTCTTAGCAACTTTTAAGCTTTTTCGGAGCAGAATCTGGAAAGGCCTAGTCAGTTTTACCATGGAGATTGAAAAGGATGAAATGCTTCCCTTTCTCGGGTCCCACCTCCTAAACCGAGCGCCCCAAATCGAGACTAAGGTCTACGTGAAGCCTACCAGTACCGGTTTACTTCTCCACTACCATAGTCACATCGACAACAGGTCAGTACAGACGAAGCTTACTTAATTTAACAACTATGCTTGATCGCGCGTACCGTTTGTCCTCATCTTGGGCCTATTTCTCGGGGGAGTGTGAACGCTTAAAGTCCCTGTTCTCACGTTTGAAGTACCCCCAATACCTTATCAACTCTACCATTAATCCCTTTGTCAACTCAAGAGTTACTAACTAGCATCCATCGCAGGCATCGGTGGAAATGGTAAGAAATAACGTGACTTGGGTACTCGTACCATTTAAGGACCAGGGCCCAGTTGTTTAAAGGCCGATTAATTCCAGCTGAAAAATGAGCCATGGGGTTTATTTCTCTACTACTAAACGCTGTTCAACGCTTATATTTGCCAAAACTTTACATTAGAAGAAGTCAATCTTGAAAAACCAAAAAAAGGGAAAAGGAACTTTCACAAAAGAGTTGAAAACATGAAACAAAAGTTTACGCTAATCCTGGATTAAGTTAATTGGCTTTCAAACAACCGGGCCAGGATTCTGCTAACTTTGTTAAGACTCAGTTGAAAGATTTAAGTCTCAAGCTCCAAACTACAGTCCAACCCATCCTTGTCAGTAGAAAAATTGGCCAAGACCTCCAAGAATGCGAGACTAAACCACAGCTGGTTAATGAACAGTGCGTTGTGTACCACTTTCGGCAATGCAACCTGCGCGATACAGGTAGCTATGTTGGCTACACACGTGGCCATCTACATACACGCGTGGATGGCCACAATAGTACGTCATCTTCTGTACGCAAGCGTTATGATCACGACCACGCGGGTGCTGTCCCTCAGGACCTCCTCAGCTGCTTTAGAGTGTTGAAGGAATACATGAACAAATTGGACTTTCTCCGGTTAACGAAATGCTCAGTACATCAAACAATTAAGACCACGTCTGAACGTGCAAACAGATTCACTCCATGCTTAAGTCTTTGGCCGTGTTTTCACGATAGCCATTGTGTCGCTTAACATTCCTGAAAATGGTTTGTTTACAGACTTCGTTCAGCGACTTAAAAATGATACGTGTTTTCACGGGTAAGATTCAATGAGGAAAGAGCACGT
>NC_090874.1:22924328-22929328 GCF_036669935.1 Montipora foliosa | reverse complement strand
CATAATATTCGCTGACATTTAACAGTATTCGTCATTACTACATCAACTTCGCTGTTGCAAAATTTTGTTAGAAACCTCCAAGGCCGACCCTCACGCAATTCGTTTCCAGGCCGTCCGGGTATTACGGCCTGTTCAAAGATGGCTACCCGAAGGTTTTTAACTTCTGTCTTGCTGTTCGTACGTGTTTTGTTATTGTCTGCACGCAGTGAAGCGGTTAATTTTTAGCGACAGCGAATGAAATTTAGCGATAGCGAATGCAAATTTAGCGATAGGGAATGAAATTTAACGACAGCGATTGAGTCTTAGCGACAGCGAATGAGTTTTAGCGACAGCGAATGGAATTTAGCGACAGCGAATAGAATTTAGCGAATATTGAAACATTTGGACGACCATAGACGCAGACCTACAGGGCGAATTCAGCAATCACAGTCTGAGGGCCACAACAGCAACACGTGGACTGGAAAAAGGAATCTCAGATAAGTTGATTATGGAGCGTACGGGCCACCGAGATATCAGATCTTTACAAAGGTATCAGAGGCCTGATGTCTCTACCAAAATTAAGATTTCTAAAGCATTAAATTGTCGATCCGAAGGATCCGTAGGAGAAAGGGAAGCCGAGTCCTCGTTAAAAAGAGAAGTAGATCAGTTAGTTGATGACGAAGTAAAAAGATTTTGCCAAGATGACAACAACGCGACTGTGAAAGGATCAAACAGTGTTGTGTTCCAGAACTGCTCGTTTGTAATATCCAAAGACTTAAATTTTTCGTAGAGTGAACACATAGCCTGCATGATATGTGGGATACTACTGTATTTTCTATAGTTGCAGAATAAATTTCTATATTTGTGTTAAAGGTAGAAATTTTCTCAGAATGTTTGGCGGGGTCAAAGGACGTGTATGATTCGCTTTAATTGCTCATTATAAATGGAAGGGATTTATTTGTATATTGCACAGGGAAGCAGCGCAATATACAGATAAATACCGGGTATTTATTTAGATATTGCCCTTGCATTTATAATTAGCAATTTATTCAATTCATCAGCCCTGCTCTTTCCTGCTACATTATCAAGCCCTCCCCGGACTTTCAGTTAGTTAAATATTCATGAATTATGTAAGTTAAATAAAGGATGTTGAATAAGAAAAGGAAATGTGTGATTCATGAAATAATAAAGATTGCACCCTTTTGGGCCTGGGGTCCGTCTCTGGAAAGTTCCGGGAAACTTTATCGGGACCGAAAGAGTGTTTCTCGAAGCACCCGTAAACGGTACTTACCGGGGCCGATAAAATAACCGGGAGTTACCAGGCTCTTGCGTATACTGCGACGCTCGTCATGAACAGAAGGAGAATAGATCAGTGCGACAAACTTGATGTAAAGGTGGCGTTCGAAGCGATGACCTTCCATCGTTCCTTTTACACCTTCCAGCAGTGAAGGCGGCTTTTTAAACCTCAGAAATAGGTCAGTAATTCACAAAAAGGCAAGGATCCTCACTATTGTAAACAGGGATTACTTCTTTCAGCAATTTTCAGTTTGTCTGGGAAAATGCTTTTTGCAGCAACTGATTAATAATATTCGCTAAAGGTGACGAAATTAAGTGAAAAGAGCTTTTGATTACACGCATTGGAATATTGTCATAACCAGGGGCTTTCCCAGAAGCTGATGTTTTAGAAATATTTTCAAGTTCTATTGTAGTAGTTAGCTTTTAAGTGATAGGATTGTTATTATTGTCGATGAGGAATGAAGGAAAATTATAATTAACTGGTGGTATAGCACTTGCAAGGCTTGGGCCGATATCAGTAAAATATTTACCAAATCCGAGGCTCGGCAATCACCTTGGAATCGATGATTGATTTCCCTTCACATTTAAAACTGAAGGCAATGAAGGCTTGCTTGTTTGCTCATTTATCACTTCATTTAGCAATTTCCAAGTTAATTTAAGGTCTTTTTTAGCATTGTCATACTTATTATCATAGTGGGAACGTTTGGCAATGCGAATTATGTGGTTCAGTTTATTTTTATATGTCTTATATTGTAGTTCACAAGACTTACTGGGTGATTTGATTAATTTTTTATAAAGACTATTTTTCCGATTTATAGATTTCAGTAAGGCTGGGGTCAATCAAGGAGACCTAAACATGTTCATTTGTTTGCCTTTGATCCATTTTATTGGAAAAGAGGTATCAAATTGCCTCGAGTATTCATTTATCAATCTACTGTAGGATTCATTCAGGTCATCCGAGTTTAGCAGTTTCAGCCAATCAGTTAGCGTAAGAGATTCATCGAATTTATTTAAATTGTCTTCTTTAAATGAGCGCTTAAGAAGTTTCTTCTCACTTTTATGCGGCAAAACTTCAACATAAAAAAGAGCACAGATCGGAAAATGACCCGATAAATCATTGAGAACAATACCGGTGAAGACATGTGTTGAGAGTTGATTGGTAAATATGTTGTCAATTAATGTTGCAGAATAGGAAGTCAGGCGAGTTGGATTCGATATGAGTGGTAAAAAAGCGTGTGAAAATAGATATTCCATAAAGTCCTGAGTGGGCACATGATGATTGTACTGAAGTTAATCTAAAGTAAAATCACCCATCACAGCAACATTTGTTGTCTTTTGAAATAATGGAAAGAACATCATCAAATTTATCTAAAAAAGCAGTTACGTGATAGTTAGGTAATCTATATATAGACAGAGCCGACAATGATGTCTTTCCCTTGAGTTACGACTATTTCCACAAAACGTGATTCAATTAATTATCTCAGGGTCGGAGAAATTACATTCCGGATGAAGTTTACAGTCAAGACCATTTTGTCAATAAATCCCAGACGCATACAAAACATGGACTTAAGGTCCATGGACCCCTTCATGGACCCGGTCCATGGACTTCCACTGTGGACCACCCCTCATTTTGTAAAGTTACAAGCAGAAAAATCTTTAGACGAAAGAGGAAAGTGATCCACACACTTATCTGCACAATTTTAGCAATTGTCTCTTATTAAGTCAAGAGAAAAATTCAGGTGGCTCCAACGGGATTCGAACCCATGACCCTCTGCGATGCTGGTGCAATGCACTACAAACTGAGCTTTGAAGCCACTCAGTTGGGAGCAGGTCAATTTGTTGGGCTTATTTGTTTCGGTGAAGGACTCGATGAATGAAATTAACGTGTATTTGAAAAGCGGGTTATTGACGAATCCCTTTGGAGCCACCAAATAGGTGGTATAAGTGTCTACGACAGGCAATTGCTTAAATCAGTACATGTAGCCCTATATTCCTGTCACGGCCCTTTCAGGGACCGCCATTGGATTGAATTTCTCGCTAATGAGACTCCTGTAGGAGCCTGATGACCAATCACATGAAACTAACTTGATGTTATAGTGTCACCGAACCGGAATTGTCTAAAAATAGATCGTACATGGGCTCCTGGCCCTAGTTGCTCAAAAGGTGGATAACGCTATCCACCGGATAAATCATTATCCACTGGATAGCGCAATTGGTTTCGCTATGACTTATCCACTGAATAGTGATTTATCTGGCTGATAGCGCTATCCATCTTTCGAACAACCGGGGCCTGGGGTCCGTTTCTCGGAAAGTCCCGAAATTTTACGGGCCATTTTCGGGTGACACAATTCCCTTTGTATCTCAAGAACGGAGAGAATTTAAGTCGTCAAAGTTTCTTCTTTTTGCTACCTTACAGTTTAAAACATGTTAAAAGATTGGCTTTCTAAAGCAAGCGGTTCGCAGTTTCACAAATGGCTTTCGGGTCCGAAAAGTTATCGGGACATTCGAGAAACGGGCCCCTGGTCCGTAAAAATACTTTGACATGGGCTTTAAGTATTGGAGTTGTTCGCTCCTAGTTATGACATTCTGCTTAAATTTTCCAGGTAAATGCGAGGATCACTTCGTTATTTCGTCTAAAGCTTTTTGGCTTACCACAGTCACCCTGAAGAAAAAGATCAAGATTTTGAAATCTGTGAAATGGAAGCAACAGGATGTCTCCTCTGACGTGTTAGTCACTGCAATTGATGTAAAATGTATTTTTGCCTACCGAATAAATGCGAAACAGGGGAAAATAATAATAATAATAATAACTGTCCCCCCGGGCTAATACCTTGGCGTGGTGGGGGGCTTGTGTGCCTCGATGATACGGAGAGCTAAGCTGGCAGGAGCTAAAGCTCCTGTTAGGGCCACCCAAGCCAGACAGGTCAATGGTTAGAGGCCAGACTAAAAGTAGCCCGGTGGTTGTGTCACCTAAAAGTCACTATCCTCAAATGATGAGTGCAAATCAAAGTTTACAAGATAACGGCGTGAATGAGGCTGGAGTCCTTGATGACGAAAGTCCCTCGCCCGGCAGGTGCTCCACGGCGATGCAGCGTGGGCCCGGTCGTCATTATGCTACTGCAGTAAGATCAATGAGAAGAAAGTGGTCTCAGGAAGAGAACAGAGTGGTGATGGAATGTTACTACCGGAGCGAACCAGGTGTTAGGGGATAGAGAAAGAGAATGCATGATTTGTGGATTGCTAAGGACCTGTTCGTAGTTACCGAGCAAAGGATTGTTGACCAGGCAAATCAAATACGGAAAAAGAAGTGGTTAAGTGATCTGGAACTAGAAGAGATACAGAGAAATGTTGATGATGTACAACACGGCGAAGTTGGACCAGAGACAGAAAATGAGGAGAGGTCTGTTACTTAAAATGCGGGAGAACAAGTAGAAAATGAACGACCTAATCAAGGTCGGGTCGGTGTGCCTTATGAGAAACTGCAGGCTCATCCTGATTACAAGCTCTCAGAAGAAGAACAAGAATGGTTAGTATGGATGGATGAAATACTGAAACTTGAAAGGACTAGGTTGCCATGTTTACGGGGCATTAACAAGGGTAAGCTGAAGTCTGCAGTCAAGAAAGTAGATATACTTCTGGAGAAGATTGAAGTCGGAAACATTACATCAACAAATGATATTATTTATGCTGGTGCTGCATTGGTAACAGAGATGGTTGGGGCGAAC
>NC_090874.1:22911828-22919328 GCF_036669935.1 Montipora foliosa | reverse complement strand
AAAGACGTCTTGATAAAGATGCAGAAGTCCGTGTTAACTTCAAGTTTACACATTGCCCGCCACTTCAAGATAATGACATAAGATAAGACACTAGTAGAGCATCTTTTAAGTATTTTAATGTGATATCTCAGAGAAGGAGATTTGAATTTTTTTTCTTCCTTCAAGGTCTACTTAGAAGACATTTTAATGTATTAGTTTCTATAATAAGTTTTTCTTTTAATTTTGTTATTTCTCGTTGGCCTTTAGGTTACGCAAGCGCCCTACTGTGCTTTAGCTATCGTTTAGCATACATACGTTTGCACTGCTATAATAATAATAATAATAATAATAATAATAATAATAATGATCATGATCATGATCATGATCATGATCATGATCATGATCATGATCATGATCATGATCATGATCATGATCATGATCATGATCATGATCATCATCATGATAATGTTAATGTTAATGATAATGATAATGATAATGATAATGATAATGATAATAATAATAATAATAATAATAATAATAATAATAATGATCATGATCATGATCATGATCATGATCATGATCATGATCATGATCATGATCATGATCATGATCATGATCATGATCATGATAATGATCATGATCATGATGATGATAATGATAATGATAATGATAAAATAATAATAATAATAATAATAATGATCATGATCATGATCATGATCATGATAATGTTAATGATAATGATAATGATAATGATAATGATAATAATAATAATAATAATAATAATAATAATAATCATGATCATGATCATGATCATGATCATGATCATGATCATGATCATGATCATGATAATGATAATGATAATGTTAATGATAATGATAATAATAATAATAATAATAATAATAATAATAATAGAAACGTTCTTGGTGCGCATTTAAAAATCTCAATGCGCTTACAATAAATAATTACAATAATAACAATAGCAAATTAGTAATAACCACACTAATTAAAAATTAAAACACTTAAGCTAAAAAGGTATCATTGGCCATCAAGGAGGTGGCGACGAAAAAGGTAAGTTTTAAGTGCCGTTTTAAAAGTTGACAGAGACGAGGCTGACTTAATATGCTCAGGTATAGAGTTCCACAGTTTAGGAGCAGCGAAGGCAAACGCCCTCTCACCATAGTAGAAGGTATTAGGGCGGTACGAGTTCTGAAGTAAGGATTGCATGGAGGAGCGAAGTGTCCGTGAAGGATTCCGAAACTTGAGTAGCTCGCGGAGGTAAGATGGACCTTGATTGTGGAGACACTTAAACGTAAAAAGCAGGATCTTAAATTCCAGTCTGGCAGGTATAGGCAACCAGTGGAGATCCCTCAAAATAGGGGTCATATGGTCAGATCGACGAGCTCCCACAATCAGCCTAGCCGCAGTATTCTGAACTCTTTGTAGCTTAGCAAGTTCGTAGGAGGGCAGACCATATAGGAGACTGTTACAATAGTCTAGATGAGAAATAACAAGTGCATTTACCAATCGCTAAATATAGTGAACGAGCTCCTGGAGGGGGGACTGGAAACTATACATTTCAAAGGCCTTTTTCTCAAAAACCTAGCTGTAAGACCGGGGTTGAAATTTTGGGAATTAGTAAAGAATATGAGGACGAAGCCGTCAAAATTTTTTGAAAAAGATCTATCATATAGTTTTTCAGTTATTATCAAAGTAGACAAAAATCGACGTTTTTGCCGTTCGTGAAAAATGTGTCTAACTATTTATTTCTATACATGATTTTTTTCTTGCTAAGGAAATCCTGAAATTTTAAGGTGGGGTCGTACTTGTCTAGTTTCCAGTTCCCCCTCTAGGAGCTTGGTCACAAAATTTAGCATTTTCCCCTGATTTGCATTTATTTGTTAGATAAAATTACATTTTACATCAGTTGCAGTGACTAACACTTCCTGTTACTTTAATTTCACAGATTTCAAAATCTTGATCTTTTTCTTCGGACAACTCGTATTGAATTTACAAAACGAAAGGATATGTCCAGGTTTGACCCTAATTATATGCACGCAGATTTCAATAAGCGTCACGAAGTGTCCCCTTGCTCTTCTCGCCAACTTCAACATCACTCATGTCTCAGAATACAGACAATTTACGTCACAAAGTGTCCCCCAAATGCTACTCTTTAAGTAAAGATTAACTGCTGCATTTACCCAAAGCTAAAAATAACGCAACTTTTACCCTTACCTTATTCTTGAAAATAAGTAGCAAATGCCTAGACTTAAAGGGACACTTCTTGTTGGATATCAAATTAGGCGTGCATCTAATTAGAGTCAAACCTGGACATAAGACGAGGGGTGGTCCACAGGGATAGTTAATGAAACGGCTCCGTGAAGGGGTCCATGGACCGGGTCCACAGGGGTGGTCCATAAATACCGACTCCTCCACCTGATTTACATATCCGATGGTTTGACATAAAATTGTGCCCAATAATATTTACTAACTCTGAAGTAGCATCATTTAGCCAAGTTTCCGTAACACCCATAACGGACGGTGGTGTTTGCATATTCATCATAATCAATTTAAGTTAATCGAGATTTTTAAGCAATTGCAAACTACGAGTATTATGTGCAAAATGGTGAGTACACCCCCGTTATTTGCAATACTACTTTGATCGTTAAGTTCTCCTTCAACGACATATTTACCACAAAGAAAGCGAGATTCAAAATTTGAGTCGGGATCGAGATAACTGGAAAGCATATTCCCAAGCTCAGGCCGATCAATAGGATTAAATAATAATTATTTGAGACGATCTCCGTCATAATGTACAGGACCATGGGACATTTTGTAAAGTACTAAATTAAACAAGCTATCATCCAAGTGATTAACGGTGTAGCCACGAATACCAGTATTTTTTTCCGTGTAATTAGAGTTCATTTGTTTTGTCCTTTATTGGTTTGTCCTACTATAGTTTTCTTAGAACGAATTAAGCCTCGCTTGTTTTTTGTCTACCTTTGTCACACTACCCACAGGCTCCCCAAGCTGAAAATACGTGGTGTATGCGACAGCTTGTGTGTATAGAGAATTGTATGGGAAAATCACCAATCGTAAAAAAGTTGTGTAAATAACTATCTCATTTCAAATAAAGTTTTCCTACCTCAAATTTGTGACGAACTTGTCTCTTGTGCCGAGTTTAATTCAGAGCCATTCTGACGCCGTTTAGTGAAGTTATCCGGAAACCGTTACTAAAAGAATAGGAAGGCCGACCACTCCATCCATCGCTGGCCATACCTCACTCCACAAATCGTTTTCTCCTCAACAGGAAAAGTCCCGAATCGCAATAAAAACAACAGTTCCATAAAGCCCAATAAATTTCACTCCAAATACGTGTGTTTCGGCTGCCGAAAGACTCGTGAAGAACGAAAACTTTGCCTTAAAATTCACCTCTTCGGCTTTCCTCAGAGGCTTGTGACCGGGCAGTCAACAACGGCCGCTCGCAAGGGCTCTCGCAAGGCTCTCGCAAAGTGGTTTCACCTTCAATTCTGATTGGTCCATTTGAATTTGACCGCGCGATGGCAACACGACCCTCCAATCAGAGTTGAGGGTGAAACCAGCTTGCGAGCGGCCGTTGTTGACTGCCCGGTCACAAGCCTCTGAGGAAAGCCGAAGAGGTGAATTTTAAGGCAAAGTTTTCGTTCTTCACGGGTCTTTCGGCCGCCGAAACACACGTATTTGGAGTGAAATTTATTGGGCTTTATGGAACTGTTGTTTTTATTGCGATTCGGGACTTTTCCTGTTGAGGAGAAAACGATTTCTTTCAAATGAGATTGTTATTTACAAAATTTTTTTACGATCGGTGATTTTCCCATACAATTCTCTATATACACAAGCTGTCGCATACACCACGTATTTTCAGCTTGGGGAGCCTGTGCACTACCTCGTTAACACCCTTGTAAGGCTGGTATTGTTCTTTGTGTCAGTTTCACTGGTATTGTTTAGTTTCGCATATACGTTTGTGCATGTTGTATGAAAATCCGGAGAGCCACACAGATCTTGTAAGTGTCTAGTTTTTTCTGAATTCGTTTTCCTTTGGTTTTCTATTAATACCTTTCCTTGTAATGTCATGTGTTTGCTCCGTTTTTCCCTTCAGTGAATCGTCAAGTAAAATAGTAGGATATCAAAGTGTGCGCAGAGTCGTTAACAAACGGGAAGGACAGATAATAAATTCGAGTCACTAGACATTATAGAAAGAAGAAAACATGTAAGCTAAACACGATAATAGAGGTTACTGAGCTCAAAGGAAGGCCTTGCCGTTCCGCAACGTTCTCTAAATCGGCACGAGACTTCGGTTTGACGTAGATAAACGACACAATTCTTTGTCCAGCAAAATTTGTAGCCATTCCGATTTTGAAATTTCTTAGCATCTACGGGAAAATGTCGGTTTTGGGGAGTGAGATGGTCAAATAACCTCGCGTCTTCACAAGAGCAGTCGGCTGGAATACCAACAGAAGTTGCTATGACTTTGCAAGCATCATTCCGATTGTTCATGACTCGTTCTCTGATAATCCTTCTTGTAAATTTGCAAACTATTGGTCTTGCATGGACCAGGAATTGCATTTCGTTTGGGAACTCGATGGACAATGTCATTGTCATAGCATGAAATTTCTACTCCTACTGCTTTGAAAAACGTTAGGCATAAAGCAGTGGAGAGAGAGAATTTTATCAGAGAAATTGAAAAATCAGTCCTTTAAGTTGATGATATCCCATAGAAGTTGATTGGAATTCGTTTTAGAACAATGCTTTTCAAGCCAAACAGTTTTACATAAAATGGCCTGGGTCCATTAATGTTTCGTCGTAGTCCTATGGTGGCTCAAACGAGTTTCAACACTTTCAAGAGACCTTGTCATTAGAAGGAATGACACTACAACACTTAATCACGTAACAGCAATGTTATGGTATCATATCAAACACCAATTATTGCTGAAAAAGAATTCAGTCATTTTTATGACGTAAAAAGTTACCATGGTAACAGGAAAGCCTTGCAAAAACACCTTATATTTTGGCTTTAGTTGCTCATATCTGAAAAACGAACTTCTTGACCCCATAGTTAATCGAGGGATTGGTTATGAAACCTTAAAACCTTCAAAAGCAAGAACAATGTTGTCGCCAACAATAATAAAGATACGTTTAAAATTAAAAATAAATAAATAAATAATAATAATGTTTCTCAATCAATCGATGTTGAACTGACCGAGACCCTGCGCAATCTTTTGTTTTTGCTCCGCACGGGTTTGCAAATTAGTTGCGTATAATTTAATCGAAAAATTTGATTGGTTATGTTCTCGAAAAAAGGTGTGTTTTGTACAGGGTCAAGGCTAAAAATACGGACTAAAACATGAAACAAAGGAACTTGTCGAGTTTCATAACCACCTCCATGCATTAACTACGGTGACATTTTTTATTGCTCAAAAGTAATCAGTAGGCCAAGATGAAACTCTCTGCAAAGTTGAAAAAAGTTCTGTGGAGTGGATTCATACCTGCCATAATTTTTCAGTAATTTAAGGTGGCTCTGAATCCGCTTCATAGAATTTTTTAACAATAATAATAATAATAATAATAATTTATTACTTATATTGCGCCTTTTCTATACAATATTCAAAAGCGCATCACAATAGTGTATAACTTAATAACTAAATTTACACTTGTATCATAAATCTTACAAGTCTTTCAATAAAGCTTACAAACTATTTACATGAAAAATCTACATAGAATAACAACTGTAGAAAGAACTTATAAAAGACTAATGGATAAAAGAAAATTACTAAGATAACTAAAATGATTCCTTGCATAAAAATGTTTTAATTATAGTCTTAAAAGATTCTAAGTTCCTTGCTCCCGTGCAGACCTAGGTAACTTGTTCCATAAAAGGGGAGCAGCTATCTGAAATGCTCTGTCACCCATTGTTTTCTTTGATTTCGCAATTGGTCTTTTAAGCAAGAGATCATTGTCATTACGTCTTAAGCTATAACACGAAGGCTGTTGAATGCTAATTAGGTCTGAAAGGTACTTAGGCGCATGACCGTGCAAAATTTTATAAGTTATCAGAAGTATCTTATAATGTACTCTGGCGCGCATTGGTAAGCAAAGAATTCTGCGATCAGAAGTGTTATGTGACAGAACTTGGGCGTGCGATAAATAAGTCTTGCACTTGCATTCATAACACGTTGCAGTTTCCTAGTTTGATACTCCGGAATTCCATATAAAAGGCTATTACAGTAGTGCAATCTACTACTAATAAAAGCATGTACTAGTTTTTCAGTTGATTCTCTGGATAGATATTTTCTAATATGACGCATTTGTACAAGTAATAGAAAGCGCTGCTACATGTCTTCGTAATATGAGTTCCCATATCTAGATGCGTATCAAAGCATGTGCCTAGATTGCGCTCAGAGACTACAGAAGAGACTTCAGCTTGTCCAACCTTGATGCTTTGGATTGAAACTTCCGAGAGCTGCTGGCCAGTACCTATAATCAGGAACTCAGTCTTGTCATCATTGAGCATAAGATGATCCTCTCTCATCCATGCTCGGACATCACAGATGCACTTCTGCATGGCAGATACAGCTTCGACTTCACTGAAAGTGTCTGATTGCTTAAATGACAAATACAACTGTGTGTCGTCCGCATATGTGTGAACGGAGGGCAGATGGTGTTTTAATATCTGAAAAAGCTTACTCACATAGATGGTAAAGAAAAGCGGGCCCAGGCATGTCCCTTGGGGGACTCCACACATCAAATCAAATGGCTTTTAGAGAGTCCCGTTAATCTACACCTTCTGCGACCTGCCCTCAAAGTAACTCTCCAACCATGGAAGTTCTTTCCCGAGCAACCCAACTGTTGACCTCAATCGATCTACAAGGATTTCATGTTCGACAGTGTCAAATGCAGAGATTAAGTCGAGAAGCACCAACAACGTAACTTGACCTTTATCCATCGCCATTAGGAGATCGTTCTTCACCTTAAGTAGTGCGGTTTCAGTGCTATGATCTTGGCGGTAAGCACTTTGAAATTCTGGAAACAAACCATTGACTCGCGTGTGCTCCTGTAATTGTACAGCGACCGCCTTCTCTGAAAGTTTGGACGTGAACTGTAAGTTACTCACAGGCCGAAAGTTCTTGTTTATCAATTGAAGACCAGATTTTTGAGCAGAGGATGTACTAATGCCTTTTTCCATTCGTCAGCGAAGTAACCATGCTCTAATGATATGTTCAACGTCCTAGTAATCACTGGAAGTAGCTCCTCAGAGCAACTAGATGGATGACGGGAAAGGGTCCAGAGCACATGCGTCCATGGAAGCCACAGCCATCTTCCTTACGGCCTCCTCAGAGAGAGATTGAAACTCTGATAGCGTGACAACGTCATCAGTACTCGATGAACCGTGAGGCGCACACTCAGTAGAAACCGCGTGAGGGACCGCGTCACCGGCTAACTTTGATCTTATAGCAACTACTTTATGGATGAAGTATTCACCCATCT
>NC_090874.1:22874328-22899328 GCF_036669935.1 Montipora foliosa | reverse complement strand
TGATTGTAAGAAGACCTGTTTTAATCAATATTATTTAACTAAACAATTATTTGATTGGCGTAATTCTAAAGCATTTTAAATTGTTCACTGGGTTTTATCCCGTTTCCCGCACCGAAAATTGTTTCTTGCTTTCCCAAGACCTCACAGAAAAAAAATGTTCCATATAGGTCCTCTTTTGGTCTTTTGCCTAAGGAGCGTTCTTCCGACAGTGGGGCAACCATATGAATCTACCAACGCATTGCACCAAAAATTACAATTGAAAATCAGCACGGGACAAAAAGACTACATGATGCCCGATTCGACTGCACAATACCAACACCAACACGTGGCACAGTACTTAAATTAATATCTATCTTCTATTTGCTTTAATAAGAAGATACTGCCAATCGTGAACTGGCCAACGTTCTTAACTGGTTAAATGCTAAGAAGTAATACGACTTCTGTCTTTAAGTGAGCTCTAATTGGTCGATAATTTTGTAAGCACTAGTAACTTTTAATTCTTTTAGTAGTTTGTGGGTTTTGCCTATTCCTAACTAATATGCAACTTATATGTTTGTATGTCGTCATCCGGATAGTACCAATAAATAAGATCTGAATCATTTTGTATAATCCAAGTAATACAAATACCTTAAGTGAAATTCCATATTTCTTGCGAGGATCGCCGAGTCATTTGCTTTAGCGCTGGACTTTTTGCCGCACATCATCAACCGAAAAGAAGGTATTTGTTACGCGCAGCAAGGTTATTAAGTCAAGTTCCTTCCTTTTTTTTCCATAATTTCTATAATTTTCGCTATCATGGAAGTATCAGAGATCAGGAATGAAAAATCTTTCAGTTTAAAGTATTCAGGGCATTGGAAAGCTTCTTTTGTTTATGGTAAGGGTTTCTTATCATCATCATTAATATTATTACTGTTATTATTATTATGATTATTATTTATTTATTTATTTTTTACATTAATTTCTATCGAAAAAATATTTTCTAACAGAGACTGGATCCGTAAGGCCAGGGAAGCTTTTTTAATTTCAAAAGGCAGGACAATTGATTCCAACGGTCTTAATATACGCGAAGAAACGTATTAGATTTCGCTTTATTATTTAGAGTCACTTCCGTTATTTTTCCGTTACTCTTAGTATTTGAATTAAAATTTGTTGTAACTGCCAAGTTTTATCATAGGGAGCCCACACAAACAGTGTGTCTGTTTGTATGTTCGAAATATAAGAAATGTATGGGAAATATTGAAGAGTCCTAATATAGTAAACTTACATCGAGAAATGACTATGTTAAAGCTTAAAATAACCTCAGTTGTTGTGTATTGTCACTTCTGCGGCTGAAAATGGTGAATTTGAGCGATTTGGTGGGTTTTCCGTTGACTGTTACTACACGTCCTTAGAAGGACTCTTCAATATTTCCCATACATTTCTTTATATTTCGAACATACAAACAGACACACTGTTTGTGTGGGCTCCCTATGGTTTTATCACATTTTTTCCAGTATTACTTCAACATCCATTTACTATATATATGTACTTAGAAGCAATCGAATATAAACTCTTATTGTACCTGAAGAAGGCTGGTTTGGCCAGCCGAAATATCGCACACCACTAAAATCAAATCTACGTTGTATGGGCTCTTGCTCAAAATATTTTTCAAACTATGTCTGAAAGTTAAGAAGAATCTTCCAATTGATGACCTGATCAACAACAACACCTAGGAATTTTTTTACTTCCTTCTTGTTCAACAACATTTCCATCCATCACAAGAGAAATATAACGGCGGGTCTAATTTGCAGGTCGCAGGTCGCAGGTCGCAGGTCGCAGGTCACAGGTCGCAGGTCGCAGGTCGCAGGTCGCAGGTCGCAGGTCGCAGGTCGCGGGTTGCAGGTCGCGGATACTTTCTGTATTGGTGAAACAATGACCTGCAACCCGCGACCTGCGACCTGCAGATTAGATCCGCCGGACATATAGTGACCTAAATCTATCGGCCTAGGACTGAAATTTATGAGTTTGGTTAATTTTCTTAATATTCAGAGTGTATGGGAATTTTTTCGAACCATTATAAATCCTTTAAGGTCTGACTACTGTGGATAGCGAGAATACCTCTCAAAAAGGACTTCTCTTAGGATTATTTTCGTGAAGTATGACTTTCAGCATCAAGCTATAACGACCGTAAACGAAATTTGAAAGCAAAACTATCCAACTTCCCGGGAAATTTGAAGGGACATGAGGAGATTTCTAATATCCAGTTTTCACACGTTGTGCTTTTTTGCAATGATCTAATTTTCCATTGATGACTAAGTGATGACTAAAAATATTTAAATTTTTTTTAAATCTGCCTTTTTGCAGGGAAGCTACAGAGGTTTGAATTCGGCCAAAATCCAATACACTCATGTAATTGAAGCCGTGTTTGCCCACCAACCAAGATGGCGTCAGAAACCGTGAAAAGGTCTATCATGAATAAACAGCAATGATAACATTATCATGTGCGTCAGTTCTCCTATAGATAATATATAGGGAAGAAGAGAGACCCTGGGGACGAGGTTGATATAAGGAGTCAAACTGCAGGCATAATTCAACTTATTGGACAAACAATAACTGTCACCACTAATTTGCGAAATGGTGAGGATCACGTTTTTACAAAAGCACCTAAAATATCATAATGAAGGCGCTGCGTTAAAGTGCTACTATGTTCCTTTCTATATTCAGATTTTGAAGGTGCGATTGCTTAACATCTGACTGGCAAAATTTTGAGATTTGATTTTTATCCAAAGGTCAGGGGCATCCAATTAAAATTTTCGTTGAATTATGTCTTCAGGGGAGTCAAACTGTTCTAAGAATTTAAGTTCTACGTTGCCAAACAGCTAAAGATTTCTTTACTAGAACATCATCTAAAAGATTCGCAACCAGGGAAAAGTAGTCCCTTACGTTTTCGGAAGGGGTATTTTTGCAATTTTTGGCACTTCAAAAGGTCACCTAGCAGTTTCGGATGAGCAAATGGTTCGGTTGGAAGTTCTTAGGAGGTAACGTTCAGCTAGCAATTTCTGAAATGAAGACATCATTCCTTAAAATTTTCGGACACTTCAATTTTCAGCCAAGATATCCGAACGGATCAAATTCTGCTAGGTGATTAAAAAAAATCTCTTTAGACAGTGTTTATACATTACAAAGAGCCTAGAAACGTCTCCCAAAGGCTTTCATTTAGCTTAATTTATTCCTTGGCTGCTCTTGAAAGGTTGTCTACTTTGAGTGTAAGTTTTGGACTTTACGGTCCTTTTTGCAGGTTAGATTGGGCTTTTTCAACAGTTAAATTATAACAATAATCTGCATTTTACACTGACCAGTTTCCAAATTCGAAATTTCGTCGGAGTTTGTGAACGCAAAATTTCGAGTTTCGAAACTCAAAATTCCTAGTTTGTAAATTCAAAATTTCAAGTTTGAAATTTGAAGCAGGAAAACTGATCACGAATTGCCATGTCCCTTACGGGCCACCGTAGAGTCCTTAGATGCCTTCTAATGTCTTTGGTTAGTTTTAAGGTCAATTCTTTATTGCAACTTGTGTAATCCAGTTTTTGACATATAACTGTAGCAAGAAAAAAGAAACCATTACGAAACAGATGTAAAGTGGATAACGAAAAATATGAAAACCAACTTCTCCCAAGGATTCTTCCAGATGGAGGGAAAACCATTGAAGATATATTGACCCGGCTGCCAGATGTTAAGTCAACATGCGTAATTCAAGTTTCCTTTGGCGTTTGCCAGTAAGGGCAAAAAAAAAAACATACTAGAGGAAATAATCGTTCAAGATGTGATAGGTTAAGGGAATTTTAAAACGGTTTTGTCACATTTTAGAAACAAAAAGGAAAGTCGGTTTAAAAGGTTTTAGAATGAGCTGCACAGTACGGTTCAGAACCTTACGGAAACTCTTGTTAAGGAAGTCAATATTGTAAAGAATTTGTAGTTGATCAGCTCTCTGATAATTTTTCCTTTTAGCGATCCCCCGTTTTAGAGATTCCCCACTGTCAGTTTCCCTTCGGCTCAATTTCCCGTTCCCTGAAAAGTACAACTTTACACCAATGAATGTCGCGATAAAGCTCCATCGTAAAATGAAACTTGACAGGAACTGACAAACTAGATTCGTTTAGCGACCAGCTGTGCGTGTTAATGAATATTAATACGACTAAAGTTTTTTTCAATAATTGCTGTCAATTTCGTATTTCATAATTTTATTTGACACTAAAGGGAATGTGACTCATGGTTAACATGTAAAACTGTTTAATAGTTCCTTGCTGCAGAAGTTTAATCCCAAGGACTGAGCCGTAGAATTAATTTTTAATTATATATTCTAGTAGCTTGGTAAATAGGTTACTATACCAACCCTTGAAATTTAGTATTTGTAGTAATTTAGTATATTTACAACAAGAAGGGAAAACAAACTAATCTATCTGTTGAATAATCATGTTTGCCTGCGATGTCCAGTGGATAACGACAATAATGAAGACCAAATATAAAGCCAATTTTCGGCAAAGACTGTTCGAGATGGAGAAAAAAACACTGAAAATATATTGACCCGGCAGCCAGATCAGGTTCAAGCAACATGGATGAACTTAAGTTTCCTTTACCTTTTGCCAGTAAATGCAAAAACAACTAGCTATGTTTGGTAATTTGTCGCAGTTTCCGCTAGGAGGAAAATTGTCGTTCAAGATGATGGCATTCTACCAACCAAAAAAAAAGCCCGCTGAAAAGGTATTGTGCAGTTCAGGACCTTACAGAAACTGTTGTTAAGGGAGCCAATATTGTATAGGATTTGAAGTAAATCAGATCTTTAATAATTCTGCCTTTCAAGGATCACCCGTCTTAGAGAATCCCCATTTTGGAATTTCCCCGTTTTAGAGATTCGCTGTTTTAAAGACTTCCCTCCCTCGATCCTCCATTACCTATTATGGAGAGCCGTTTCTATTTAACATTTTCTACCTGGCACCTCGCATTTTTTTAAATCCCAGATTTTCTATATCTTGCAACTCGCATTTCCTAACTCGCCTCTCTCATTTTCTTTATCGCGCATTTTCTAACTCTTACTTCTCCAACAAGCTTCCGTATTTGCAGGCCTTCATATATAATCGTGACTAAATAAAGATGAAATCGGACTCAACCCAGACACAATGCAGTAACGAGATGAAAAAATCATGCAATTTTACACCAACGAATGTCGCGATAAAGCTCCATCGCAAGATTAAACATCATGGAAAGACAAACTAGTAACTTCTTTTAGCGGCCAGCTGCTCCTGTTAAAGAATATTAAAACTTAAGTTTTTCAATAATTGTTGTCAATTTAATGTTTCGTAGCTTTATTTGAAACTAAAGGGTAAGACTCATGGTTAACATGTAAAACTGTTTAATAGTTTCACGGCTTGGTGCAGAAGTTTAATCCCTAGGACTGGATGAGCGATAAAATTAAAATTTGTAAGTTAAAGATTCCAGTAGCTTGATGAGAAGGTTACTTTACCAACCCTTGAAATTTAGTATTTGTAGTGATTTAGTATATTTACAACAAAAAGGTGTGGTAGTTCCTCAAAAATGACACTGGTCGTAACGGCGCTTAATTTAAGGGAGAAAATGAAAAATTATCCTCAAGTGCTGACGTTCTTCATAAAACCTCAACTTACTCTATTTCACGTTGCTGTTTTGCTGACGACGGCAAAGAAATGGACAAAAGTGAAAAACGCACGTGCAGAGCTTACAAAGCTATTGTTTTTGCCTAATAAATATGCAAATTTGTGACGTTCTCGTTGTTGTCGCCGTTGTCATTGCAAAGTTCTCTATTGTGAGTTAGCTGCACGGTGCAGCTCAGGACCATACGGATTTCAACTTTTTTTCAGGAAGCCAGTAGAGATCACCCGTCATAGAAATTCCCCGTTTTAGAGATTTCCTGTTTCAGACTCCCCATACTCAGTTTCCCTTCCTCGATTGTCCATAACCTGTTATGGAGAGCCATTTTAAATTAATGTAACATTTTCTACCTCGCATCTCCCATTTTTATCGCCGATTTTATAACTTACACCTCCTATGTCTCCCACAAGATTCCGCGTATTCGCAGGCTTCCTTGTGTGATCGTGACTAACTAAAGATGAAATCGGACTCACCCGAGACACAATGTAGTAACGAGATGAAAAATACAACTTTACGCCAAGGAATGTGGCGATAAAGCTTTATCGAAAGATCAACCATCACGGAAAGACAAAGGAGCTTATTTTGGCTGCCAGATGCTCGTGTTAAAGAATATTAGGACTAAAGTCTTGCAATAATTGCTGTCAATTTAATTTCTCGAAACTTTATTCGCAAGTGAAAGGTAAGATGGTTAACCAGTCAAACGGTTTCAGTTCAGTAATAGTTGCTATAGCCGGGACTGAGACGTTAGGATTCCAGTCGTATTACCAGCCCTACAAGAATTAATGCCAATAGTGCTACGCTTATCGATGTTATTCCAACTAACAATCGCCACAGATTTCCTCAAGCTGATGTGGTGGAATCGCATTCAAGTGATCATAAACACATCTGAACTGCTATGAAATTTCATTTTCCGCGATCACGACCTAAGTTTTTGACTTACAGAAAAGACAAGAGATTTTAGCTCAGTCAGGGAGCAATAGACCATATTCGTATTCTCGGTATTGGACTGGAACCAGCTTGCAATTGAGGCTAATGAGGGGGAATCTTTTCAAATGCAAATACTTTCTAATATATTCCCCCGCATTAGCCTCCTTTGCAAGCTAGTTCCAGTCCAATACCGAGAATACGAATATGGTCTAATCATCAAAGATCTAAATTGTACTCATTTTATATCTCTCATATCTTCGATGATATTGATGACATTCATTGGGCCTGGCAGAAGCTGTATACCAATGTAATTAACACGATCACATTCCTTTAAAGAACGTCAAGCTCAAAGGAAAACAGGTACCATTTTATGAATCGAGGACATCGGAGAGCAATTCGCTTGCGTAAGCAGCTATGGAGCAAATATCAAAGATCTGGAGATTCTACTGATCACCTTAATTATAAACAACGACGAAGCTTAATCGTCAAATTAAGAAGAAAGCTCAGAAAGCTATTGCTTCTCACTTCCGCAATGTAACTATGGATGCAAATGAGAAACCCGGTGAATTTTGGAGAAAATTCACCAAACTTTTTTTGCATACAAAAGGTTCTAAGTCAACAAATGACATTGTTTGTTTTACAGGAAAACGCGAATGTGAGTTAAAGACAGATGTCAATTGGCACGAATATTTAATGACTATTTTGTCAACATCTATACACCTATTGATCTTGATTGTAGTAATTCAGATTATTTCGAATCTCATCCCAGCATCTTGTCTATTAAAAATTTCATGAACTCTACAAGAAGCTCACAAGGCCCCCCCGATATTCATGCAAGACTGCTAACCATTCATTTACCTTTGACGAGGTCGCAAGTTAGTTCTATGGTGTCTGTAAACATTGAATCTTTCAAGACATCAAAATCTCCTGGTTTTGAGAACATGAATGCTCTAGCTGTTAAATTAACTTCTAAAGCAATAGCTGCACCGCTAACCGAACTAATTCACGCGTGAATTCGCAAGGGAGCTGTGCCGATGGCGTGGAAGTCTGCCCAGGTTACACCAGTTTTCAGATGTGATAGCCTACGGATAAAAGAAACTAGAGGCCCATCTGTGTAGTACCAATCTTTAATGCTATCTTTTGAAAAGTGCATTTACCATCAGTTATATAAGTCGTTTCATGTACTATTAGTTAGTCGTCAATCTGCACTTCGTAAGCATCATGGATGTGATACTGCACTAAAAGTTAAGTTTAATCTGGATTCCAAACGCTTTGTCGGTGTAGTATCTTTAGATCTAAGAAAAACGTTTGATAGCCTGCCACTTGACCTTCTCTCGGCTAAACTTGTTGCTTATGGACTCTCGCCTAAGAGTACTGGTCTAATGAAAAGTTTTCTCTTTGAACGTAGACAACGTGTTAACACCTTTGACAGTTTTTCTGACTGGTCAGCAGTCTCTTGTGAGTGCCACAAGGGTCCATCCTAGGCCCTCTTCTTTTCAACATTTTTCTTAATGATTTTCACTTCTATGTGTTTTTTTTTTCAATATAATTGTTTACTTATTATTGTTTACATTCTTACTCTACCCATACATTACATATAGTACATTGCATATTACACAAAACACTACACTACACTATACTGTATTACATTCAACAAATACATTTTTACTGCTTACTTATTCACGAAATGACAATAATGCGCTCGATACTGGCCACCTTGCTCAAGCAAGGAAAAAAGCAGTTTTAATTATTTACGAATGGAGGGGTTGTAATGTGAAAGGAAAGAGGTAAAGCCTGCCCCGGGGTATCGGCCCTGTTTTCTGCTGGTCCAAATACAGAAACGCGCAACTATAGGCAAAAAGTATTGATGTTTTGTTTTAAAAACCTCGGGCTTCATTCCCCTTGCCAGAAAACAGAAGTTACTGTGCATCTCACATACCTTAGTTTGGCCTTATATGGTAAATGATTGCTCTAAGCGTTGCTAAGCTAAACTTTTTTTTTCGCCAGAAAACGAAATTTCTCTCTGAATAAAGCAACAAAACAACGTTTTTGTGGAAAGTTTGGATCAATTCCGACGTTTAGAAGTACGCGAGAAGGCAAGAAATTTTCTTGTGACGAGTCTGCGTCTGTCTGACCAAAAGGTCTTACACAACATCCCATCAATTGTCATCAAGTTTTTTTCGTTCTCGCTCGGATTTGCTCGCTTTTTTTCCTTGGTATTTCGTACTTTCTAAACTTTTGGAGTTTAAGGAATGCAATAAAACAATTATTCCATTAGTGCTTGTTGGATACGAGACTGGTTATAGCTAACTCGGCACTACGCGCCTCCTTGGCTATTTACCATCTCATATCCAACGCGCGCTCATGGAATAATTGTTAAGTATATGCTAGAAGAGGGGAATAAGCTAATCTCTCTGCTTAAAATAATCATGTTTCTATGGCCGTTAGAATCAAAGAGGAAAAAACTGATAAAGTTTCGACGAAATGTAATGTCAATCAGTTTCGTTCATCTACCACCTGTCCATCGTATATTCAGTTTCTAGCAAGAGTGAATAAGATAAGAGTGTTGTTATGGCATGGGTGGGGTCCTCAGCACAATCACAAATGAGTCTATTTTTAGAATACCCGTTCCCGCGATTATCAGGTGTTATGTTCCTGAAAAACCTTGCAGAACCAGTCACGCGTGACATCGCTTCATCTGATTGGTTAAAATTGGCGGCCCTTTGTTTGTTTCGCGCGCAAAGTTTATGTGAAAACAAATAAATCCATTTGTGACTGTGCTAGAGCAAGGCTGCAAAGTGATAGACTTTCATCTAATTCACTCTTGATTCCTAGATGTTAAATGAGGAAAGTCTGATACACAGGTGGATCAAATACGCCCCCTTCATCGAGGGAAAACAATCAAACGAGAACATATTACTGAGCTGTATAATTATTCGCAAAATGACAACGAAAGGAGAGCAAAAGAATTTCAACTGAGAATATACGCACAGTGGTACTGATACCTTCTCCCGAGTGGCATAGTCGTTTCAGTCGTTGTATGTTATACAAAGGAACCTCACAGCTCTTACAAAGAGATGATGACCGAGTTCTCAATACAATTTGGCGGTTTCGATTGTATAATAAATAAATAACAATGATAGCGTTATCATGTGCGTCAGTTCCCCTATAGATCATCATTTAGCTTATTGGACTAATAATAATTGTCACCACTAATTTGCGAAATGGCGAGGATCACGTTTTTACAAAAGCACCTAAAATATCATAATGAAGGCGCTGTGTTAAAGTGCTACTATGATCAAAAATTACTTCTATTTTTCTTCAGATTTTGAAAGTGCGACTGCTAACACTTGACTGGCAAAAAATTTTAAGCTTTGATTTTTAACCAAAGGTTGTTAACTTTGAGTGTAAGTTTTGGACTTCACAGTCCTATGTAGGTGAGATATGTATGATGTATGTAAAGAACCATACAATACATCAAGAGAAATAAATTAGCGCATAATACAAAGCCAAGAGTGACTTAGACTGTAAGTAGTGTCTGACTTTGTAGAATCACCCGATTCATCGCCCACAATGCCGCGACACATCCCGCGGCACTTTAATGTGATGTCCACGCGTAAATGCAAGGTAAATAATGATCCCAGATCTCTAATTTCGAAATTCTCGTTTTTAGAAACTGGTTTATGTGACACCTATTTGTACCCTTTGCGATGACGATGGATTACCCCTGATGAAGACACTCCACATGAGTGTCGAAAAGTTGGCTCTTTGCATCATTTGTAACTTTCTGAGCTACATTCAAATTTCTTCAAACCAGAATAACATCAAACTATGTCTGAAAGTCTTCATGAGTCTTCAAATTAATAACCACCTAGACATTTTGTACTTTAAACTTGTTCAATTACATGACTTAAATCACTCGGCATAGGTCTGAAAACTATGAGTTTGGTTTTCTCAATATTAAGAGACCTAAACTAGTGCGAGACAGTTTCAAGCTCAATATTCAGTCAATTCTTCAATTAAGTCGCTTGGATCACAAGGCTTAAAGAAGAAATTGGGGTCGTCAGCAAAGAGAAAAAAAAAACATTTTATTGAAGCAATTCCCCAAGAAAAATCATCAATATAGATAACGAAGTATAACGGACCGACTATAATCGAGCGTCCTTTGTTGCGATCGTGCAGAATTCATTTGGACTAGTTAACGTTGTTTTCGCTTATTGCACGAGAAGTGGAAAAACCCTCGCGGAAACCGTCGAATGCCTACAAAACAATATTTGGTAGCTACGATATATTTCAAAATACGATTATTAACAGCTCCTTCAAAGGATTTTGATAAAACTGGAAGCACTAGTGTTAAATAGAGTTAAATATTGATGACAATATATAAAGTCCAAAGATGCCTCCTGGTGTCTTGGGTTTAATAGTTTTAAGGTCATTTCGTTATTGTAAGTTGTGTAATACTGGTTTTGACGTGTTTCGGTAGCACGAAAAAGGATACCATTACCAAAAGGGATGTGCCGGCAGTGGACAACGAAAAGTATGAAAACCAAATACAAGGCCAAATGTTTCCTAAAAATGTTCCACATGGAAGGAAAACCACTGAAAATATTTTGCTCGGCAGCCAGATGTTTAGTCAATATCATATGGATGAATTTAAGTTTTCTTTGGCTTTTGCCAGTAATCCAAAAAGAACTAGCCAGCTTTGGTTGTTTGTCGCCGTTTTACTGAGAGGAAATTGTTGTTCAACTGAGATGTGTGTGATAGGTCAAGAGACATTTGAAACGGTTTTGTAGCATTATGTCAACCAAAAGAAAACTCCGCTGGAAAGGTATAATTGTGACTCAATTGGCTGCACAGAACAGGCCAGGACCTTACGGAAACTTTTGCTGTGAGGAAGCTAATATTGTAAAGGATTTGCAGATGATCAGACCACTGATATTTCTCCCTTTTAGAGATTTCAGTCCCGTTTTTGAGATTCCCTTTTTAAAGACTTTCCACTCTCCAGTTTCCCTCTCTCGATTTCCCTCTAACTTGTTCCCTGTTTCTGACATCCGTTACTATTTAACTTTTTCTACTTTTCAAACTAGGATCTTCCATATTTTATCACACATTTTCTAACCCGCAAATCGGATTTTTCCTCTCGCATTTTTGAATTCGCATGACGCATTTTTTTATCTCCTATCTCTCATATCGCATGTCCCCTACAAGCTTCCGTGCTTACAGTCTTCTATATTTTATCATGATGACTAACTAAACATGAAATCGGACTCACCCCAGACACAATGCAGCAAGGAGATGAAAAATACAACTTTACACCAATGAGTGTGGCGATAAAGCTCCAACGCAAGATTAACCTTACGGAAAGACAAACTAGCTTCTCTTGGCTACCAGCTGCTGATGTCGTGTTAAAGAATATTAAGAAAGTTCTGAAATAATTTGCTGTCAATATCAATTTCGGTTTTGTTTTCCACTGAAACTTGATAGGACTCATGGTTAACATGGCAAACGGTTAAATAGTTGCTCACGTTTTATCCTAAACACTCAGCGCTGAAATAAATTTGTAACTTATACATAAGTAACTTGGTGAATGTCACTCGGCCAACCGTTGTAATTAAAATATTTAGACAAAAAGCAAAAAAGAAATGTATAGTTTTAAGACTCTATCTTCAAACGCGGAGCCTGATGTAAATGATTCAACTAAATGTCCGAATTTGAAATATCTGTTAATTTTTTTACTGATCATGACAGTTAGACAGACTAGAAGCGCTAAAAATGGAATTTAAAAAGTTTCGATGAAATGTAATGTCAATCAGTTTTGTTCTCCTACCACCTGCCCATCGTATATTCAGTCACTACGTCAGGGGCACCCAGCGAATCTGTTCCTCACATTATCTGTTCCCCAGAGGAATCTTGCTGGCTGGCAAAAATACTGGTGTTTCGATGAGCTGGCTGGAAAGTTTTGTTATTGATAGAGGTTTTGCCTGGGAATTACTGACTTTTTCTAGCATTTCAACCCGAGCTGGCTGTAGAAACTCTGAAGACTGAGGACGACTAAAAAAAAAAAAAAGAAAAAAAAAGAACCCCTTCCCTCTCCCAGAGAGTAGTCACAAACATACGACGGCTGGTCAGAGTGATTGGGTTCGCGGAAAAAAACCTCTTTTGCTCCGGTTATGTCGCTTTTGTTCGGTCGTTTTGGATCGAGGTATTTGAAAGCGTGCGAAATTCCTGGCTGGAAAATAAATTTGATCAGCTGGATGGGAAACCAATCAATTTTATCTAGCTGGCTGGGAAATTTCTTGTGTGTCTTGCTGGGAAAAAGGAACAGTTAATGTAATCCCAGCAACACTGAAAAACACCTGAAAATACCTTAATAACATTTATTTTCATTAACTGGGGTATAATAATACATTTTACAACAAATTGGTCGTTGGGTGCCCCTGCTACGTGTTGAGTGAGGAAGTCTGAAACGTATGTGGATCACAAAGCCGCCTTCAACTTGTTATAGAGGGAAAACAATCAAATGGGAACATACTGAGATGAATAGTTATTCGCACAATAAAAGGAGAGCAAAAGAATATACACGCGGTGGTACTGATAACTTCTCCCAAGTGGCACAGTCGTTTTAGTTGAGCGAATGAATAACATGACAGTTGCGGCCTTTTTGTACAACAAGGAAACACAAAAACCCACAGAGCTTGTGTAGGAAGTTTGTCGGGGGAGGGGAAGAGGAGGGCTGAAAAATCCACGCATTCTTCCTCCCCTTCCCCTCCCCCGACAACGCCAGCAACGCATCTTTGGAACAAAAGCCACTCGGCACTCTCAATCCCTGTTATATATGAGCGCTTCTTATTGAGCTAATTTACTCGCTTTTTTCGTTACATTATCTCCAATCAATGGAATCGCTCCCCTACTTCCAATATAACTTGAAAACAGCCCTCATTCCTCACTTCGTTTTCACTAAGGACTTAAGCTCGAAACATTAGCCATCGATTTGAAATATTTTTTGTTTTACGGTGGTAGTGTCTTTCACTCTCCCGGCACCGACGCAGCACCACAGTTTTTCAGACAACGATCCCCTTCATATACTGAGCTTGTAGATCATAAGTGCTTAATATCAAAGTGAATGAGAGCCAAATCGAGTGAATGAATTCCCCTTTGTGTTCTGTAGGAGGAGTGATGGGTGTGTAAATTCTCTTTACAGTTTCTATGAAATGTCAGTCAAACAGGTATTGATAATGAACATTATTATCAGCTAAAGAGGTGTGATCTTCATATAACACCAAGTTCTCATGACTATCCAACAAAAAACTCTATGTCACTAGCTAGTTGGGAGAATGAACGTTTCGAGCGTGAGAATGAAAGGGTTTATGTTGATCAAAGGCAGTTCCAAATCACAAACTGATTGAAATCTTTTTCTTGTGCAAAGGGATCTCAATATCAAGTGAATTATTGAACAACAAATCCAAATAAAAATGAATGTCGAAGATTGAATGAGGATACTGAATAAATCAATAAAAATGGATGAAAAGGGACCACAAATACCAATCATAATTCAAACGAAAATGTTTAACTAAGGTGTGACTCCAATTATGAAACTTACCCCAATTCTCAGCCAATACATGAGCCACGCCTCCACTATCGACTTTGCGCCTGTTAAAATTCAGATAGCCAACCGTTAAGATACAAGTAGAGTACAAATAGAGCCTGCACATAAACGTCTTTTATTCCGTGAAGACTGTTGACTGTCTCTTGTTTCTGCTATGTTCCCGGTTTGATTTTTCGTTTTAACGGAAAGAATAAGTAGTTTCTGTTCTACCAAAGACTTCAGAAAGTTCTAATGAACCATGAAAGGCTAGAAGCTGTAACTGTATACTGCAGCGTTCCTACCAATTAAACTGATTTAGCTTAGACGCTTGACTTAGAAATTATAAACCAACTTTTTCTTACCTTCTATGAATTACAGACAAAAACATATTTAAACCCATGAAGACTTTGTGCTGCAAAACACGAGGCCTCGATTTTGAAAATAAAAATAACTTTCACCTGCTTTTTACGGACGCATGCGTGCATATCATTTGAAGAATTGTGCACGCACGGACTTCACAAGCCAGACTCGACATTCCCTCGTGCCACTAACAAAAGCAGTATACCACTGACTTTGGCGTTTTCGAGGCCGCTCGATCTGCATATTGAATACTATGACGCTATCACGAGGCCTATGCAAACAGGAATAATTTCTTTGCAGATATTTTTGTATTGTTTGTGCTTCTATATAAAACGCGTATGTTGCTAGCGTTCCTTTTTGGGGTTGAACGAATTATCAAATTATTTGTCCGCTATTCATTTGTTATTTGGCACCCGCTAATAATCCCAACGGCCCGATAACAAAAAACGGCCTCCACCAATAGTTTTATCCTTTAAATCTGTGGCTATGACTATCAGAGATCTACAATTGTGTCTTCTTTGATGAACGCTCGAAACGTCAGCTTTTAGAATCTCTGTACGGTGGCCAATTTACATTATCAACTCCGTTGATAAAACCAAATTTTTGTATAACTACTTCCCCACTGACGCAGCACCACAGTTTCTTTAGAAACTACCCCCCTCCTTTCTTCTTTGATGAGTTTCACACGCCATCACTACCAGAGGAAAGGTCACGACAGAGTCTTTCTGCCTTCAACAAGATCCAGCATAACATAAGCATATAAGATTATAGTTAAACTTTTTTCCAGTGATATGTCGGCATTGCATTTCATATCTCTTGTACCACAAGGTAAGATATACAATCAAAACGAAGAGAGACCCTTCACTTAATTTTGCTGACCCTCCAAAACAGTGAGATCTATCCCGTTTTAGGAAAAAAAGATGATAGAGATAGTGGCGAGCAAGAGCATCCCTTATAATGTTATGCTACGTTGCCCAAGATGGCACATCTTCTAAAAGAGCAATCTTTTAAGTAGACTCATTTTTATCCACAATTTGTAGCTACAGGTGATTACATAAAAGTTTTTCGTTTTTCAGAGCACACAGTTCTTGTCGACGATCTTTTTCTTTTAATGTATTGAAATTTTTATTTCATTTCTTCATTTACTGTATATTTATCGGTTTCTTTCCTTATTTATCTATTTGTTCATTGACATATTCAGGTAAGGCCACCCTTTTCCGAGCAAAAAAGCCTATGCCCCCCCCCCCCCCCCCCCTTTGCATCAGCTCTTCCCACCGCTTCTTAAACTCTGACCACGATAAGTTAGAAGGATTGGTTTTGAATGTTTTGGCTTCAGTGTAAGGAAAGGGAAATAGACCACTTTCACAATGGCAACCTCCTTTACATTCTGTTGCATTTATGTTAATTAGACCTACTGCCCTCATTTTGAAACAAATATTCTTTTGAAATTTGCTCGTTGTAGCAAGGATAGAAAGGCTTATTAGTATTAAAACAGAAAAATATTTTATTTGGCTGCAATTATGAAAGAGGTCTATGGCGCAGAATAAATAAGTCCTGTTTCTTTGAAGATCCAAAAAAAAGCCACTGGGAGACTGGGGGTGGGTACTGCATGCTAATGTCGAAAATAAATGAGCTTAGAAGGAATTTTCCTTCCTCCCTAAGACTTGAAGAGAGTTCCTTCAGGAAAGTAAAAGGTTTTTGATTAAGGACACAGAATGGGGGAAGCAACAACAATTAACTCTGTTGTATGTCTGTACAGCAGACACCAATATGTATTTTCCAGTCACCAACATTGTACTTTTTTACTGGGTTGCTAAACCCAGTCGGAATCTGTGTAGCGTTTCATCGTTTTCCTTTTTTCCGTGTCGGTAAAAGTCTTGCCTGTCACTCCCCTGCTTAGTGGTGTCTTTGTGCATAGAGTCTTCTGTGCGTATTTGTTAGGTTTGAGGGGGCTGGGGTAATGCGTAGATTTCTCTGGTGCACACGGGAGGACATTTAATTATTAACCTGGAATGGCGTTGAAAGTCATTGTAACGCAAATGGGGTTTTAGAGCATCTTTAAACAAAATATGCCCTTATGGAGCTCCAGAATGGAACGTCAATTGGATAAACAACTTAGCCGATGAAAAATCTTTAAAGCGACGAGTAATGGTCTTCGACAACAATTTCATTTTTCGCTGTTGTATATCAAGTAAGCTTTAGCTTGGTACTATATACAACACTGAAGTCAAATGGCAATTATTTTATGGATTTAACAAACACTGAAGGAATCGAACGCCTTGAATACATCACTGTGTTTACTGAAGTCGCATCTAAGTTGTCCGGCAAGTTACATTCATTTTAAGACTCAACTCAGCAAAGGTAAAAACAAATTGGAAATGTGACAGTGAAAAATTATTTGAATGAAAGCTTGTTGTTTCTTTTGTCTTTTATTATTTACCGTCAAGGTTCTTTTGAAAAGGGTTTGATGTGAACTGTCAGAAATTTATTTTTTAGCATATGCTTTGTGATTGTGTGTTTCGTTTGCACGCACGCAACTGAAATAGCAAGGGTTTCTTGCCTCTTAACCGCAAATATGTTGTTTGTTTCAATAACTGTTTCGCTGGAAAAGATTTCTGTGAAATTTCCAGCTTGTGTAAACCTATCATGTTGTGTAATTTTCGAGCTTAACAAATTTGCATACATGAGTTGAAATGTGCTACGGGAAGAATTTTTGTGGTAACGCATAAGTCACGAAAATAAACAGGTCTGTTGGAAGCGAGCTTGAGTTCAACAAACTGAGCCCCAAAATCAGCAAAAAATTGTCGATGAATAATAAAGTAGCTGCTATTTCCAAAATGATGGAATTACCTGGTGATAAATAACCTCGTCTTGGAGATTTAATTTTTGACTTTGCAGAAACAATGGTGGGCGATTGTGATCTTTGTTTTGAATTCGCTCAGTATTGTCAAACTTTATAACACTTGACAGAAAAAGAAACTTACGAAAACCCGGTATCTTGCCATCATTTGACACAAATGCTTCACTTTAGTAAACTTTAGTATTACAAAGCTGTCAGATGCCTCAGAGTGCACGCTTAAACTTGTGGTAAAAAGAAGTTGTGAGGGAGCTTGAAAATTATCAGCATATCAGGCCAGAAGCATATGTTTCTCACTTCTTATTTATTTTCTTCAATCTTTTTGGGTTCAGTACTTTACTAGTAACCACATGTCTTGTCAGGCTATTTACCCAAGACTTCTACCATGGCACTACAATGATAAACAATGCCAAAACAATATCGTGCACTGTTAGAGCTACATGTACATATTACGCAAGGACAACTTGAATCTCCTGGAAGACAACACACAGCTCAGTTGACATTTTATATGGAATAAATCGCTGTGTTACTTCACTACCAACGTAAGCAATACGTGTCTATTTTTTCAAAAGACGACAGGAATTTCTTCTTTCTACAAATGATTAATTAACAGGCCGGTACCCAGGTTTTTAACCCCAGAAAAGGATCTCTTTCGTCGTACGAATGTGTGAGGACCTGTGAGCCAAAGGGCCTCTGCTGGTCTGGGGTCTGGGTGACCCCTTAAATGGTCTTCTTAATGACCCCCCAACTTGAAAAAAATTGTTTGGAACGGTGCACGTACCACAGGCAACCCAGTGTACCCTCACGGAGGGTCTAGTTTCTTCGAGAAGTGAGAAGGCTTAAATATGATCACATCTAAACAACGTCCACATTTCTATACCCTTCTCTACTTCAAATGAATGTTGATGCTACAAGAATTAACCATTCATAGAATTAAATTGCTAGTGTACATAGCGAGACTAAGAATAGTAATCATAATATTGATAATAATAGTACTTAATCATATTAATTATATATGATAACATAACAATAATAATAATAATAATAATAATAATAATAATAATAATAATTATAATAATAATTATAATAATATTGTCAAAGTACAAAAAAAATAAAATCACCCCCAAAGTTTTGGAAGAAGATAACATTAAAGTTTGTGATGAGTGCATAAACTAAAGAATTTGGATCTGGAACAAAATATTTGGACTGAAAATACAGCTTTAATTTTGTGATGCACACGACAATAATTTGCCTCAGAAACAAAATCTTGAGTAAGTTGAGGCTAAGGTTTTAATTTTGTGCTTTTGTTTACCCACTCACTCTAGATTTTGCTCCTGCATTTGAATCTATACAGAAGTAACTCTGTGTTAAGTTGTGGATGCCTATTTTCACCACAGATTTGTATACCCGAGCCTTGTGTACAACTGTGCACAAGAATCTGTACGAAGCTTCCTTTTACAAAATTGAGCTTATGTGGGACTGAAAACGAATTTTAACCACAGGTTTCCCAAACTAATGTTTCTTTGCAATCAAATCAAGAACACGTATGATAAACGACATCTTCAGTATACGAGGGATCGCAGTTTGGCAACTCTTCTTTTTTCTTTGCTCGTCCAAAGAGCTTTAGAAAGAAGCCCGCAAGAAGGAGGGAGATTTTTTCCGATACAAAAACGATGCTTTTATATAGATGGTTTTCAATCACGTGAGGAGACGGCCATGTTTGTGTAAAAAACAATAGCAAATTATGGCTCATATTTTGCATTATGATAGAGTCAAATTCCCAAAAGACCGTTTTCTCAATTGTTCTGTACACAAACATGGCTGCTGTGACGTCAGGTGAAAACCATCTATAGCGCAAAAAAGAAACAAACTTGCTAAGGACAATTGTTCATCTAAGCTCTTTCGTCGTCCTTTATTCATCGCGAGTAGGTTTTCGGTCGATTTTAGTTGCTTCCACCAAGTTTCGTTTCTGTAATTTCTCAATTTTTCGTCCGTTTTGACAAACCCTTTCAAATTCATATTACTATACCAGGCGGTGATGCCCCAGTACAAGGGTCGTGGTTGGATAATGCTAGGGGTGTGGAAAACGTAGATCGAATCTTAAGACCCGGAAAACCAAGACCTCCCCGTAAATAATTACCTATCAAAACACATTTCTTTGTTTTCTTGTTGTTCATAATGGCCTGTGAGTCATTTCAGGTGAGTTACCGTTGACGTCACTGAGATCTTTAGGCCAAGCACTACTTTTGGAAAAAAACGCTATGTTCGCAGAAAATCAGCACATATGGAATAGCTAAACAATAGCCAACAATTGCATGCGGGCTAGCATCAATCATTATCCCTACTTTTGCCCCTTTCCTAGAACTGATACAAAAATTCGGATTACGCACCCCATACGCCAAACAAGTCACCATGCTCCCAGCCCACCCGAATGATGACAGCACAGCAGAAATTACAGATTGAGGGCGAATCTTACTAGTAGGATTTCATTGACAATTTCTTTAATCAACATGAACTCAAAGTGTATTAATATACTGGACAGTTGAATTATATGTTGTAGAAGGTCTTTATACAGTGTCATCTTGCTCTTCACGGCACAGATGAGCGATTTTACCTAACCCGCTAAAAAAAAAATTGGTTGGAAGTTGTATCCGAAAATCTCAAATTCTCCTCCGTGTTGTTTGCATAGTTTGCTCAAGTTATTTCACACAGACAGAGGTGGATTAAACATTGCACCTTCCTTCACGAGCAAATACTATCAGCGTCTCATTATCCGTGATGTACACAACTTTTCCCCAAGGTATAGTATTTTTGCTTTTAAAAATTAGTTCTTTCAAATAATCTTACAATTTTTATCACATCAATCATATTAACGTTTTGCAGACCCAAGACCCGCCCTTCCCCCCAATATTTCGTTCACAAACAAAAAATGTTTAATTTACTACTTTCCTAAACGAGTTGAAAGATTTGTTGGTTGGCGAACGTTACAATATAGGTCCCGTACGTTTGATAGAATTAATCCTCCCAGCATGCAACGCCCGTCTTGTTCCATAGCAGTCCTTTCACGCTACAACATCAATCAAAAACAAGCGCATCATAGAATCAAGACTGTGGGTCTTGACTGGCCAAAAATCTGGAGTCACCGTTTAATTAAACAAAGCAGACCAAAACCACCTGACTCGCGCGCAGTGTTTTCCCGCGCTTTTTACATAGCTACATCTCGTATCATGCCAATCACTGATTCGCTCTTGTTACGTGCGGAGACCTTGCGGTAAGGACTGTTTCCCTAATATGCGTGATATAGGGAGACTTGATGCACATTGGAGCTAAACGTGCAAATTGGATAACTAGCCGTCTTCATGCACGTTAAAAGACGAAGCTAACTATAAACCTTGCGGAAAACTTGGGGTGAGCTTAAGGCTTCATTCCAAACAGCACCTCGATTTTTCAGTAGTGTAAATCAGAAGCTTACCAATCACTGGGTCCGCTGGGCGCCAACGCATCGACCACCTGCTTGCGCTCAAGTTTTACAGAGCACTGAGGTACAAGTCTCACAAAATATTCCGGTTTTGAACTTTTCTTGAGAAGGCGAAGCAACTATTTGCACAAAGTTTTTCGTTCATTTGGAACATGTTACTTAGTCTCCTTCGAGGCCACTCGGGCAGCAGTTGCGCAAACAACGTTCCTCACCCGAGGAGCGTTGCGTGACTTTGACACGAACCACTAAGAAGGAACTAGAATTCACTAAGCGTTGACAACGTTACAGCACGCGATGAATAAATAGAAAGAATCGTCACCAAGGCGTAACGAGCCCATCATGTGCTGGTCACGTGTTTAACGCGTTTGAGGTCAAGAAAGAAATCTGGGTCAACAAGCTTTTAAGCACGTGGCTTGGATCCCTTTTGTGCCTTATTGTACGCTACACCGAAGCATCAAACTCATTCATTCCTGATAAGATATGAAAGCTTTCTTGTCCCAAAGAACTCGCCTATTATTCTACACAAACACCCAACAACTGTCCGTATATTATTAATGATAAGCCACAACGTAAGCGACGGACTACACAAACATATTTCCCTTTATATATAATATAACCTTAATTTAGAAACATCTACTTTGGACTCGTATTCCCTGGCACAAGAGAAGAGGGCGTTTAGCAATAGCAGGATTGTTCTCCCAATGCAAACTCCGTAGATCAAGTACAGTTGTTTCCTACAAATCTTTGAGTAGTGGTTGGCAAATATACAAAGGCGAAAGTTCTCTAGCTGTTATTGCATGAAAAACTCTCCTTGATGGTCCGTCGTTCCATCGACATTTTCAAATCTTCTTGCTTCTTCTTGCATGCTTTCTTTGATCTTTAAGATCGCAACCGATTCACAGTGATCCTGAAAGGAAATCAACGCTCTCGTTAAATAAAACGAACAAACAAAAACTAAAAAGGAGCTTTCGATTCAGAGATATTTCTACACTGCTCCATGCACTGCCCTCTCTACTTAACAATTCTCTGCACTGGTCAAACATTAACTTTTTGGTTCGCTATACGCTCTCCTTCAAAGTCACTGTTTTAAGCTGTGTTCAAATTAAAGCCGAAACATGATTAGAGTAAACATGTTTCAAGGAAACATGTTTTTTATTGCTTTGTTCACATCAGATGTCGTTTTGAAACACGTTTCATGCATGGTTGTGCAACTTATCCTGTTTCATGGTACTCGCATAATATTTTTACGTTTCAGCTGTAGAATGGATCTGGAAACTTCTGTAACAGTTGCATTCATTCTTTGGTTTAGTGTTAATTTTCTAGCCCTTCGGAGGAGGAGGGCTATGCAGCGGTTAACGAGGAGAAGGCATTTGCGCTTTCTTCGTTACAAGATATTCCGTTTTCCACAAGCTCATCCGCAACAATCGCCGATAATTGCCGTTATATTTCTTTGTCGGCCCATGTTGCAACTAGACATTTAGCCTCCTAATAGCCTCAATTTTGGTTCTTTTGGGCACTTACCTCCTCTCGCATCAATCCGCCATTTTGAACGTGTTTGGTCTGATCATGATTGAAACTACCTCGCGAGGTTATTTCAATCATGCTTAGAATAATCATGTTTCAACCATGATTCCCGCCTTGCACTGTCTGATGTGAACACTTTTCATAACGAAACATGTATCATTCGTGATCAGACTAATCATGTTTCGGCATAGAGTGAACACAGTATTAGAGGCTCCTAAAAGTTGTAATTTGATCTACGACCAAGCAAAGAAGAGGAACGAGCCTAATACCGGGTTGACGTCATAGACTGCTTTGCATTGTGATAGTTCTTTGAAAACAGCATGTTGTTTATCTGTCCAGAAGTGTGTGCCATTTCCTGTTCGTGGAATTTGCACAGAGGAAACTAAATTGAATATTCTTTTTGCGACCCGATAGTTTTTTTTCCTCCTGAGGAACTGCAGATTTCGATTTATTTGGTTAGTGCACATGACAACGACCGTAGACGAATAATGGAAGAACGGTGTCCTTTCCTATGACAGACAGATGGAGAGGTAAAAGCAACCGTGTCAATATTTGGCTAAAGGATGTCGATAAGTTCAACACGCACCATCATCCAGTGCGAGGACGCTGATCAAGCTGGATCGTATTAGAAGTAACATATCAATAACGAGTGGGAATGTTTCATCCGAGGTTCCAAACACTAACAAACAGATGAAAGCACGACGCCGAAGGCAGAGTACTTACTGCTTCGAATTTCAAAACACGAAGCACAAGTTCTTGGTATAGCTCAATCCTCGAACGAGTGGCCGACTATTGTTTCGTTTTGTTTTTCTAGCTAGAGACGGCAGAAACAAATTATAAGAGATTTGGATATCGTATCTAAATCTCTAAAAGGTTTCATCAACTTTTCTATTGGGCCACGTATGAAAACCCATCTATACGTGATGTGGAGGTATACATCCTGTGATTGGTCGACTTGGTTGGTGAATTATTAATGATTTTGAGAAAGCTTTATAAATCCATCCCTGATCACTTGGACAATGGTAATAAACCGAAGGGCCATCCCACTAACTAATGAGGTCACTACAAACTTGGATTGAAAAAAGTGCGCTCAGAAAAAAACATACGCCGATATATTCAATTGTAGGAGGAACACTTAAGTCCCTTGACTGCAAATTTAGGACAGGTCCATTTTGTCAACCATAAGTCATTTGTAAGCTCTAACCACGCATAAAACACAATTTCATGCTTTCAAAGTTTACGTACTATCAACATTTACATAATTCATAAACTCACTTTAAAAGCCAGTTATGGGTCAGTACTCTAACTTAGAAATGTCTGCAAACAAATAAGAATTATAGTATGACAAACCACCGCATGGGGTGACACGAATGTAGAAAAAAAGGGTGGGGGCACGATTGTGCACGCACTCCGAGCGGTCAGCAAACAGGACACTGCCACAGACCGCAAGGAGCATGGTGGGGAATAGAGTACGTTCAACCGAACGACGAAAGAAGTGTGATACACGTATGAATCATTTTTACAAATGGTTATGGCGTCAGATGACCTATGGTTGTTTTCAAGGCGTGGATTAGGCAGGTTGGGTCGGATCGAGCATGAAGTGGAGGCTAATGCGGGCGAATCTTTTCAAATGCAAATTATTTCCCAAGCATTAGCCTCTATTTTATGCTAGATCTAGTCTAACCGTGAGAATACGGCTGGTGTTCGGGCAGGCGGTTTTTCTCCCCGCTCTTCTCACTCCACAAGATCCCGTATGGCGAGTGCAATTTGTAGTCTTCGAAAAAAAATATTCTTATGTATTCCAAATAGCGCAAGAAAAATCATGTGATCACTTAATCATGATTTCTCATTAAAAATATACATGAAACGCAATTACGCAAAAACTGCGCCATCCAGGGCTCGGATTTGATTGGCTTTTTGTGACTTTCTTTGCTCACTGACCAATCAGAATGCTTGGCTTCGCACTCGTTTTTGCAAAGAATTGCTTATTTTCTGCGCTGTGTCACCTGAAAACTGCATTTTTCTGAGACAATCAGAATTGACAATTTTTTTTCTATTTATATTATTAATATGGAAGTGAGTGCTATACATCTTCATGTTTCATAGGCCTAATTCTAAAATGGCCGCTATTTACTGACTTTATTCAAATTACTCCTTGTTCTTCGTTCGAAGGAAATATATTTTTCTAAATTTTGATCAGAGGCATCTGGAAATGACTTGAACAAAAAAAGGGTATCAGAATGACAGTCATTTTGGAATAAGGTGAAACGCATTTGTGTTCCACATTTAACGAACGAGGACATGAAGAGTCACACAAAGTTCACCGTTGCCTTCCCTTTCAAAAAAAAATGCGCTTACCGCAATTTTCGAGCTTACAACCTCCGCATTCGACCTTTTAACCTAAATGTCAATTTCTGGTGATCATCCAGGATGGAGCCCGTACAACCAGAAACCCATAAGGGTTGAAACGTGTAACGGCCCCTTGTGTGCTGGGAAACAAGCTTTTGAACATTCAATTTGCTAAGAACCATATTTGGAACAACAAGAGCGAGGGGTTTCCAAATATGGTACTTAGCAATGAAACATTCAACCAATCAGTTCGCAC
>NC_090874.1:22834328-22854328 GCF_036669935.1 Montipora foliosa | reverse complement strand
ATTATTATTAATGAAAACTGTTATTATTAGTTATTAATAAGACAGTTTTTGTAATTGTACATATTCAATTTTCAAGAATTACCCTTCATTTTTTTGATGTAATCTATTTTCAGTTTTACTTGGCAAATAAAGATTATTATTTATTATTAAAAAAATATATATTATTATTATCATTATTATTTGAAGTGTGGTCTACCGGTGGCTTCAACTGGATTTAGACCCACGACCTCTGCGCTGCCTTTGCAATGCTCTACCAATTGAGCTATGAAGCCACACAGTTGGGAGCAGGTCAATTTGTTGGGCATGTTTGTTCCCGTGAAAGGACTCAATGAATGAAAGAAATGTATTTAGAAGTTTGGGTTATAGACGAAATGTAGAAGTGATCCTCTCACTTAACTGGACAGTTTAAGCATTTGTCTGTTATAGATGTTGCAGGTTAGTACAACAACAGGTAAATTTGTTGGGCTCATAGCTCAGTTGATAGAACATTGCACCAGCATGACACAGAGGTCATGGGTTTGAATCCCACTAAATTTTCCAGCTGTTTATAAGAGACAAATTGCTTAAATTGTCCAGATAAGTGCAAGGATAACTTTTACATTACTTTTTGCTGTACTACTCTGGTTTGCTGTTGATAATAATGAGATGCTATATGTACAAATCGATGGCAAAAGTAGTTGAGACAGTAATGAAAGGATGGGCCTGAAAACCTCACAGACTTCGTAAACTAATCAAAACTGTCAAAACAGCCCACTAGAAGCTTCAAAATAGAAGTCTCCCTCCCCCGAATCAATGTTGGACTAAGAAATGCCTGTTTACGATTGGCAACATTGTTCTGGGGGAGAGGGGGTAATTGTTGAAAATACAAAAATGTAAGTAAGAAAACCAAGCGTAAAAGGTGGCCATCCCAATATTTTTTGCCACTGATTATACATGTAGGTAGTATGTAGTTGAAAGTCTTCCAGTGTATATTACATGTACATGTATATACATTTAGATACTGATGAAGTGCTAGCTGAGGATTTTCCTCTTTACCAAAAAAATAATATCATCACCACATACAGTGAAGATACTATTTTTACAGCTGTATCTTTCACATGTGAGGACATGGGTATCGTCACGGTAACTTGACAAGATTAGCCAACAAAAAGCAAGCTTACCCTGGCCAGCTTCATCATAAGATACTATTGTGCTGTAATATGTGTCTGTTTACATGTACATTAAGATTTTTATGGCTCAATCTCCAATTATCATGATTTATCTCTGACCTCTTGATACTATCAGCACTCGAAGATAAAAAATTACGTGTAGTTGGTATCCCCATGCAGCCATGTAATATTCTCTATTACAGTATTTCATCATTTTTTTTTTCTCTTGAAGGGAGAGATAGTGTTTGGCACAAATGCAACTTTTGAGTGTATTCATTGGTACATGTAGTTTAGATTTGTTTCTCTCATACTGTGTGAGGTAAATAGAATTGTATGTCACCTTGGTATTTTTCTGTCTCAGGTTATTACATTTGTTTGGGACTGGTATCACCTGATCTTCATTTATTTGAACCAGCAAGGACAGGACTTGCTGAAAATGCATCTCTTCTACTTTGCCTGAGTATCTCACTTTGTGGTGCTCTTTGTGCACGATACTGGTCTTGGAAATATTGGTACGCTGAAAAAGTCTTTTATTCCATCAGAGCAATGTATGTTAGTGGGTGAAAAGACAAAGTACAGCTTTACCTCTGGCTCTTATTTGACTTTATTATTATATTATATTACCACCCACGTGAATGCTTTGACTTTTCAGTCATTTTACATTATATCTAATAATAAATTGTGAATGAGGTGATCGCACATGCACGGCACGGTCCTAACATGTTCGCACGGTACTTGTCTAACACGCTTGATTTAAACAAACTTTAAAACATCGGCTACAATTGGCTACAATTGGTGATCCGGCATTTATTGCTGCCGCACCTAAACTGTGGAATACATCACCATTGATTATAAGGCAGATTGATAACTTTAATTTATTCAAGAACAGACATTAGATTAAATTAAATTTTATAATTATTTTTATGTTTAGTTCTTATTCCTCTAGTATTTTTGCTTCAAGTACCATTTTATATTTTATATACATTTATATATTTTATTAGACTACATGTAAGTGTGTACATATCTTGTAATATACTTGTTGTTAAGCGCATTTGAAAACTGTATTGTTGAATTTGTGCTATAGAAATAAATCTTATTATTATTATTATTATTATTGATTTATTATTCAGGGCTTGAAATTTGCGAAAAAATCCAGTCGCAATTTTGCGACAAGATACGAAAATGTAGTCGCAATTTCGAAAATTTTAGTCGCAAAATCATCGCGCTGCATTGTGTTGTCAGCGGTGTAGCAAAACAAAATATGAGCCCACAATACTTGTGTTGAAGTAAACCGCTGAAAATGGCGAATGATATTGAAGGAATGGAGTTGTGCACGCAACATCGCAGCGAAATTAAGCTACAATTACGCTATCTTCAGATTGAAAGAAAACTCAAGGCGAGAAACAAAATAATTTTGTCATTTCTTCATTTATTTTAGTAAAAAGAGCAGCAAAGTGGCAACTGCTACTAATTCTTTTGTTTCGAAAGAGCGAAGATGAGAACAAGTCGCAAATTTGCGACTTCTCCAGATTTTTTAGTCGCAAAGGGAAAAAATTCAGTCGCAAATGCGACTGTATTGGTTGCAATTTCAAGCCCTGGTATTGTTGACATGTTCTTTTTAAGTCTCCAGTTTCTACTATTTGAATTTTACAATAATAATAACAATAATAATAATAATTATAATTTTTATTTTTATGCTTAAAGTAATATTGATTATAATAATATTATTTTTTAAGCATAATAATAATTATTAATAATGATCAAATTATTATTAAGATGTACTGCTGTCTTTCTGTCACATTCCTTTCTGAGTGAATGTTGGTCAGTCATGTAATAATATAATAGGGACCTTTAGATCGCAGGACAAGGCCTACTATGAGTACAGTGTATGTGTTTTCCGTTTTGAATGCGCGCACTTTGAAAAATGTCAGCCTCCAAACCTTATGTGCATGCTCAGTATCGAAAACGCATACTCTTCCTTGTCCTTTGATCTGAAGGTCCCTGATAATGTCAATATACCAGTAAGTTCTCTTTAAGTTAGTCCTTTGTTACATTCTTTTGCAATCAACTTCTTCTTTAGGTTAGTTTAACCCTATTTGGGTGATAAACCTTTTTTATCAGGTATCCAGCCACATTGAAATGGTTGCAAAAGCTTGAGTGGTGCCACTGTTGATTTTATGTGTATGGTATTTTAAAGAGGCGTGCACTCTCCAGCTGTTGGAAAATTCTTTTTTAATTTGGGAAACCTCATTCTGGTTTGCCCATAATTAATTTGGCTGCAGATGGAGAGATGAAACAGCTGATTCCAGTGGATCACAACCTATCCTAGTCATATCTTTCATGTAAAGTAACAAAGTCATGGTAGAAATGAAAATTTATGAGAGACCTGTGCAAGCTCTCTTTCCTCCCCCACGGGCTAGTTGTTGCTTTTTGTTCAGAAATTTGGTTTTTTTATACTGCATCAGTCCTGAATCCTTTACTGCATGTAAACAATCTCAAAGTTTAGTATGCTCTTGGCAACATAATGTTTTGAGAAAACGTTTTTTGCTTTTCAAATGTGCCTACTGTTACAAAAGAGCCCCTTTGTTAAAATGGCAATAATGCTGTAGTTGGCACATTTGTAACAGTCAGTGACATCAATGACATCTTGGTGATTAAAACATTGATATTTGCAGGTCAAAACATCCATTTGCCCAGCTCTTATTAAAACATGGCAGCCCTTGGAGAGCAGTGGCTTCAAGTGTAAACATAGAATTCCGACGGATTACAAAATTCTCCTCCATAATTGGTGGTACAAGCTTATACATTACAGACTCTTGGATAATAAAATGCTCGGCCTATAAAGTTGACATTGCCCATCAACCTGATGTCCACCTGTCAATCATTCATGCCGAGGACCATGACATCTCACATGAGAGCAGTGTGGCTGTACAATTCCTGAACATAAGAGTGGCAAGCATCACCCCTGGGGTTAAACCCTTTGTAATCAGACTCAATTCTACGGATTATGGAGACCTGAAAGAAAAGTTGCAAGCACCGATAAGAAATGCTAGGAATGTTGTTATACATCAGTCACTTAGTGACAGGTTTATCGATGCCTTCAAGGAGCAAGTATCTCAAAATGAAAGATACCAGCTACAAGAAGGAGAAGAGGTTTGTTATTCGTACTGTTGCAGGGTAGGAAATGAGTACCTCTGAATCTTTCTCAAAGTGAGAGCTATACTAAGAGAATCAGAGTTTAAACTAGAGGATTAAACGTAAGAATTTTAAAAGGTAATTGAATTTTGGTCATTTTATTGCAGGTTATACACAAAACTCAAAGGCAACCTTAATATAAAAAATGAAAAAGAGGAGGTATCGTCCTCTTAATATTACCATACCTCCAGGTTGGAAGAACCTTTATATAAAACAACCAGTTTAAAATAATGTTCTACAGCTGTACCTATTGAAATTGTTTTCCTGATGTGTGGACAGCCCTTGAAGTCAATGAGGTGAAAAAAATCACCTCATTTTCCCCCTCTGTTTTCATAAAAGGTGGTGCCCTCAAGTTTTGCGGAGTAACTACACTTTGTCGCACACGCTTTTGGCCACTTTCTGGTAAAACCTAAATCAAATTTTAAAAAAAGGGACAGGCAAATGGGATTGTCATTCTAAAAAGGCCTTGAATAATTTTATCATCAACAAATCTTTGGTTTATTACCATCTGTTTCTTATAAACAAAAGGATCCTGAGCCGTGCATTGGATGCATGCAAGCACCAGCAGACATCAAACTTCGGAAGCTGTGTGCTACAGCTGGGGAAGGAGAGTGTGTACCTTGTTACTGTCGACCAATGTGGTGTATTGACTGTATGGGGAAATGGTATGCAAGTCGACAAGATCAACATGAGCCTGAAGGGTGGCTGGCCAGTACATCTCCCTGTCCAACGTGCCGCGCAAAGTTTTGCATGCTGGATGTTTGCTTGATTTCCAGAAGCAACTGATATTGGTTGATTGCAAAATTAAAGGGAATTCATAAGTATCAAGTCAAAGGAAGGAACAAGTGTTAAACCCTCGGAAACATGGATCACACGTGGGACCTTAAAATCCGTGGTTGGTACTTTTGACCCTTGACGCTGCCCCGGGTATATTATGGTGCAGTACTGGAAATGACAAATCTCTATCATCAGACAAGGACATTGAACGAACAAATAAGGCTGAAATTAAGTCATGAGGTATGGATTTCGACGTAACCCGATCCGTACGTTTTTGGGCATCATTTCAGTTTTACTCCAATCTTATCTTATGTCCCAGTTGATACATCAGCTCACATCCCCCTATTCAAAGTGAAACAACTAAATCTTGCATGAAGTAAGTTATCTTCTTTACATTTTCTTTGGTATTGTGAGTGATAAGACAAAGCGAAGACTGGTTATGATTTCCAGCCTTCTTCAGGTACAATGAGAGTTTACATTCGATTGCTTGAAAGAGGGATGCCATCGCGGCATATGTATGATAGAGTATGATTTCCTTTATCAAAAATTAATGTTAAGATTACATGGATTAAGAGGTACTACAGTCGAACCTGTATATAACGGCCCTGTATTAAGCGGCCACCCTCTATTAAGCGACCAGTTTTCAAAGTCCCGATTTTTCGCTCATACAAACGCCTTATTTGTTACCTGTATTAGGCGGCCACCTCTATTAAGCGGCCGCTGCCACCCTGTGGCAGTCTCATGTTTGTCTTTCTTCGTTATTTTTACCTGTATTAAGCGGCCACCCCTGAACGGAATCTAAGCCGTATGTCATTTTATGTGGTGTTTTATTGTTTTTAAAATGTAATCCATCGTCACTATAAAAAAATATCATTTGCAAAGATACTGTAAACTGCTCCTTAGTGTCGTTAACGCTTTGCAGATGCCCGCAATGTGCTTAAGTACAGTACAAAATCACAAAAGCAAAAAAATGATCCCTTTGAAGATATGCTTCACTCTTCAGATAGAAATTCCTCTTCAATTAGCTTGTTGTGTAATGGAGAATGAATCGCCTTCAAACCTGTACTCGCAAGGGATTTTGAGGTCATAAGTTAAACCTCCACCTCTGTTAACTCTCTTGCCCTTTCACCGTAACTTTCCCTTTGTTTGTAGGCCGTTTCAAAAATTTGGTTAGCCACAATGCCATCAACTTAGGTACCTATGCAATCACTTCATAATCGTCCATCATTTCATTAGGGTGAGAATATGGTTTGGAAGCGGTTTTGCCACGTCCAGATGTTGTAACTCTCGGTGTAACACTAGATTTCCATAATTTTGGGGGAACAATTGCCACAGTATTAAGTCTTCCTTATTTTGCGGTTCTCGTTTCAATGCATACATCCCATCGACTTTTGGCTCCCATATACTCAAGTATGCATGGTACCGACGGATATAAAAATAGACGTGAAGAAGTTCCTTTGTCATATTTTAGCTGTAGAAAGAACTTTCCAAGTGAGCCACATCAGATTATGAGTCAACAGTGGGATGTTTTACAAAACGTCCGCCGATAATTTGGTAGCCAAAAAGGCGAGAAATGTTTAAAGCCGCTCCAATTGCTATGAATGCCCGCAAAATTGACAGTTAACGACTTGCTCTGCAAACAAAAGTTTCAAGTGCTGAAGCGCCAGACGTACATGTCCGACTTTTTTAAGACTTCGTAATTGATCCTACCCTATTACTACTTTAACTTGAACAGTTTTGTTGTCTATTGTGCTACTTTTAATTAGAAACATTTCCGTTATTTATACACATTGAACAACTATGAAATGACGGAATCAGATATTTTGTTGTGAACTGTCAGTCATAGAAATACAGTGCAGTAACTGTATACCGTAGAAGATTAGTTTTAAAATTTAAATAAATTTAAAACAAAAAAAAAGATTAGTCAATGTTACGTTTATTACACCGTTGAGTTACAAGTTGGCACTGAACTTTATTTAAAGCCAGTAGATCGCTTGAAAGAGTGTTGATTGTTCTATTGTTTCCTTGCGTGAAGTGTATTTGTATGATACGCCATTAAAATTGACATTAGACCACGCCCAGTGAGTATTTTTAGTGATCCTTTATTAAGCGGCCAGTTTCTCAAGTCCCGAGGGTGGCCGTTATATACAGGTTCGACTGTAGTACCTAAATTACAACAATAATAGGAAGTGAAATGCACAAGTGGAAAATCTAACATATGACTGTCAAAGGCTTTCCTTTAACTCAAAGTTTACAGGGAGTTGCAACCGCGGCGGAATCGTCAACGAGCTAGGGCGTCACTTCAAAATAACATTTGAGCGAACTATTTTACGATATAAAAGTCCATCTTGTTCCAGCGTTGTAAAATGTGGATGTAGTATTGTATAACTAAAGTAATATAAACGGTGAAATAAAGAAGATTAAACTATTCTTGATCGTGTGTATACCTTTTCAACACAAACCCTTTCATTTGGTTATTTCACGGTGAGAAATGTTAAACCCACGCGCAACAGACGTTTCCTCGTTGTTAGCACTACTGTTATTATTTCGCGTTGCTGTTGCTGTTGGGTCGTCACTGCATAGTCCTTATTCTCAGTTCCGAAGAGCTTTTTTCAAAAAAAAAAAAAAAAAGAAAATGCTTCTTAGCAAAAATACGGACTCTAGGTCCATTGTTGTTTCTATTGTATATTAATTAACGATTTGCCTAGGTCTTCTAATAAATTAACTTTTAGCATGTTTGCAGATGATATAAATATGTTTTATTCTTCAAAAGACCCCGAACAATTACAATCAGTTATTAATGAAGAACTTGGAGAGGTCTTAAAATTTTTGCAGCAAATATACTGTTCATTAATTTTAAGAAGACCAATCACATGATGATTACTTCACCTAAGAAGAAAACATATCAGAATAACAGTTTGTATAGTATAGAACAAAAGTCCCAGATTAAATTCTTGGGTGTCTTTATTGAGGAGCACCCGAAAATGGGATGCTCAGCTCCAGCACATTAACAACAAAATAACAAAAAAAAAACATTGGAATTTTATTTAAGCTTACTTATAGGCATGATTATGTGCCTATGAGTATATCTGTATCTTAACGTATGGATTAATGAGCTAAGGTAACGCATACCAAACTAAGTTATATGCAATCAAAATAAGTCAAAATAACTGTATTCGCTGCATCTTCTTTGCAAACAAAAGAGAAAGTCCCACACAGTACTATACACTATTAGAAATTTTAAAGTTTGAGAATATTTTTAAATTAAAAGTCGACACTCTTGTGCATAAAATACAATATCACAAAGAGGACATACCTCCTGCTCTCTATGATGATTTAGTTCAACCAGCTTCGGCTGTACGTAATTGTAATACCAGGTATGCCACTAATCAAAACCTGTACAGGCCATTTGCTAGAACTAATTATGGCCTGGCAAGCCTTTAGAGTGGTGGCATCACAGACCTGGTAAGCAATACCTATGAAATTTAGTGTCTCTCCTTCGACAGTTAAAAAAAAAAAGAATACAAACTTTTTCTACTTTACAGTTAGGCATGTGATTAATTTAGCCAGAGGTTCATAACTAGTTTCTATAATTACTGTATAACCTCCACTGACCCACTTGTAACCCTCCCCTCCCCCAACTCGAAAGCTTGGCTCCTTTGGCTCCTTCACACTTTCTCCTTTGTTATGTTTAATACAAACAAATTATATTGACGGCTACTTGGGAGAAAATGTATTCCGTATTGGGCGGAGTCGCGAAGCGACGGAGCCCAATACGGAATATATTTTCTCCCAACTAGCCGTCAATATAACGTGGTATTGCCGTCTCAAAATCGCAATTAGTTTTGTATCGCGATCCATCATTTATATGGATAAATAAAACTGTAAACTAATTAACCCGCGCCTGATCGAAATTTCAATTCTTTCTACCTGCGAAACGTATTTGTTTACGTACGTCAGCAACCCAATTCAGTGCAACGACGTCAATTTCAACATTAGAACCAATCACAGACTGCAAAAGTGAGACGGCAATACCACGAAATATTGACGGCTCGCGCATAGGCAAAACTATAAGAAGATCGCGATACTTCAATGTATAGTTAGCTCTGTTTTTACTTCTTTCATGCTTATTATTGTTGTATTGTTATTGAATAAGTGTAAATAAAATGAACTTGAACTTGAACTCCGGCCTTAAAAGAATCAAAATTGTATCCTGAATCGGATTGCAAATGAACCTACCTTCTTTACATAAGTTAAAACTAATGGATACATACAACCAGAAGCACGTGACCTTGAAGCGTGTAAGTTGCAACTCTTTTCCTGGAAACAAAGCTGGGGATTTTAGAACACCAATTTTATGCCCAAATATGGACAGAAATAAGTTCGAAGCTGCACGCGTGGGAAAATGCGGGAGCTGCGTTACATCCAAATAAGGAAATCTTTAAACTAAAAAAGAACCCAGCTCTGAACCAGAATTGAAACGCTTCAAGGTCATGAGCGTCTGATACAACCCTAATCTTCCTTAAGTTTAGTAATTTTTTATAGACTTAAAGATGAGTCTAGTAAACCGATTTAAGTGTCTCGCTGGCATGGCTTGCGGGTTTTCCAGCGAGGCATATTGAACAACTAAAAGTGATGGCTCACGTTGTCGTTAAAACTCTAAATTTGGTCCTTTCACGCTGCTGTTTCGTCGAGTACGTGAGAGAGATGTTCTGAAATGCGTGCCGCACGTGCAGCACGCGCAACACGATCTTTTTTCCTCTTTTGACCATTAATGACGTTACCCTAGCCGTCGTCATTTCTTAAACTCCCAACTGTCGTTTCGTATACGACGCGGCAAAAATTGAACTAAGATGCATGGCGCGCACGTTCAGCGCGTCGACTGTTTTTTTGCACGTTCAACTGATCGTTCTGTCGCGTTGCCACTGTTCTTGCTTGCAATTCCTATAATTTGGCTATCAGTCTACTCTCTGGCTAAGAAGAGCACAAGAAGTACCGATTCGTTTGAACTTGCACGAAGAAACTTATCATTGTAGCAGAAAGTAATCAGTTGAATGGTTACGTGATGCTACTCTGCCTACTAATACTGTTTCAGAGAAATCAATTTTTGAAATTCAAATTAACTTGAAATGTATGAAATTTCATATATTGATAAATTCATTTCATTCACCTCTTGACGGGATATAACTTGAACTCGAAATGGACTCGCAGCTCCCAGTAGTGGCTTGATAGCTCACTTGGTAAAGCAGTTTGTGGGTATGAATCCCGTTCAGGCATGGATATTTTTTTCAGCCGGGCTCACTTTAATTTTGTAACTTTCATTTCCTGCATGTGAATTCGGCTTTTAAAGGATGATATGAAATTTCATCAAAATTCGTTAACTTCAATTACTGTTCTTAAATCACGATGTATGAGAAAAATCTAAAGGAGGCAAAAGCTCGCTAAAAATAAATTAAATTAATTACTTTACACTGAGCCAGATAATTGGTCATTTTTTCCCTTTACTTGTATTACACTGGTTTTATTCATATGTACCCTGACAGTGTCGTCTAAGCTCATGACTATGAGTAGGTTAACTTATTTTAAAAATAGAAAAACCTTATTACAATTAACAAATCCGCAGAAATGATCTCATGATTGGCAACCAATGATTGTTTGTTTACTTCTTCGGAGCACAACCTGCTTTCCTCTAGACGGGCCAGCTGGCTACTTCAAGGGTCCTTTTTATACCGGTTTCTAAACTGTGATGGTACAAACGTCTGATTGATGGGTATGTCTGGATTGTGTACTCTTGCCTTGTCATAGTAATCAATGACATCTTTCACCGTTGATTTCTTAACTGATGTGAGTTGAGAATGTATGTATCCTAGCTGGCGATTTTGCCTTGCTAAATGATGTGTGTTTTCCTTACTGGTCAGTGAAATGGCAGCGTTGATGTAGTCTTCAGCTTCAAGAAGATAAGGTACGAGTGCCAATTTTTCATCTCTCTTTTTTTTCTGGTTAAGTACGTAGATACTATATTTGCAGCAGCCGAATTGAAAAGCAATGTAGGCGTCGGACTTAGCAACTTCACCCATCGCCTGGAATAGCTGATGCGCTTTCTGACAAGCCTCCAAGTTGTTTGCTTTCCCCGATGGTGTATTTTCGTGCTTTTCTTGCAAGAATGCAACGGCGATTTCTGTGGCTAGCTGCAGGTCATCAGAGTCTGCCTCATTCTCGACAAGACGTTTGATAATATCAGCCCCAGCTGAGGCATCCACTGGTGGTGACGAAGCCCAATTTTTAAGTTCACCGTTTAAAAGCAGCCGTCCCTCTAATGGTTGGGAAATAGAGTCGTTATATGGCAGAACATTGGGGTGATTCCTGTTAAGGTCATGCAGCTCCAACAACTTGGCAAACAAACTGTTGTGTCGCAAAGTAGGGTTTTGTTGCAGGAACTCCAAAAGCTGCTTTACAGCTTTCTGCTTCTCACCGCTGGCGCAAAGTTTGTTAACCAACTTAAGAAGGTCACGTATCATAAATTTGGGATGTCCCGGAAGGCGCACCTGGAAATATGTCTCATCAAATTGGAAGACTGGTGTGAAATTCCCGTTATCTTTCATTGAACGAAAAATAGATCTTACACCAGTCCCTTTGTCTTCAGCCAACTTTCTTTGCGTCAAAAATTGACCCACTCTTCTATTTCTAGTTTTCACCGGGGGCATATCACTGTCTTCCATGAAATGCTCCTTCTTCAGGCTTTGATGCGGTCCAGGATAGCTTATGATGTCTATATGGCTGGGATAAATACGGATCTTCACAGGATCGGCATGTTCGTGTTCATAGCCCCGATGATACAAAGCGTTAACGATCGCCTCACGAAGAGCCCTCCAGGGATACGGTACAAAGGGTACACATTCATCTTCAACCTTCGTTTCACTTAGTATATACTCCAACGTTTTGCTTATTTGCTGGTCTATGGGGCCCTCTTGCGTTTCGCTTAGGAGGAAATTCTTGTTTCGATCATATATGGCGATGTCTGTTCTTGCACCAGGGAAGAATATTTTTGGAGTGGCATGAAAAAAAAGCAAAGCAACATTTCGAGGAACAAAAACTCTGATTAGTTTACCTCCCATACTTTTATCTCCCAATGATGTCACAAGTCGCATGTTCACGTAAAGTTGCAGAGGACTATCGAGGTCTTGGTCTTCAATCTTGCTTCCAACGCCTCTTAAAAAGTCTCTGACAAGGGATACATCAATGTCCTTATGTGTCAATTGCTTTCCGTTTTCTATGCAAAGAAAATTCATACGTTAGTAAATGCCATTAAAAAAAGACGATTTGTCCTGGGAGCCATGAGAGTAAATTAGGAGTAGTAGAAACATTCCCCCTCCACGACTGTGGCCTGGGATTGAATCCCGAACTCAACCGCATATGTAGCTGCATCTTTTGTTTCTTTATTCTGCCTCAAGAGGGTTTTCTCTGAGTTCTCGATCCGATTTTCCCCTCATAAAAAAAAAAAAAATCCAAGTTACTGTTTGATCTGATTCAATTCAATTCAATTTGATATAGTGGCTTCACTAGGTCATGGGCTCGAATCCTGTTGAAGCCATTTGAATGTCTCAAGTGTCTATAAGAGAAAATTGCTTAAATTGTCCAGATAAGTGCGATAATCATTTCTCAATTTCGTCATGTATAGTTTGTATAAAGCCACCCTACTTAGAGACTTTCCTGGACTTTGGCTTGCTGAAAGTAATAATGATACTTTTTTGGCTGTACGACATGGATGAGATTGTGCAACGTAATGTGTAATACATCTCTCCTGTACGGGTAAAGACAGTTGTGTTTCCTATGAAGAGAATTTTCCTCTGGTTGCCAACTGGTGGCTTTCTTTGTTCGAATGAAATCTAAAATTCAAAAATCAATGGCATGCAACTACACAAGAACCGACTTCGTTGATCCCCGAATCCATCTGCGGCGTTGACTTTCGGCATGTTCGATTCCTAATTTCCTAGTTTTAGTTTTCCCATGGGCCCCTGGTTTTCCTACTACCATTTTTGGTTCGGTTTGGCCTGGGTTCTTGATAAAAGGCTTCTTTCGCCTTTTATCAGTTGCGTTTCAGGTTCTTTGCGGAAAGGAAAGGAACTTTATTTAAGTGTCTATTCTTCTAGCACTGGAGCACTAATTGGGGACACTGTAAACCGAAATTAACAGTTAATGCAATTCAAGCCAAATGTTGGTTTTTGAGGGGAGAGGAAACCGGAGTACCCGGAGAAAACCTCTCGGTGCAGAGTAGAGAACCAACAAACTCAACCCACATATGACGCCGACTCTGGGAATCGAACCCGGGCCAAATTGGTTGGAGGCGAGTGCTCTCACCACTGCGCCATCCCCGGAAACTTTTTATTATTGCTTTAGGGCTTGATTACGTGGAGGTGGGGGACCTCAGGTAGGCGAGGTAACCTACCTAGCCGTGGTCGAAAAATAGCTCGCGTTACAACCCTTTGAAACCTGGCAAGGCAAGTGGACCTGATGATTTATCCAGGGAGTTGCGCCTTATTGGAGATACATTTTTAGATTGCTTTATGCCACAGGCTCAAAGAAGTATTTTGGAATGCAAATTCCCAAGCCAGTGGAAACAAGCACAAGTGAAATGTCTTCACAAGAAAGGAGCACTCTGGACTACGGAAATTATACTAGGGTCTTCGTTTTGTGCAGAGTGAACTGAATAGAGTGTAATGTAAAGTGCAAGATTTAAGGAGGGCATTTCTACATAACGAGGACCCTATCGATTTGTCAGTTGAATTACTGTTACGAGTTATCGACGTTAAATATGGTTGCTTTACTTTACTTTACTTTACTTTATTGTTTCAGCGTGAAATAAAGCTTCTTAGTGAGGGTCTTCGTTTTGTAGTTTGAAGGGGGCATTTCTACAAAACGAAGACCGAACAATGCGTTTCAGCACGTTTTGGGTCTTCGTTTTTGGGTCTTCGGTCTTCGTTTTATAGACACCCACAAGGCTCTGCTCGAGAGAACAGGACAGCCACAACACCGGGGACTTCGACGTATTCGAATAAGGCAGCGTTTACACGAACGCGGTTTCACGACTTCGAAACCGGCCGTGTCAAAATCGTTGACGTTTGGAAGTGGTTTAAAAAGCTAAAAAGAGCAAGGCTGATGTAACGATGAAGGAATATATTGAAAAAAGCCAATATGTCGAAAGGCACTGCCTTTCTTCATCAGGATTTTACAAGCAATGACTACGGTTAACAAAGACGTTACAATTTGAATAGTGATATGGCGTGTGCCTTGATACAGCTCTAAAGATAAGGATTTTAACGGACTTAATTAACGGATACGGTACAATAGTAATAGGAAAATATAATTGAAATTATATAACGGTAAAGAATGTGAGGGAAAAGGAGGATTACATTTCATCTTTCTTATTAAGACCGACTTTTCGTCGTAGTAGCAACCTCAGAAACTACCCTAGTTCGTGCCAAACTACAAGATCCCACCGCGCAAGAAAATCAACCTCGGGGTTCTTACCTATGTGGCAATAACCGTTCTGAATACACCTATATATAAATTATATAAAAAAGATCTTTCACAAAATTGTCCCACTGGACACGAGTTATTCCAGGTCGAATCGCTTCATTTTTTCTTCATCACTTTGCCGGAGCGTACCAGCGGTTGCGAAAAAGTTAACATTTCCAAATGCCTCTGCAAGGGCGTAGCTAGGGGGGTCTTGGGGTGCCCGTGAACCCCTCCCCCCCCCTTTTGTAAGCTTTTTTTAAGCAAACAACCTACAATTTTGAGGTGGCGAAAACGCCACAATTTGGTGAGTACCCTCTGTTTGACACAGTGTTCCCCCCTCCCCCCCCCCCCCCTTTGAAAAATCCTGGCTACGCCCCTGCTCTGCTTATGGTTATGATACGCTTTTCCATTTAAGGACAACAGAATGTATGAAAATTGAAAAAGCGAACTCAAAAAAGAAATCATAGTCGTGATTTTATAAGCCAGCGCGGCACTGTCTGACAGACAACAGTTTGTGTGTGCCAGTGGTCATGACTCTATCTTTCTATCACTTGCAGGGTCTCTCAAGGGTCCGTTTTTGGACCCCTGCTATTTTTATTATATATTAATGACTTACCTAATGCCTCAGAAACACTTACTTTTCACCTATTTGCTGATGATACTAATACATACTATGCATGCAAGAACCTGATTGATCTTGAACTTAAGCTAAATCATGAGCTCATTGCAGTAGATGGGTGGATGAAAGCCAACCTACTGGCACTTAGTATTGTAAAAACTAGTTTCATTCTCTTTCATTCTAAAAAACTGAAATCTTATAACACCTTCAATCTGAAAATTAATGGGGTACATATTCAGCAATTATCTATTGTTAAATATCTTGGAGTTACTTTTGATGGTAATCTAACTTGGAAAAGTCACATTGATGAGCTTTGTCTGAAACTGTCAAAAACTGTAGGAATCGTTTCAAAAATGAGGTACTATGTTAACATTGATGTATTAAAAATGCTTTATAATTCTCTAATTTATCCTTTTTTTACTTACGGTACCTAAATCCTTTGACCGCTTTGCAAAAGCGTTTAGCCAAGGTCATGACATTTTCTGAACCCGCATCACATTAAGAACCCTTGCTCTAAATCCCTAAATCTTTTAAATTTTGTGGTATAATCCATATTTAAATTCTTTCTTTTGTTTATCAGTGGTTTCATAAATTATCTCCATCTTGTTTTGCTGATTACTTCAAGCTAATATCCTCTGTTCATTCATATTATACACGTCAATCAAATAATAATAACCTGTTTGTAAACCAAGTCCAGACCACACAATATGGTTTTCGTTCTCCTTGTTTTTCTGGTGCTAAACTTTGGAGTTCATTACCTCTTGATATAAGGCAGATTACTCCTTTTTCCAGATTTCGTCAAAACGTTAAGAACTCTATGATTGACAGGTATAACAAGGACACTGATAACTAATTAACTTAATTTTGTACCTAATTATAATGTTGTATCTGTTTGAAAGTGACCGGATGTTTTTGTAGATTCATATTTTCGTTGATTTGATTCTTAAGTAATTTACGTTAATATGTTCAATAAGTTTAGTGTTAGTAGTTTGTACAAGAAGTAATACTTTTTAACAAAAAAATGTTATTTAACTTTGCTCATGATGTAATTAATTTGGGGCACCTACTCGATTAGTTTACTAAATATTTAGGTGTCCCAAACTCTACACCGTAACAACATATTATCAAACTTACTTTCCCTTCTTCTTTGTTAAACAATATTGTAAAATCATTTTAACTTTATGTACAAAATATTCTGTGTAAGTTAGTTAAAATTGAATTGAATTGAATTGCACTACGTGCGAGATTCACCATTTTGACAATGCAAATTTCGCGTTAAAATAGTGACCGTATTCAAATTGATGCTGTTTCGCCGTTTACACGACAGATGAAACTGTATCGTTTTGGAAACGCTCCATTGTTGGAAGCGGTCCCCCATCCAACTACTAACCCCATCCGAAGGGGCTTAAGTTTTAGTAGCTGACACTTGGACTAGCATCAACGATTGTGATCTTTGAAATTGAAATTCTGGAATCTTGTCATGGCTGTCATCAAATGTCTTCATCGGGGTAATGACATCTGAAGACTGGATAGTTTCAACCATTTCCGCATGCGCCTTCTGCACCCCACTCTTTACACTTTTTTAACCAAAGATCTTCTGCAACTTTCTGGAGACGCTCTAGAAATTCTGGCTCTTGATGGAAAAAAGCATTCTGATACATGGCAAACAGAGCTTGAAGTGTAACCATGTGGGCTGCTTGACCTCTTTTGAAATGATTACAATCTATTATTTGCTTCACAGTTGTAGGGCCATATAGGTCAGCCGCAATCCAGCAAAGATCAATTCCGCTGTCTTCAATAAATTCCCCAATTGTTCGGAGTTGCGCCATGACAACGTAACAACTCACCAGGACGAAGAATCAAGTGATCAAGATTTTTCCGGCCCATCTGGAGCTTTTTGGCCGCTAAACTGATAACAGTCTGTCTTTCGGGACCCACAATAACTGTTTTGATGGCCTGTGCCTGCATCAAAATTGTAAGCAAGGTCTCATGGTAATGATAAGTGTGGAATGATGTCAGATTTTTCTATTGTCTACAAATGCTGAACAGCTCCTAGCCATTTTCATGCTTAAGTTTACGTTACCCTCTTGTAACAGCAAAAGCGGAGTAGTTTGAACTAAAATTAACATTTTTCATTTTGTTTAAGGTTTATGAAGCAGTAAGGATAATGTCGAAAGACCTCGAAAGGTCAAAAGCTATTTTTGTAAACTAACCTAACTGCCATGCTCATTCAGTCACGTGACCAATCATATGACAAGTAGCGGTTAGGTACGTGTTCATGATATCAAGGGTAACATCGATTTACGTCTTTCCTGCTATTTTGGCGACAATTTGTCGATAATAAACGAAGTTAGAAAGTGTTTTATTCCGTAGCCTCGTTTTCATGCGTGGTCTAAAGGGGGGGTTTCTAAAACATCCCCTGAAAAGCCCCAAAGAAGGTTGCAAAACTGACAACATGTATTTTCCTTTTCCTTCCTTGCATACGGCGAAAGCTACTGAAATTTAAACTGACCAATCAGAATTCAGCGAGCGGGAAAAACTGTGCTATCCTTGTGATCCAACGTCACGCCAATTGTTTACAATCGGTGGACATTCGCTCGCCTTCTCTTGTGACTCTCTTGACCGTTGCTTCTTTGAAAATGAAGCATTGTTCTGACAATCAATTTGCCATTCCACTTTATCCAGTTTATGACATGGATCGCTTTTTGAACTTTATTCTGTAGAAGAAGAAGACGTTGCTGAGTGAACATTTTTACGACGAAATCCCTTGCTTTGTTCAGCACTTTGATGTCCGATAACTGAGCCGCTCTAACGAGTGTTGGGTCAATCACATTTGGTCGTCTGACCTTTTGAAGTTCTTTCAGCTCTTGTTTGTGTGTGTCCATCATGATCGAACTTCAGGTGAAAAGTGAGGGGAACAATTTTTCGTTCATCTGCTGTGCCAAACGTCAAACAATCCTGTTGGGTGTTCCACGTGCTTGGCAAGTTTGCACGACCATCGTCTATCAGATCTGGAGTGGAGTTTTCTTTCAGTGATTACAACTTGCGATCGTTCTACAAACATCCACGTAGCATGTAGCACTTTTCAGTGACTCGAGGATCCTGTTTTGCTGTTTCAAAGGAAGTCGTGCATTCTTGAGCAGTTAATTTGTTTGTTCTTCAGTGCTTGTATCTTTTCGTTTGTTCCTGGTGGCACAAAGTAACTGATGATTTGAAAGGACTTGAATCCTTAATTGAATTAGCGATTTTTTTTATTAAGGAACCAACAAGTGAATGGTACACAAAATTAGGAGAAACTGTTGGTTGAATGGACAATAATTATAGCCATAATTATCTGCCCAGTTTAAGTACTAAGCTCAACAAGTTGTTTGGCTCCACAAGTTTCAGTTTCAGGCCAGGTACCCGAATTCACCCAGGTACTGGTACACTTACTACCATTGTTCTTTGGAAATTGAATAGCTCCTTGATCACCTGGTTGCTTGAGAAGAAACTTGATGTGTTTGTTCTCTACACTGGTGAATGCAGCCAACTGTCCATTGCGGATAAACTCCAGACCAACTCTTCTTTTAATTTATTCTTTGTTCTTTGCAGGGCATCAACAATGGTTTCCCTTGTAAAATATTAGTTTAAAGGGTTTGTTAAAGCTGTTTTCCCATTTCATAGGGCACTGTGGTTGCCAGATTCACTTTCAAACTTATCATGGAAACGTAAATCAATATCAGTGAAAAGTCAGTCCCTTGAATTGTTGATAGAAAATTAATTTAAATGCATATTGAAACCTTTAGTTGAGGAATTTTTTTTTTTCATTCCAACTTTGTGAACCTAACATACATTACTGCAGTTTGTTTATTGCTTGGTCATTCAATGTCTTGATCACATCAAATTATTTAATTTTTAGGTATTGTCTCAGACCTCCATAGAGACACTATCTTTATCTTAAAACTTAACTGGTTGCTTTTTGGAGCCCTTTTGTGGCATATTTAGATAGGCAGGAAATGTTCCACATTTTATGGTAAATAGTTCTGCATGGTTTTAAGGAATATTGCAGCCAAATCTAATTGAATATGAGACTAAAATATGCTGTTTCACATTATGTGAATTTAAAGACTATTAATATTGTTTGCGCTTGTTTTAAAGGGCTTAAGGTTGGCGTTCAAAAGTGTTCCTTCAATAATCTTATTCTGTAAAGATTACCCTGGGAGAATTGGATTAAGGCCAGTTTTTTTCTTCTAGCTTCTTTCCCCAGTGCCCTCTGAGAATGGAGGTGATTTGGTTTTGCCCAATGTTGAAAGATGAAACAATGCCTAAACCAGCCGCAAGGAATACTTCATAGTGCTTTTTTACAAACATAGGCATGAGGGTGCTCGTAAGCATCTGACCATTGTTTCGCATGCTAAAGTGTTATTATAAATAATTTATTTCTCTAAAAGAGTCTTCTTTTCGTGTCGGTCATGCAAAAATTGTTGGAATCACTTCTTTGAGCTGTTGGATGAAAGAGGCAGAACATTTGATGAGGCCCTACTGTGGAGAGGGGTCCTCGTTCCCTTTAAATATTTGCTTGTGTTTCCTTGTTCCCCAAATTACTTTCAAACTTGTTCCCAGCTTTTTGATCCCTAAAATTTAAATTGGTTTTCTTCCCTTGTTCCCAAAAATATTTTGATATTGTTACTCTGTTCCCCAGTTTAAATTAGCCATGTTCTCTTCTTCCCCAAAACCCCTGGGAGTGCCTCTTTGATGTTGATTCT
>NC_090874.1:22789328-22826828 GCF_036669935.1 Montipora foliosa | reverse complement strand
GGGTTTTTACCTCTAATAGCAAATATGTTGTTTGTTTCAAAAAATTGTTCGCTGGAAAAAGTGGCCTTTATGAATTCATCATGTTTTATGTTATGTGTGCTGGATAGTTTTTATGGCAATAGTAAAGCATTTTCTTGTTATTCAAGGAAAATGTTCTTCAGGAAAGGGTTTGAACCTGAAGTACATGGTAATTTGACACGATTGAGTTTCTTGTCTTCACGCACGCAATGAAATAGGAAGAGGTTTTCAGGGGCACCCAACGTCAATTTTCGGAAAATATCTGTTCGGAAGACGATTTGAGATCTAGAATTTTCGGAACATTTGTTGTAAAATTTCTTGCTTGCCTGCCTGTCCTAGGATTTTCGAACATCTGAACAATGGTATAATTGCCCACTTTTAACGGATTTTAACCCTAAAAAGGTTACCTAGAATTTTCGGGAGCCTTTTTTCTGGATGAAATTTTCGAAAAGGTTAATTTTGATCCCTCGAATTTTCGGATCACTAGACTTTCAGCTAGGAGATCCGAACAGATAAAAAAAATTAGGGGATAAAAATATGCCTACATCTACCGTTTAAATACTAAAATACGTTTAACAATGCTATGTTTAAGTGGTTTTGAACTATATTCTCGTTGGGTGCCCCTGGGTTTTCGCCTCTAAGAGCAAATATGTTGTTTGTTTCAAAAAATTGTTCGCTGGAAAAGGTGGCCTTTATGAATTCATCATGTTTTATGATATGCGAGCTTAACTGGATAGTTTTATGGCAATAGTATAGCATTTTCGTGTCAAAATGAGGTTAGCGTTTTTCTGTTGTGCTAACTTAATTAAATATAAATATACATTCTGCCTCGTGAGTTTGTTATTCTCGTTAACCAGCAATGGAAAGTCATTGCAACGCGAATGGCGTTTTAGTGCATCTTATGTTGTTTGTTTCAATAAAATGTTTCGCTGGAAAAGGATTCTGTGATATTTTCTGCCTTTGTGAATTATAATATCATGTTGTGCATTGAATTTTCGAGCTTAAGGTTGAAACGTGATACAGGAGGATATTTTTAGTATTGCTGTGTAAGCAGGAAAGGTTTCATGAAAATAAACAGGTCTGTTGGAAGCGTGCTTGAGTTTCAACAAAATGAGCCCCAAAATCAGCAAAAAATTGTGACGTCGGTGAATAATAAAGTAGCTGCTATTTCCAAACTGATGGAATTACCTGGTGATAAATAACCTCGTCTTGGAGAGTAAATTTTTGACTTCGCAGAAACAATGGTGGGCGATTGTGATCTTTGTTTTGAATTCGCTCATTTATTGTCAAACTTTATAACACTTGACAGAGAAAGAAACTTACTAAAACCCGGTATCTTGTCATCACTTCACACAGATGCTTCACTGTTTGGGAAGTAAACATGCCGCGGTAACTTAATCACGGCGCCCGCTGAATCCGATGTCACTTTCGATTTTGCGCTTTTACTTGTGCAGCCAAAAGTACAATAGCAAAAATCTCCCAAAATGTTTGTCGCTGATCGTAACTGTTTATATTCTATATTCATGGTTGGTTCAAAATTAATGTTGTTTTCATGTTGTAAATATGTTATTCTCGAGCGACCGTCCTGGAAACTTCCTTCTGCTCTTTCTAAAAACTGTGTATCAATATTTATTTACTTTTGCATCAATATTTGTTTTTGCATAAAGCAAGCTAACAAAATCTGTACCTTGCTGAATTTGCATTTGTTAACGTTAATAGTATTTTCGGTCCAATGCTTCTGTTTTACGAAGGGGTATATGTCAGATGCTCAGAGGGCACGCGTAAACTTGTCGTGAAAAGAAGTTTATCAACATGTCAGCCCAGAAGCCAATGTTTCTCACTTCCCACTTATTTTCTTCAATCTTTCTGGGTTCAGTACTTTGCTAGTAACCACATGTCTTCTCAGGCTATTTACCCAAGGCTTCTACCATGGCACTTAACCACAATGATAGACAATACTAAAACAATATCGTGCACTGTTAGAGCTACATATTACGCAAGGACAGATCTGTTTCGTCGTACGAACGTGTGAGGACCTGTGAGCCAAAGGGCCTCTGCTGGTATAACTTCTGGGTGACCCCTTACATGGTCTTAATGACCCCCCAACTTGAAAAAAATTGTCTGGAACGGTTCACGTACCACAGGCAACCCAGTGTACCCTAACGGAGGGTCTAGTTTTTTTACGTGTCGGTAAAAGTCTTGCCTGTCACTCCCCTGCTAAGTGGTGTCTTTGTGCATAGAGCCTTCTTCGCGTATTTTCTTAGGATCGAGAGGGTAGTGGGAAATGCGTAGATTTCTCTGGTAGACACAGTAGAACGATTAACTTAACCGGCCATGGCGTCGAAAGTCATGTAACGCGAATGGCGTTTTAGTGGATCTTTGAACAAAATGTACCCTTATGAAGCTCAATAATGGCAAGCGTATTGGATACTGAACAAGACAGACAATGTTAAATGTTGGCGAATGTTAAAAGCGACGAGTAATGGACTTCGACAACAATCTGTCGCCCGTCGAGCCGTAATCAAAGTGAGCTGTCTTCCTAAAATTTTGTCAAGTGTGGTGTTTTGTACAACACTGAAATCAAATGAACAGTTCTCTGGTAACTCAGTATGGGTTCAACAAAGACAGAGAAGGAATCCATATAGTGGATCTGTTATCTCAGTTGTCTCTCTATTTGTATTTAGCTGTTCTCAACTCTGCACAGTCTTCACTAATAAGTCATTGACGTGAATGGCGTTTTAGTGGATCTTTAAACAAAATATACCCTCATGGAGCTCAAGAATGGATCATCAATTGGATGAGCAAGACAGCGCTGAAAAACTAAATATCTGGATTTTAAGCGACGAGTAATGGTCTTCGACAACAATTTCATTTTTCGCCTTCGGATATCAAGTGAGCTTTGTTTCTAATATTTTTTTAACTTGGTATTATATAAATATAATTAAATCCATATGGATTTAACAAATTAACATTGAAGGAGGAATCGAACGCCTACAAGAATGCATCACAGTGTTTACTCAAGTCGTATCTTAGTTGTCTGACAATTTACATTTATCGGTATTTTGTACTCAACTCTGCAAAGGTGTAAAATATTTGGAAATGTGACAGTGAAGAATTATTTGAATGAAAGTTGTTGTCGCTTTTGTGCTTCATTATTAGGGAGCTTAAGCAACGACAACGGCGACGGCAACGAGAACGTCATCTCAAAATATAAATTTGCGTTCTTTTAATCGCTTCGTGACTATTTCAACGTTTTTAATATGACAAGGGTGTGGTGTTTCCTCAAAGATGACACCAGTCGGAACGCCACTCCATTTTAGGAGAGAAAATGAAATTTCATCCTCAAGTGCTGACGTTCTTCATAAAACCAAAAACTTGGCTATTTCACGTTGTTGTTTTGCTGACGACGGCAACGAAATGGACAAAAGTGAAAAACGCACGTGCAGGGCCACAGGTGACCCAGGCTCACTGTGTGCGTCACGTAGGTATTAAAATATAGAGAACATATGAGGCGAAGTTTAGGTCTGAAAATTTGCTAGTAAATGGTAATAAAAATCGATAAAACTTATCATGTGGTGAGCTGTTGTTGTCTTTAATACGTACACGAAGTTTCGGGGAAAATGGTCCCCGTTCACCTTCCTTCATAATATAGTGACAAGGTAGGAGACGGAAGCCAGCGTCGGGACTCCCATCGACCCAAAACAAGCACGATTTTTTCCGCGAAAATCAAATCCAGTCGCTAAATAAACACGCCAGGTTCGTGGAATAGGAATTTCTTTAAACTATGAATCCACTGAAGCATCTCCAGGTAGCAACGCGGAGCCACCAGACTCCGTAAAACTTGTAAGTTAACCTGCTAAAATGGCGGCCAGAAAGCGTGGTACTCACGAAGTGCCCAATTCAAAATGGCACTGAACTCTGGACGCCTGGTGACGAGTATAATACGTTCTGGAGGGAGGGGAGTCCCAAATTGCTAAAAACAAAACTCACTGAGCAATTTGGGACTCCCCTCCCTCGAGGGAGACTTATTATACTCGTCACCAGGCGTCCAGAGTTCAGTGCCATTTTGAATTGGGCACTTCGTGAGTACCACGCTTTCTGGCCGCCATTTTAGTAGGTTAACTTACAAGTTTTACGGAGTCTGGTGGCTCCGCGTTGCTACTTGGAGATGCTTCAGTGGATTCATGGTTTAGAGAAATTCCTATTCCACGAACCTGGCGTGTTTATTTAGCGACTGGATTTGATTTTCGCGGAAAAAATCGTGCTTGTTTTGGGTCGATGGGAGTCCCGACGCTGGCTTCCGTCTCCTACCTTGTCACTATATTATGAAGGAAGGTGAACGGGGACCATTTTCCCCGAAACTTCGTGTACGTATTAAAGACAACAACAGCTCACCACATGATAAGTTTTATCGATTTTTATTACCATTTACTAGCAAATTTTCAGACCTAAACTTCGCCTCATATGTTCTCTATATTTTAATACCTACGTGACGCACACAGTGAGCCTGGGTTACCTGTGGCAGGGCGTGCAAAGCTATTGTTTTTACCCACTAAATACGCAAATTCCTGACGTTCTCGTTGCCTTCGCCGTTGTCGTTGCTTAAGCTCCCTAATTACTGGGTTGCCTATGGCAAACCCAGTCGAGGTCTGCGTTTAGTTTGTTTGTTTTCTTTTTTTTTCTTTTTTTTCTTTTTTATTAATATATTTTTTTTCCGTGTCGGTAAAAGTCTTGCCTGTCACTCCCCTGGTAAGTGGTGTCTTTGTGCATAGAGCCTTCTGCGCGTATTTTCTTAGGATCGAGAGGGTAGTGGAACTGCGTAGATTTCTCTGGTGGACAGAGTAGAATCATTAACTTAGCCTGCAATGGCGTCGAAAGTCATGTAACGCGGATGGCGTTTTAGTGGATCCTTAAACAAAATATACCCTTATGGAGCTCAATAATGGAAAGTCAGTTGGATAAACTAGGCAGGAATCTGAAAAGGGACGAGTACTGGACTTCGACAACAATCTATCGCCCGTCGAGACGAAATCAAAGTGAGTTGTATTTACCTGAAGTACATGGTAATTTGACACGATTGAGTTTCTTGTCTTCACGCACGCAATGAAATAGGAAGAGGTTTTCGCCTCTAAGAGCAAATATGTTGTTTGTTTCAATAAATTTTTCGCTGGAAAAGGATTCTGTGGTATTTTCTGCCTTTGTGAATTATAATATCATGTTGTGTATTGAATTTTCGAGCTTAAGGTTGAAATGTGATGTGGGAGAAGTTTTTTAGTATTGCTCTGTAAGCAGGAAGGGTTCACAGGCCTGTTGGAAGCGTGCTTGAGTTTCAACAAAATGAGCCCCAAAATCAGTGAAAACTTTTGACGCAGATGAATAATAAAGTAGCTGCTATTTCCAAAATGATGGAATTACCTGGTGATAAATAACGTCGTACGCGTCTTGGAGAGTAAATTTTGACTTTGCATAAACAAGAGTTGGGCGATTGTGATCTTTGTTTTGACTTCGCTCATTTCATTGTCAAACTTTATAACACTTGACAGAAAAAGAAACTTACAAAAACCCGCTATCTTGCCATCATTTGACACAGATGCTTCACTGTTTGGCGAGTAAACATGCCGCGGTAACTTAATCACGGCGCCCGCTGAATTCCGGCCATGTCACTTTCGATTTTGCAATTTACTTGAACGTAGCAAAAATCTCCCAAAATGTTTGTAGCTGATCGTAACTTTTTATATTCTATATTCACAGTTCAAAATTAATGTTGTTTTGATGTCGTAAATATTTTATTCTCGATCGACCGTCCGGGAATCTTCCTTCTGCTCTTTCTGAAAACTATGTATCAATAGTTATTTGCTTTTTCATCAATATTTGTTTTGCATAAAGCAAGCTAACAAAATCTGTACCTTGCTGAGTTCGCATTTGTTAGCGTTAATAGTATTTTCGGTCAGATGTTTCTGTTTTTTGTGAGGGGTTTATTGTTTTGGTCTCCCATCCTAACACTAACCCCGCGAAACAGGGCTTGACTTCAGTGAAGTTTATTATTACAAAGCTGTCAGATGCTCAGAGGGCACACTTGTGGTGAAAAGAAGTTGTGAGGGAACTTGAAAATTATCAACATGTCAGCCCAGAAGCCAATGTTTCTCGCTTCTCTTTTATTTGTTATTCTTCAGAGACTGGAATGCTGTATTTCAATACCACACAATTCAGTGCCTTCTGATTTTCTGTAGCACGTACCACAGGCAACCCAGTGTATGCTTCACAGAAGCATCTCGTTAATAGGGTTCCGAGTCGAAAAGGGTTTGATGTGAACTGTCAAAAATGTATTTAATTGCATCTCTTGTTTGCACGCACGCAATTGAAATAGGAAGGTTTTTTTGCCTATAATAGTAAATATGTTGTTTGTTTCGATTAATTTTTCGCTGGAAAAGGATTTTGCCGAGATATTTCCAGCCTTTGTGAACTTTAATATCATGTTGTGTAATTTTCGAGCTTAACAAATTTGCATACGTGTGTTGAAATGTGATACGGGAGCATTTTTGTGGTTAGTGTAACGAAAATAAACAGGTCTGTTGGAAGCTTGCTTGAGTTTCAACAAAATGACCCCCAAAATCGGCAAAAAAAATCTGACACTGATGACTAATAAAGTAGCTGCTATTCCCGAAACAATGGAATTACCTGGCGATAAATAACCTCGTCTTGGAGAGTAAAGTTTTGGCTGTCAACCTGAAGAGTTGGGCGATTGTGATCTTTATGTTGAATTCGCACATTTCTTGTCAAACTTTATAAAACTTGAAAGAAAAAGAAAACTAACAAGAACAAAAACCCGGTATCTGTGTCAAATGATGATTTGACACAGATGCTTCACTGTTTCGCGAGTATTAATATACGCCGCGGTAACTTCATCACGGCGCCCGCTGAATCCGATGTCACTTTCGATTTTGCGCTTTTACTTGTGCAGCCAAAAGTACAATAGCAAAAATCTCCCAAAATGTTTGTCGCTGATCGTAACTTTTTAAATTGGGGGTTAAAAATTAATGTTGTTTTCATGTCATAAATGTTGTTGCCGATGGCAAAATATTTTATTCTCGATTGATCGACCAGAAAACTTCCTTCTGCTCTTCCCAAAAACTTTGTATCACTATTTATTTACTTTTGCATCAATATTTGTTTCGCATAAAGCAAGCTAAGAAAATCAGTTCTTTGCTTGGTCCGCATTTGTTAGCGTTCAAATAGAATTTTCGGTCCAATGCTTCTGTTTTGAGGGGTATATTATTTTGGTCTCCCATCCAGATATTAACCCCGCCGAACCCCTAGGGATTAACTTCAGCAAACTTTAGTATAACAAAGCTGTCAGATGCTCAGAGGGCACGCTTAAACTTGTGGTGAAAAGAAGTTGTGAACGAACTTGAAAATTATCAACACGTGAGCCCAGAAGCCAATGTTTCTCGCTTCTCTTTTACTTGTTATTCTTCAGAGACTGGAATGCTGTAGTTCAATACCACACAATTCAGTGCCTTCTGATTTTCTGTAACACGTACCACAGGCAACCCAGTGTATGCTTCACGGAAGCATTTCGTTTTATCTTGGCTTCAAACATTACAAAATCGCGTAGCCAGGGTAATTGCTAAGTAACCCCGGCTTTGATACGAGCTGCAACCTCCTCGATGCTCTTAAGGACGTTGGCGCTAATTGTTTGTGCGCAACGTTAATGCGCAGGTAACGCGACTGTAATGTGTCACGCATTACTTCGAGCATTGGTAAAGTTGAGGTGTTAAAACCTTTGCAAAAACCGTGGACGATAAGTCTTGCACAGCGTTGGATCAGAGAAGATCGTGATCAGTCAAAATTGATTAAAAAATATTTATGAAAGTCAAGCAGACTACTGCACGGCTGATATTCGCGTTGTTTTATCAGTCGTGCACTAGTCTACTTGACTTGCATAAATATTTTTCAAGCATTAGTTAAAATTACATGGCGACAAAAACGCCGGGAAAAAAAATTCCAGGTGGCGGCAAAATAATGGTACATTTATTTCCGAATCATCATGAAACGTTAAAGAAAAGTGAGCGGGAGGATGGAAAAGCTCTGGAAAAGGTAGCTGATCGAGTAGTGGCTGAAAGTTTGGAAAACTCGAGGACGAACCGTTGCGTAAATTTAATGGGGCCGCTTTTTTTTAAAAATGTTTTTATTACTCTACAAACTTAAGTTCAAAATGAATGCATATTTTTGAAGTTCTTTCCCTTTACTTTCGTGAAATTAGAGCAGTATTTTCGTCCTCGCCCGCTTGAATAGTGCGGACCTGTGTGGAAACAACCAGCGATTAAATTTCACAAAAACCACGCTTCAGAAGATGAGCATGGCGGCAATGGAGAGAGATTATACAAAATACTAACCAAATGGAGATGAAGCCTGCTTAAAACCTCGTTGCTATGCTCGAAAAAGTTTTTTTGGGGGTAAAAACCTTTCATCCCTTCAACGATCGATCCTCTCTTGGGATCCAGTCCTTCCCCGACGGGTCACGCAAAAACGTGACAAACGAAATTTTCCAAGAGCTTTGCAAAATCACATCGATTTTACTCGTTTAGATCGTCGGGTGACCCCTATTTTTTAAATCATGAATCACTTACTTTACTTACTATCTACAAAATATGATGAAATGAAAAAATTCCCACCGTAGGAAGTTATCTATTTTTAACATTTTCCTTCCTCGTGCCATCGAATTCCGGTAGTGGTTGCCACGGATAGAGCTTACGAAAATGCTCGTCGAGGATCAACTCTACTGTTAACGACATCCCTAGCGGCATGCAATTATCTAAAAATCCCACTCCTAAAAACCTATGCACGGAAACCTTCACTCTAACAGTTTATTTTCATGATTTTCGATGGATGAGCAGATGAGGCTACATCTCGCTATTATGACCGATTTCTCGAAATTCAGGCATTTTCCCACTCCCATTTTCTCCGAAACAAAGTGGGTGACCCCAAATTTTTTTTTCATTTTTGGAGTAAGTACTTTATGAACTAACTCTAGGCGAGAAATGAAGAAAATCTCACCGTAGGAAGATTTTGGCGCGAACGTCCTTAAGTGAGAGAAGCTGTCTTTTCGACGTAAAAAACAGAAAGCTCTAATTACGTGTAAAACAATTCATGATCTTGACCCGGAATACCTTCAACGCCTTTTCCGTCAACGCTTTGTTGAATACAACTTGAGAAACTTAGAAGGTAAACTTATTCTGCCCAAGCCAAATACTAATTATTTGAAACGAGGTTTGTTGTACGCGGGGCCTGTTTGTGGAACAATTTGCCCCAATACGTAAAAATGCTGACTCTATTGGGTAGTTGAAACGGAGAATCATCAAGCAGGTATCTGACTGGCCTATCGGATTTCCACACGGTAATCGTATAAAACAGTTGTAATGCGTTTTTTTGTTAGTTTTTTTAGCTTAACTGATGATTTTCCGAGTTTCAATAAAGTTTACTGACTTACTTACTCTTCTACAAATTGTCGACCAAAATACAAAAAATTGAGGCATGCAGGGTTGGAAAATACCGCCTGAACAAATCGTCCTCTTCTCTAAATATTTAGGTCTTAGGCACTAAGTATATGATACTCGAGCTCGTTTAAGTAGGTGAACAATTAATGTGGCAAAATTCACGGCAGCCGAGCAAATGATGATAATGACAAATTTCTCGCTCAAGCATAAATTACAATTTATGCTTGAGCGAGAAATTTGTCATTATCTGTGAACCGGGGCGATGTACATTGAACAAAAGAAACGAGTTGGTATCATCATGCGGGCACCGAGCGAAGGCGCTACAACAGAACAATTAGCTTAGCACCCTAACACCAACATGTATGTAAATTTACGTAGTGTTTGTGATATAAAAATAAGTGCGCAGCAGCGTGAATAAAACTCCTGAAGAGTGAGGCTTCAAGCCTTACGAAACAGGCCTGTAGGGCAATTACCGTGTAGCCATGTTTTAATTCTCACAGCCCTCTATAGTTACGCTCTACCTTGTATTGAACACTCTAACTGGCTCGATCACCACCGCTTTTTGATTTTATAGATATATATATGTGTGTGTGTGTGTGCTGTATAGGTTTGCGTGTTTTTTGCTAGCCGACTGCGGGCAATCCCCTCTTAAATGGTCTTATGTCACGCACGTCTTGGTTTTAATTTAAGCGTCTAGATCCGCCGCGCTGAACAGTTAGCATACTAGTAACTGGTACTTTCACTGAAATAACTATCGTATTTGCCTCTTTGCTATTGACAAAAGAATCCCTTTAGGAAATTGGACCTCTTACCTCGATCTATGGCCTTTCTGTCATCAAAAGGTAACTTGCTATGCTGCAGTAAAAGTTGCTGTACCTCACCTTCCTTGGCTATAACAGTACTCGTTCCCTTTCTAATGTAATGCTGGAACCCTCCGTTTGAGCTTTCTCGACACTGGTGAGGTCCATTTTCACTTGGAGTGGCATATATCATAAGTAAATGCTTGTCGTCTCGGTTAACCTTAGGTAACAGTCTCGGCTGATACTCAGGCTTGATGTGCCCCTTGCACAAGGCAGTTATAGTCTTCTGTGTTTTATCGAGGCTTTCCGCTGTAACACCCACAACGTTTGCGGTACCGTCTTCTAAAGGTTTGTCATCGACACCGAGAACGATGTAGCCCCCATCATCATTAAAAAAATCGTTTGCAAAGGCGCAAATTGTATGCAAAACCTGCCATGAAGTTGGACCAGTATTCCATGACCTTTTAAATTCGATTGTCTGCTTTTCAACTCTATGGAAATCCAAGAAATCATCAACATTGCTAACCAATTCACTGGAATAACATTGAGCCATGTGGCAGCCTGAAGAGCATCGGCGAGCTCTTTGGGCATTCAAACTATGTCAATATTTCCGCCTCGACAGATTACTGTGTCTATACTAAAATCATGCGCAGAACGTATCACCTCGTAGAAAAGCGAGGTGGAACCACCGATCTCAAGATCAGTGGGCGAAACGGCAGCTTTGCTGGATCCAAAAGTGCTGATGAATGACGTTTCAGTGCTCGATCAGAGGGAAAATATTTTTCCAATAAACCTGCATTTTGCCCAAAAATTCTGCTCGACGAAATATTGTTACATTCCAAAGTTGTATCACTGGAAGTAATTTCATAACAAACACACACAAGAACACGTCAAGTGTACAGAGACGGTTAGGTGAAACGGTAGGTTACTGCTTACCAGAAAAGCACTAAATGCTGAAATCAATCAATTTTTCTTGTTTGAGCCACACGGTTGCCGTTTGTAGTGAACGCGAGGCTAAATCTTTCTATTGTGTAGTGAGACGATTTTGTAAAGGCCCGCTTGGCTAATATGGTTGCCGAAAAGTATCAATATTCGATGTCGCGTATATGCGTTTGATCATTTCCACATATTGACAATAAAATTCAAATATACTTGACAACTCAAATATATTTGAATTTTATTGTCAATATGTGGAAATGATCAAACGCATTTACGCGACATCGAATATTGACACATTTCCGCAACCATAGGCAAACGGCTTGAACATCTGTTTGATTTAGTTGAACAGCAATGTCGAAAACCGTTCGCCAACCTCTTTCAACCGTGTTGAAACACGTTGAATCGAAGTCATTCAACACGTCTTTTTCCTTGTTATCGCGAATGTTGAATGAAGTTGAAGTCGTTTGCCACTCTCTTTCAACATTGTTGGGTATGTGCGTGCGCACTAATCGGTTGCTAAACGACGTGTCCATGTGCGTATCCATGGTAACAACCGGAAGCCTCTGGTGAAGCTCTGTTGAATCAAATGCAATCTCGACCCCAGAGCTCTTCTCTTGACTGAGAGAGAGAAGAGCTCTGGGGAACTCTGAAACAAACTGTGTTCTCACTGGTTTTCGTGAAGAACAATCAAAAGCGTCTCTAATTGGTGAATTCACGTTAGCACGAGGAGGCGTCGTAAGGTTTAAATAGTCAATTTATGGCTACAAGAAAGCTACGGCGCATGTTCTCCTAGACAGAGTTTCCTAGAGCCTTGGGTCGATCCAAGGCTCTAGCGAACCTATCAGAAACACCATGACCAACGTGAACGATGATGTACTCGGAGCAATCCTTGCAGAAATGAGAGACAGCCAGGCACCACCATTAATCTCTTCAATTAAGTCCTCAGCCAAGCGGACCTTCTCCTACTCAGAAGAAGAAATACCTTCCTCGCAGCCAGCACCAGCTCTTAAGCGTCCTAAACAGACCGAGGGTTTCAACCAGCTGAGGAACAGAATTGCTTCACTCGAAACCAGACACGCAAAAAGCCCGGCTTCGATCGCTGTCTGTCCTTAAAGATTTCGCCGACAAGAAATCCTGTCCAGTGGGTCTCCAGTACCGGCCAAGGCCATTAGTCAGACCCAACGAGCAGTTCTCTACGGCGTTCAACAAAATCTGCCAAAAAGTACAGATACGGCAGCAAGAAAAGAACTCCAGTGGAGACACTGAGACAATTTCTAGTCTCAAGAAACAGCTGGACCATAAAATGTTCCCGGACCAGATCTACACCAGGCGAGAAAACGCCGAGAGGAGAATCCAATCAACGACCAGCCGATCTCTATCCAGAACCAACCTGAGCCAGAAAAAAAACGGCGGCAAGCAAGAAGCAGCCAAAAGAAAAAAAAAACGAACTGAGCACCATTAAGGCGAAATTGAACGAACTCACTGCTCTCATGAATATATTTTCTAAGAACGAAAATAAAACAAGAGTTGCAACTTAAAATAAGAAACAAGAGTCATGTATCAAAGACATCGGCCACAGACGTTGTCCGGTTCATTGAAAACACGCAACTTCCGAGACAACGCAATAATTGCTACACTTGATGTCTGTTCACTACATACCAATATCCCACAGGAAGAGGGAATGAAGGTCATCTGCCAATATTATGAACAACACTATCAGTCAAATCCACCCATCCCCATCCCCACATCCACTCTTGGGGACCTCGTGAAACTTATTCTTAAAGAAAGCTCCTTCAAATTCAATGGCAAAAACTATTTACAGACCCACGGTGTAGCTGTGGGCTCAAAAATGGCAGTAGTTTTCTCAGTCATCTTTATGGCTCACATCGAGAAACAGCTACTTTTATCCAGCCCTCATAAACCTACTATCTGGAAAAGATTCGTTGATGACATTTTTTCACGGTGAGGGCCATAAGCAAACACGAAATTAACAGCTTTGTTGATTTTGCTAACCAATTCCACCCCACGATCAAATTCACTTGCGAAATGTCATCTGACTGTGTGACGCTCTGTGTTCCTCGATACCGAAGTCTTTAAAGGACCTCGGTTCGCCTTAAGCAAAACACTTGATGTCCAAACTTAATTTAAAGCCACAGAAACGTTCCAATACACGCATTTCTCTTCATGCCAACCTCTCAGCGTTAAGAAGGGTTTCATTAAAGGGGAGACTTTACGCCTTTTGCGAACGAACTCGATTGAAGAAAATTTTGAGTCATATAAACGCGGGATTTTCAATCACATTTACTCGAACGAGGCAACCCACGCGAGCTGGTTGATAAAACTCTGGCAGAAGTAGTTTTCTCATTGCGAAATGAGGCTTTAAAAAACAAAACATAGACAACCAAAAACATTCTACCGTTCGTTACTACCTTCAACCCAGCTGTACCTAAACTCGAAGAGTCCCTAAAGCTCCTATTGTCGCCTACAGGAAGGACAGATCACTCTGATGATGTCTTTCTAGTCAGAGCTTCAATTCCTTCTCAAACTTGAAACCATCTAAACCTAGCAAACCCTAGGAACACACAGGTTTCCAGACCCTTTCGCGACGAAGCATTACTAAACCGTGACGCACCTACTATCTCTTAAAATCGCAAAATAGAAAGACCACGAACTCTTGGATCACCTCAAGTCGGAGACCCATTTCTTTCGGCTGTAAAAACTGAACGGAGTTATATACGGTAAGGAAGGTGACAATACCACAACAACTATACATCAGATAACGGTTACCGACTCTTACGATTCTGCAATGGACGATCTCTTCAACTGGTTAATACCCATTTTTCAAGTCGGATACGGCATAAAGAAACACACTACGGTGCCAGAACAAAAAGTTGGAGGCGTTTATACTACATCATCTCGAGCTCTAAATTTGGAAAAAAAACTGGTTCAGAAATGTCGTTCACACACCGGATTATCCTTGAACAGGGGCAAAACGTTGCGGGGCACATGGACGGATCATAACCCAGTTATAATGGAACTAAATGTGGTTTCTAAAGCGAAATTACGGAAAATGTTGAAGAAAAAACCAGCAGAAAAAGTGATGAAATACGACTTGACACCCCTTCAGAATAAAAAGAAATGTGCTGAATTCTCGAAAGCAGTAGGGGATGCAGTTGAAAATGGAGAAGGAAATGCTGAGGGATTGGATGCATTGAATGAAAAGTTGAAGGTTGCCTACCATAAGGCACTGAGTGATCAATTACCGCGTGCAGAAAGAAAAGTTACCAGTAAATTACCTTGGGAAGATGAAAAAGTCGAGAATTTGGTGATTTGAAACGTGAGTACAAAAGAACGAGAAAATTCAGGTTGCGGAAGCGACTCGCGAATGAGTTGTGGCATGCTAGGCGACTAGCAGAACAGACGGCGGAACTGAACGATCACCACGTCAAGAGACGAGCTGAAAAGCGAAACAATATGGAAAACACATATCAACACCAGACGTACGCGTCCATGTATGTAACACCAGAGCAGCTTGGTTCACATTTTCAAGGTCAGTTTCACAGCGAAGAACGCTTTGACACAGACCCTTTTCCACCGGAAATCCAACATTACGGTGAAGGTGAATACGCCTATAGCTACCTGAAAGGCATTCAGCTCGATATCGACGAGGACCCATCGACAGCAGAGGAGATCCAGGGAGTTTTAAAAACATTGCAAAAAGGCAGATCAGTTGGCACAGATGCCGTGCCGATGGAAGCGATGAAATACTCGCGTGAGGACGAACGAGTGATTGAGCTGATCAAGGAACTACAGGATTTGATCTGGGAATTGGAGGATATCCCAGCACGGTGGAACGACTAAAAAACAGTTGTACTCTACAAAAAGGGTTGCAGATGGACCTGTAAAAACTACCGCGGACTCTCGATTACGGACAACCTATCTAGCTAGAGTCACACCAGCTCTCATCAACGGTCGATTACAGAAGGTTTACATGCAAGGCAAACATTGACAACTATCAATTTGGTTTCAGAAAAGACCGCAGCATGGTAGACAATTTATTATTTTGTTTACAGCCAGTTACGAAGATCTTGTGCCACGGAGACTTTAGCGTTATACGTTGATTTAACCGCTGCATTTGATAAAATCCCCAGACATTTATTGTGGAAGGTGATTGAATTGCGTACTGAGAGCAAAAAAATGGTGAATATTTTTCGTGCGTTTTACCGTAACACTCGGGCCAATATCAGTAACAGCTAAATCTGGTTTGATGGGCCCGCGGCGTACGCCAGGGCGCGGTGGAAAGTCCGCCAACGTTCGTTTGGTATTTTGACTGGGTTATGAAGATCGTAAAGCACAGGGTTGAAGCCGAAGTTGGAAGTACAGGTGTGCAGTTTCAGTATAATATTGACCACAATCTTGTACCGAAACGCGGGGAAACTTGCAAGTACACTGGTTTGCCAAAATCCAGAAAAATGTGTGGAACGGAAACGGTATCGGCGTTACTTTACGCAGACGATCTGACTGCACACGGTCCAGATCGATCAGGCAAAGTAGATTCTTGAATTTTGAACGATGAGTGTAGACGATGGGGCCTTTATGAGTCATTTGGAAAAACGTACACGCCGGAGTGGCCCACATGTGGTGATGAGCTTAGTCATAGCGGAAAATCGATATTTTCAATTGGCGAGAACGCAATCGGTCACGTGACAAAGTTCAAGGCACTTGATCAAAATCTCGATGGTCAGGATCCAAATGGATACATCAAATACCGTATTGGTCAAGCAACAGGCAGATTTCATTCTAAATGCGAAATGTTAACAGACCACAAGAACCTGAAAAAAGCGGTTCGAATAGACTTTTTGGAACGTTTCGTACGCAGCACGCTTACTTATGGCGTGGAGGGTGAATGTCCGACTGAAAAACAAATTAGTCTTTTGTCGAGTTTTTGGTATAGGTAGGAGTTTACGCCAGATGACCGCGGGTGGTTATTCAAATGCTGATCTTGACAAATTTTTCGACACCCCTCCGATCACGGAGTTTATCGACGTCAGATTCCTGAAGTACATTGCGCACATTGTTCGACGCGAAACCACTCATCCGACTATGCGCGCGCTGTTCATTCAACCTGACCGCCCGAACGCTGATACTGTATGGCGCAAGGTTCAGTTCATACTTCGGAAATACGAGATTCATTTGAAACGGGGAGATTTGATTGCCAAAATGAGCATCAAGTCGACATTTCAAGAGATCTTGCGGAAAGCCTTCCCTTGCGCGCTGATGAAGATGAAGCAAGAGAAGCTCTCCAGTCCAAGCGGCTAACGGTTTCAAAGCCAGACAGTAATTACACTGTACTGTACTGTATCATAAAACAAACGTTCGCTTTCCTTTGACAAATAAAGAGATCTTGAGTTTCTTCTGTTGAGTTCCTACACGGAAGTTAGAGTAAATTAACTTATGTCAGCAAAGAAATAAATGAACCATAGAGAATGCTAATATTAAACTCTGTAGGACGCTAAAGAATCAGACGAACTCGTACACTATTCGCAACGAGTAGGGCGTAGTCAGAAGTCGTTATTTGACCTTCAAGTCACTCATTCTGTTTGCTACTATACGATACGATACATACTTAATTGACCACTCCCCATAGGGGCTTTTCAGGGCCAATGAAACACAATCCCGACAGAATCCCAACTGGCCGGAGGCAAGGCAGTTGGCTATTTACAAGTGCAGCTGGGAAGTTGAACCAGGGACTACCAGGAACAAATTCACCGAGTGGTCAGAGCGGGTCTTGAACCCGGGATCCTCGGATCTCAAGGCAAGCGCTCTAACCACTGGGCCCCACTGCCTCATTGATATATCCTTATAATGTTATTTATATTATGGCTGTCCTCTGTGGGAAACAATTATGAAGCTTCTCTTTCAAACATTGTTAAATTGCAAAATAAAGATGGTCACATAATTAACAGGACGCCAATTAGGTGTTCACATGGGAGATGCACTGATAAAAGCAAGCAACAGGCAGTGGCTGTAAATATAATTTTCAGAGTCTGTGACAAAATTCGGGAGACCTAATTTTTTTTCCATGGATCCCGGAGCCCCATCGCTTCGTTGCAACAGATCTTGTCAACTTGCTTTTGTTTCTCCGACCGATTTCGTCTGATTACGCAGACTTCATCAGGAAGTTTGAACAAGATGGTTAAAAGAAACTTATTTTATACCTTATTTACAAAGCCTGGAGCCCTTGATCAATTTCTTGGGAGCCCTGGAGCCCAGTTAGTTTTGGCCCGGATCCCCGGAACCCCGCTATTTCGAGTCCGGAGCCCCGGCGCCCTAAACCCCTTTAGGACCCTGCCATTTGGCAAAACAACATTGTGGGAGGGCAAGGTATTGCAAAGTGTTTCAACAATTTTGATATTTTGATATTACGGGTGTTGTGTCGATCAGCTCAAACCTCTTCTTTCATTTTTAAAGTTCAGACCAGTTGTAAGTCAGTGTACGGCATGATCTGTCATACAGACGAATAAGTTGGAGAGGGTTTTATTAAATGTACATGTCGCAGGTAAAATCCGTTCTCAGGTTGAATCCACTCATGGGCTCCTGCCTAGGTTAAATTGTTGATCCTCATCGGTTTACCTAGGTTCAATACCGTCACAGATGAATTGAAGAAACGTTTTTGGAGCCTGAATTAAGCCTAGAGAAAAATTAGGGTCAGGTTAGGATAAGGTTTGGTAATTTAATTATACATTGATATCAAGTGACTTCAGTATTATAAAAAAGTAATAGTGAAAAGGATTGTGTTGGGTTGAGCATGTTCGTCGTTGTAGTTTAGTGGTGAAAACACAGTACTACAGACCTTACTACAGACCTTGAGGGGTCCGACTTCAAGTATCGGTAAGTGCACGGTACAGTTAATTGTATGCTCCCTTACTATGTTGTAATGTTGAGACTGGATGGTTAAGTGCATGAGTACAGAAACCGACAAGATGATATGAAACATTAAGATGTGTCGAGATGCGCAAGACAGCTTGAGGAAAGATATCACGGTGTTTTCAATCCTTTTTGGGGGGTTTATAGCTGCTTTAAACTATGTAGAGTGCATATTCAACCTAGATAAAACGAGGATCAACAATTTAACCTAGTTAAAAACGGGTTCAACTGTCACTTGCCAGGTTAGGGTTAGCAGCATACATACCAGTTGATGTGGGAAAACGGTAAAAACACATAAGTAGAACGACTGCAAATGTCACATTGTGGTACGAGACTTGAAGTTCTTGAAATTACAGCCAAAACTGGAATACAGTTGATATTTGCATTTGTTCAGGGAAAAATACCGTCGTTTTCTTCTAAGTGCGGACACATGACGGGAAAGCATATTCTTTGAAGTTTGAGTTTGGCAGCTGTTAAGCAAACAGTTGAAACTTTGGCGCGATAGTTCGAAAGTATTTGACGGACATATTTTAACAGATTAATAGGGTCAATTTCTCAGAAAAGTCTTCGATGTCCAGTCTTGCCGCTATTATAGGAAAACTTGAGTGAACATCTCTCAATGCAAACTTCGAATGATTGAAGACAAAACTTGTTACGTTTGCAGCCAATTCGAGCATGTTTATTTACCCGAATTTTGTCCACACTTAGATGAAAACGATGGTAAGTAGGGAAGTATAAAGAGGCACTTTGAAACATGGGAGAAGGTTAAGGACACACCTGTTGATCGCAAAAAAAGTTATGAGGAAAGATCAAATTGGTAAAATACTATTATTCCGGAAGTAGAAGTTCATTTTGATTGACAGCATATGTAGACGATCGGAACGCTTTCGCGGGAAACAGTTGACGTTGACGTTTTTGAGTATAAAAGCATCATCTTAGGGCCGTTTATACGAGAGAAAATAAGTCGCGGCTTACTCTGGCCGCGGCGTGCATAATACGAGAAAGGAACTATTTATACGAGCGAGTATAAACTCCCAGGCGGGGATAAGCCGCGGCTTGAGAAAGCCGTGAACGTGGATTTTGTACCATTTATACGAGGGGTTCGCGTCTTATGTAAGCCGCGGCCAGAGTTCTCTCGTATAAACGGCCCTAATGTCCTTTTTGTGGCACAAAATTGTAGTTTAAGAAATTAATAAGCAATGAACACACCCGGCACAAGCCACGTGAATATCCGAGGTCTGGCGCTAGCAGTAGGAAAAAGAGAAATAGCGGAAGAATTAAAGAAACATATGAGTGATGCAAAGCAGGGTAGGCTAGCGGAATTGAGACAAAGGATCATATTATCAGAACTGGCCTTCAGACTCCAATGACGAAGCATTTCGGCGAATAAATTATAGTAGCATCTCAAGAAAAGTCATGGGATTACATCCAAGAGGTGCGGCTAAATCAGACTCTATCAGTACACTGCTAGTGGAAGAGAATAAACACACCTGTAGCGATAAAGGAATAAGACCAAGGGCATTTCCTACAGTCTACAGTCTTCTAACAAGATGACGCGGAAAGTACTGTGTAAACAATTCACATAGCCAGCCCATATTCTGATATCGCTGTCACCATTTGTTTGCGATAGTTTTGTTGAAAGCTTTTGCGTTGGTCCGCTTCCACTTTTTCTCTGCTGCTGCCGCTGCTGTGTTTGATGAGATCGATGTGCGTGTCCTTCTTCTGTTTAGTATGAAGACCGGTCCGCTCCGAAAACAACCGAAGAATATTAGTCATAACTAGTTTACCGAAATGGTAGAAATGCTGCCGAGGGGAAGGGAGATGTGCAATTATGCTTGCAGCAATTTAACGACGGTTCGTGCGTGGAATTAAAGGAAGATTTTAGTGGGTCTTGAGCAGGGACGGTACAAAACGTGGACCCCCAACTCGATCCCTTTCGAGAGAAGAAAGAAACCAAGAGATGGTTTTCACAGTGACGTCATCAAATTCTAAAATCAAAATTATTCCCTCTCTGTACAAGTGAAAGTTGAAGATGACCTAGAAATAAACAATTTTTTCAAGTTTCCAGTTCCGTGACTTGTTTTGTTTGGAAAACAAAGCTCTTTGAATTTTGAATTTGCGTGATACCACGATACAAAGATATTTGGTTGAAAAAAATGTCTATCCCTACGAATCTCATGTATTTTATGTCATGAGCGAAAAGTTTTTCCTTGTTTCTGAGTAACGGACATTATTTTTTAATTTGTACCTTCGTGTTTCAACCTCAAGGAAAACGAAGAATTTTCTTCGATAATAAATGAAATTTTCCAGTAGCCACATTTAATACAAGGGTTACCGTTAGGATATCTCTGTTGTAACTTGAAAATACTACATCTGTTTCACTGAAGACACCCCTGAAGGTTCACGTTAATGTTAAATCTGAAGATTTCTGAACATTGTCGCGCCTCGTGTTCAGCAGATTGTTTTCGTATTTTAGATCACGCCTCCACCAGCTTTCAACTTAAGATCTAAGAGGCTATTCATAATCCGAGAGAACAACCCTCTTTGAATCAACAACTACACCACCTTTTTAACATTTCAGGCAAAGCACAAACACTGAGAGAGAAATCAGAGCATTAAAACGAAGTTCTAAAGGAGAAGCAGTTATCGGGAGAAACTTCGAATTTGCAAAAATACTGATGTATTTCTACATTTTGAACTAATGGCATGAATCTTTGTAAGGCTAGTTTTTCTAACGTCAAACTTCCACCCAATAAGTGGCAACAAGTCCTGTGGTCTTAGTTATCAAAGGAAGCCTTTCTGTAGAGAGCAAGACATTATTTTTCCTGGCACTGGAGAACGAAACAGAAAATTCAGTTCTAGGCAGTGCCAATTGGGATAATCTCTTCAAGGTTTCACTGGGTGGAGTATTTGAATGCATCTAGATGTAGATTGTTCCAACCACAATATTTTGATGTGCAGTCAAGATGTACTTGGTAAGTTCAACTTGAAAAGAACGAGGCAACATAGAAAGAAGTTATCAGCACAATGGCTGACATTAATTTGAGTGGTTTGCACAAATAGCACTCCAACCAACCTTAGTTAGAAGAGAAAGCAAGGAAACCCCCATGCAGAACAACAACAGGAGCATGAATGACAAGTAAAGCTGGACGAATATAAACTATTTACATGTTGAGAGGGATAAAAAAAAAACACCCTTTCTATGAAACACCAACATTCCAACATTTGCTATTGTTCTAACTCTATGTTTCCTATGGCATCACGGCTGCCATGTTTGTGTCCCTAAGCAAAGAAACGCTGGTCAAATTATGTCCTAAACTGATTTTCTTTCTTGTGCAAACCTTCATAATAAGAAACAACAAGACTGCTGATTTCTTGATTATAAGTGAAAACTAGCAACATGCAGGGGCACCCAACGATAATCTTCAGTGAAATATGTCAAACTGTCTCAATGGGTCCTACGTTGCCAAACATCTACAGATTTCTTTACTAAAACATTGAATGAAGGACATATTATTTCTGATGTACAAGGTTAAGCATCAAATGGTGCCAGGTTACTTTGAAAACATTTTCAAAAGAAATGATTTAAAGCCATATAGCCTCTGAAACTTAGATTTTATCCTCCTAAGATATATCACTATAAAGTATGGAAGGCACTCCATCAGATACTTGGGCCCAATGTCATGGTCCAAGTTGTCCAACTCTGAGAGAAGTGCACCAACTCTGAAAGACTTCAATCGAATGATAAACTGTAGAGATATCTCTGCATTGGACAACAGTAGCTGTGCCTCTTGCCATCTCTGCAATACCTAATGTAAGATCTTAGCATGTTTTATTTATTGTTGTTCTGTTTGTGTCAAATTAGTTTGTTTCTCCACCTCATTAGCTTTTTTGTAGCCTACTCGTTTGCGTGTTTTGTTTCCGTTCACAAAAGGAGGGGTTGGTGCAGTGGTAAGATCTCTGCCTTCCAACCCTAAGGTCCCGGGTTCCATTCCCGGTTCTGCCGAGACTGGAATATTTGGCGACCTTCTTTCCCGCTAAAGTTCACTCAGCTTTCCATCCTTCTGAGGTCGGTGAAATGAGTACCAGCATACATGGACTGCTTAGAAGCGGCTGCAATTTGCGCCTGTATATGCTTCCAGTCCGCTGGGGGTAAATTGATCATTGTAAAGCGCCCTTGAGACGTTAGTGATAAGGGCGCTATATAAATGCACCACTTTACTTTACTTTACTTTACAACAGTAGCTGTGCCTCTTGCCATCTCTGCAATACCTAATGTAAGATCTTAGCATGTTTTATTTATTGTTGTTCTGTTTGTGTCAAATTAGTTTGTTTCTCCGCCTCATTAGCTTTTTTGTAGCCTACTCGTTAGCGTGTTTTGTTTCCGTTCACTTTTTTTTTTTAATTTTTGCGCATTCGTTTCTTTCGCTCGCCATTTACACCTTCAGTTTTCTCGTTTTGCATAATTTAGTTTCTTCGTGTATAAACCTATGTTTTTTGCCATTGGCTCTCTTCTTTTCTCGGTAATCGAAGTCGCGCTACGCACAGTTAGCTGTTAGGCAGTCCAAGTTTGCCTCAAGCAGTTTAGGTTATCCTTGGTATAAGTTTATGGTCGTAACAATGTAAGTATCATTGTTTTCGGTTAGTTCATTCTATTGTCTTTTATCGTTTTCCTGTTGCATTACGTAACTAATTGCATTTGCTGTAACTTTCTATTTTTCAGTTTTAACCCGCCTTGTTTGTACTATCTTTGTACATAAATATTAGTTTGACATGGATTACGTGGTGTTGGAAAGACGTGACTAGATAGTTTTGGTGCTTTTGGCAGTTACACCTAATATGATATATACCGGTACATTTTCATAATGTTTTAAAATTTTATATGATTAAATTGATATAAACTGTACATATTAATTTTAGACAGTCTTGATACATTACAAGGAGCCTAGAAATGTCTTTCAAAGGCTTTTGGCTTAATTTGCCCATTGGGTGCCCTTGAACATGAACTAGCCTGCATAGCAAGCACTAAAAGGCCAGGGGAAGACGGAGATAGAGCAAGTGCCTATCCTTCCCTTTTAGTGCATGCATAAGCAGGCTAATAATGAACTGAACATCTGCATCATTGCCTTTCTGTTTCACTCACAAATACGACAAATGACGCAATAATTATGACGATTATGACAATAATTATGACAAATGTCATAAAATGATCATTAAATGACAAGACACAAAAGCGTCAACGGCTATCTAATTTTATGACAAGGTTAAGAAATCTTTCTAGCTTCAAAAAGAGTAATGCCCATTTCTTGGTCATACAAAACAGATTCATGGACAAAATATTTGGAAAGGAGGCCAAAGAAACGTTTGTCTCTTTCATAACGTATTTTACATGCCAACAAAACAACCGTATTTTCATCACATAATTCTCTCAGAGTTTTCAGTAAATCGTTGAATGTATCCTCAATGTAAACAATATCAGCCCCCAACACATAATCAAAAGGAGGTGTGAAGGATGAAATGTTCTGCCCCCATTCAAGCTCCTTGATTTCAACCAAGTTTTGTCTTTCGCCGAGATTCCCTTCCACGTTCATTCTCGTGACGTTTAGCGCCATTTTGCGGTCAGTAATTGTCACATGGCCTCCAAGTAAGCTGGCCACGATACCAGCAAACCCTGTCCCGGCTCCAAGTTCAATTACCTTTTTATCTCGCAGTTGAACGGCTATCTTCTCAAGATACCGACCAAGAACGATTGCTGCATCCCAAATAACCGCTGCAACACCAACGTCGTTCCAGTTCTGAAATACAGTAAGCGTTCTCCCGGCAAACTGAAAGGTTCTTTCCTTTGCATGGAACGGACTCAAAATGATCGAAGACGGATCGTATGGAACGATAGCCATTTCTGACACATTTGTTGGATACGATGAGTTAAAAAGAAAAAACAACAAAACAAAGATAATTTCAAACAAATATCTGGTCCACGATTTGACAAAGATCCACTGAAAACCACGCATATCTGCGAACTACAAATAATTGCCAGGCGTTCTACCACTCTAGTTTCTAGTCTTTCTCCTACATAGTTTCGTCGGAGTGCGTGATGTGACGGATTTGCTTGCAGAGGCAAACTCTGTGTTTCTGGCGTTTTCACCGAAGTAAATCTTTGCCAGAAGCAGCTAAGGCACGTGTGATGCAGGTTCAGTACTTAAAACTTTCATCACCATAAATGGGGTCGAAGGTGGACGCAAAGGTTGTTCTTCTCGGAAAGGAATACAGTGGAAAGACCAGTTTAGTGGAAAGATATTTACACGAAAGATTTAACGAAAATGTCCCTTACCAAAATGTGAGTTGCTCCATTCATATTCAGTTTTGTTATTCCTTATGTCATAATGAGAAGGACCGAAGTTAACGTGGTCTCTGAAACAACAGTTGATTTAATTTCCTTTATTTTCGTTAATTTTAATTAATGGGGACCGCATGCCATTAATGAACCGATGAGTTCCAGGATGTCATGCAACGCTCCCCGAACAAAAAAAAAAGCTGCTCACATTGGAAGCACATTTCTTTCCCATTGTTTTGATGGTCTATAATAATAATAATAATAATAATAATAATAATAATAATAATAATAATAATAATAATAATAATAATAATAATAATAATAATAATAATTATTATTATTATTATTATTATTATTATTATTATTATTATTATTGTTATTATTTGGATTGAAATGCCGCAAAAATTCTGACCGCCCAAGAGAGAGTATTTACCCGATATATTCAGCAGCAATATTACCCATAATTTTGCAACAGTATACAGTACTGGAAAGTATTTGTGTATTTGCCTGGTTTCTGGGTGTAGATCAAATCTGTGCTTTGACCTAGGCAAAACTTCATCTACCATAAAAGAAAGCCTTGCTATTACCTAGGTTTTTTTACTGACGCGGTCAGATTTTGACTAGACATTTGTTTGCTTTGGTTTCAGCTCTGTTTTCATGCATTGTGGCAGTTGAGAATACGTGAAATTAATAAAATCGCATGTACAGGAAGACTTGATTTTGAAGTCAATATAAATATCGAATAATATGATTATATTTACATTCTTTCATTCTCTCAGTTCTCCACTTATACTTGCGATTATGGTCAGTGTAAGTGGTCACTTTGAAACATACAACATACCTGCATATTTGTGATGATCGAGCTCATTGATGAAACAAGAGGTATTATTGATCGAGTCGCATGATACAGTTCCAGAAAATGGAACTGTAGCTGTGATTGGCTCAATCCGAGAAAGAAATGTGTTTCCAATGTGAGCAGCCATTCCTTTTGGGGAAGCGTTGCGTGACATCCCGACAGACGGTTGTAAAGGAGACTATCATTACATAGCCCTGGGCAGATGGATACAAATATTTAATTGGACTGAACAGCCTATAAATGGCAAAATACTGATGTGAAATGAAACTCCCAGATTCCGACAAGTTCCATCACAGGCGCCCCAAGCTCAGTGTGAGGGAAGCCAACAAGAATATAAGAATTTGTATGGGAATCCCGATAAAAGACCTGAGCAGATAAATTTTACAAAAAAATTCTCAATGAAAAGCCTAACCTTATTGCCATTTTGGCTGGCTTCCTTTCTGTGTGTTTTTTTCTCCAGATTCAACGCGAATTGAGCCATTATCAGTTTCTCCGGTGTCTACGGTTATAATAAAATGCCAAGGCTGAAAACTGAATTCTCAGGAGCCCACCAAATGGAGTCAAATGTTCCTGGATAAAATTTTTCCACTGTTACAATTCCGCCATAGAATTCAAGGGCAAAGGTTTTTCTTTCATTTCAATCTGCTAGCCGGACAATTGAAGCCTTGCCAGGAACGTCAGGCGGCTGTTAGAGTCCCAAACAAAAGGATGAAATGACTGAAAGGTCCTTGTACACTTTGAACACAACATGGCGACCGTTGAGTTCGGTTTGTTAACGTCGTCAGGGACAATAGACAAGGACTTGTTACCAAGACAAAAACAAAGACTTGTTAACCAAACCGAACTCAACAGTCGCCGTGTTGGGTTCATACTGTAAGCTTGAATAGCGACGTGGTGTGTGATTGTTGAAATATACCACAATCTCTGTCAACATGGAATTGCAAACTTTTTCGGGCCTTCGTGTTTTTAGCAAGTTTTACGAAATATGTGAGTCAGCGAGGCTGCATTAAAAAGGAAAACATTAAGACTTACCTGAAAGCTACCAGTTGTGAATAAGTGTTTTGTCTCTTGCTCTATTTCTCTCAACCTTACAGTGTTCTCCATTGAAATTTTCTCTTCTCCTTCCTTGGCTTCTCTCGAGGGTTTCCTTGCTTAAATTACACAAATTGTGTCACCTCTTCTCTCCTACTCTTTCCTGTTCTTTATCCTGTTGCTCATCACTAATATGACTTCCTGCTGGAAAAACACGGGTTGCCAAATGCAACACTGCCACGAAATTTCCTGCCAAGGAAACTTTCCTGAACACTCCCGTCCCCAGAGGCTGTCTTGCCTCCCCTTCTTCACCCCGACAACCCATGGTGCTCTGCTGGCGTATTTTGCACGCCTGAGCTCAGGTACTATAATAATTATTGTTGACAACCGAGGAACTGATAATGGGTCAATTTGCGTCGAATCTGAAAAAAACCACACAGGAAGGAAGCGATCCACAATGGCAATAAGGTTAGGCTTTTTCATTGAGTATTTTTTAGTAAAATGTTATCTTTTCAGGTCTTTTATCAGGATTCCCATACAAATCCTTATATTTTTGTTGGCTTTCCCTTACACTGAGTTTGGGGGGTGGGGGGGGGGGGGGGGGGCCTGTGGTTCCATCCAGACCTTTAAAAAAAGCCCTCCGTGGGGTTGGTGCAGATAAAATTGGAATCACCCAATTCACAATGGCAAAACAGGATAAAACAATGACAATAAGATACTGTAATGTCCCCTGCTAGAAGAGGATCTTTTCTTTTTGCTTTCACTGGGCTGACGAGTCTGGGAAAAGAGACCTCTGCCGTGGGTCGAAACTCGCTCTGATCCAACCGCCGTCCACAACCTTGGACGGCACTCTTCAAACTGCATGCCACCATGATATGTTTGCTGACTGTGACTTAAGCCCACTGTCTCCAGCGCATTCCTTTACAGTAATTCCGCTGTTGTTAAGTGACCCCAAACAACATGAAGAATCACGTGAGGATTTGGTCGCTAAGTAACTGCCACGCATGCTCGGCAAAGTGATTTTCTCTCATTCGATGGTTTAACACTCGCAGACATTTTACTCATTGCCTGCACGTATTATTTGTTTAACCATCAAATAAGATTTTTTTATTTTGTTTTGTTTTCAGACAATTGGAGCAGCATTTGGTGCAAAGAAAATTACTGTGGGTAACAAATGTGTGACACTGGGGATTTGGGTGAGTTCATTTATTTTACGACTAATATTATTTATTTCCAAATATATGCAAAGTTGACAGGATTGAGTGGCAATCCTGGCCCCAATTATTGATAATTCAAAGGATGGATGGTGCTATGGGCCGGAAGTCGCTATCTCAGCCACAAACATGCTGCACATGTAAAGGGTGTGGGTGTGCCATGTTAGTTGGAGATGGGGATGAGGTTGTTTTTGTGTGTCTGAGTGTGTGTGGTGTACATGTGAGTTGTAATTTTTAGGTTAGGGGATGGGACTGTAAGGGTGTAGTAGTATATGGTATAGTCTGTAGTTTCTCTTCTTGTATGTAATGATGTATTATTTTTTTCAATGGAGAAATTAAAAAAAATTACCAAAAATTACAAAAATAAATCAATCCCTATCCAGTGGATTTAGTAAGTTGGTTTTGATGGTGCTTTTTTGCTGGATGGTGCTGCCCTTCTCCTGAAAACAAAAACAAAAAACAAAAACAAAAAACAAAGAGAGAATAAGAAAAGAAGGCTACATGTTTAGCTACATGTAAAATTATTAACATTTATGACTGTCTTTTTTATCATTCTTTTCACGTTTCATTTTATAGGACACGGCTGGCTCTGAAAGATATGAAGCAATGAGTCGAATTTACTATCGTGGAGCAAAAGCAGCAGTTTTATGTTATGGTAAGGAGAGATTCTGAGGATAACATTCAAGGGTACCTTAGTTTTTTTCTAAAGGTGACTTAATAATTAACCATAGCGGCGGAAATCAGAACATTGTATACATGTATTCCTTGTATTTTGAAATGTACAACACTGTGCTTTTGCTGTGTTTTTTATTGTGACATGAAGATATCATGGTAAAGGTCTGAGAACAATCACAATACAAGTCCGAACATATCATTTTGTCTGTTGATTGATGTTGATATGATATTGAATAAGCAAGGTCCATACTGATTTCCCTTGCCTCAAATTCAATTATTGTTTTGTTGTGCACTGTTTGAGAAAATCAAGTTAAAAAATGTAAGTATGGTCATGTGGAACCCAGATTTTTTTCTATTCAAGCATGACAAAGTGTACAAAGTATAATATGAAATCAGTCTTGGGTCCCTTGGCCAAAATGCTGTAGCTAAAACAGTAATGTCCTCAGATTAGCCAATAATTATTGTTAGCTGGTAGGTTATAACATTATGATGGTTGTTTAAAAATTCACAGAACGAGGGTTAAGCAACTGGGATGGAAGGGGGAGAGGGGGACAGGCCTTCTGATAGGGTGCGATTAAAAAATGCAAATTATGCGATTTTTTCAGAGCAGATCGTGTGATTAGAAAGGCCAATTATGCGATAAATAATGTAAATTATGCGATTTTTTTTGTCAGCAATTTTAAGCTTGTTTTATAAGGTTTCAGGTTAAGAAAAACACTTTTTTGCTGCCCTAAAGACATTTTGAACACAAAGGAACAGTAATTATGTATCTCGATCGACATTAGTTGGGATAAATAAAAAAAAGGAGGTCTTCTGCACTACCAGTGCACCACGTTAAAAGTTGAAAGGACACAGCTAACATGCCAAATGAATGATCAAGGTGCTCGTCAACCAGGAACTTCCGAAGTTGGTCAATCACAATAGGGCCATACCCCCATTTATACGAGAGAAAATAAGCCGCGGCTTTCTCTGGCCGCTGCTTACAGAAAACTCGAATGTTCACCCCGTATAAATGGTACAAAATCTACGTTCACGTCTTTTTCAATCCGTGGCTTATATTGACCTGGGAATATATATTCGTATAAATAGTTCCTTTTGCGTATTTTGTACACCGTGGCCAGAGTAAGTCGCGGCTTATTTTAAAAGGCCCTAATATTGCACGACGAGAAAAACATCAGTCCATCGTCCACATGGAGCGTACCTGTGAGGTACTTTCTTCCTCGATCGTGAGGTGTCAGATTGGGCGGAAGGTGGGAACTTCCTTCTTCGTCGAAGAAAAAGCGAGCGTTTTCACAACAAACTTATCCATGAGTAAGTTTTTATCAGTTTTCATCGAAAGAAACTACATTTTGCCGAAAAACTTACAACTTCGGTTATTTTTCACAAATCTCTGCAACTGTGTCATTTCAGTGGTGCGTATATAAGCGCGTGTTTGTGTTGCACCAATAGAAGGAGACTCGTACCCAGGTCCCCTACATGAACAATAAGCCTTGAACTTCGACTGTTTACGAAATCGAAGGCGACAAAGGTTTTTTTAGCCTTTTTCCAAGATAAATCATCTTAAAAATGGCATATTTATGCAGGAATTTCTAAGAAACGTGTTGATTTATGTTTCATTTTATGAATTTTGTGCGTCCTTTTGTGAATTATGCGATTTTTCGTGAATTGTGCGATCGGATGCGATTTGAGGTCGATTGTGCGAAATCGCACCATCGCGTAATATCAGAAGGCCTGGGGGGAGGGTGCTAAGTTGTGGATCAAAAATAACCTGACTGTGCCATGTACAGAGATCAAGATCAATTAATAACATTGATATTATTAAGCCTGTCCTCGAAAAGAACTTAAGAGCATTATGCATGTTAACCTGCAAGCTTAAGTATTCAAGTGAGCTACGATCCTCGCAGTTATGAACACAATTTTAGCAATTACCGGTATTGTGTAGAAAAGTGTAAAAAACTCAGGCCTTCCAATGGGGTGACCTCGCGATGCCCGTGTGACACTTTAACCAACTGAGCTATGGAGCCACTGATGTTGGGAGTGGTTCATTTGTTCAAATGCTCTCGTGATAAATGAATTAATGAATGAAATTATACAATGAAGTGAATTAGTCTATCACACCAGCATTTTTTCAGGCTTCTCTATGCAATTGCTAAAATTGTGTTCATAACTGCGAGGATCAAAGCTCACTTGATTTCATATCCACAGTTCAATATAATGATCCATTTCATATATATATCATTTTGTTCATTGAATTTTAAGTATGTCAACACATGGAAGTATTTCTTTGTGACGATTTGAGAAGAGCTTCACATTCTGTGATTCATGCTGGTTTATGAACTTGTAAATTATTTTTCAGATCTCACTGAAAAGTCCAGTTTTGAACGAGCAAAGTTTTGGGTTAATGAGTTGAAGACGTATGAAGATGTTAGTATTAAATTTATGTAAGGGACCAGTCAGTGATTTAAGATGATGCAGAATATCTTGTAGAGTGGAGAGAAAATTTGTTGACCCAGCCCCTTCATCCACCAGCAGACCCCAGACCTATAATCGCTTAGTTCATCCACCCGCAGTCTTGATTGTCCATACAATCCGCAAGTTCATCATTCATGCTGACACAAGCATCTTTCATCAGTATGTCTACTTGTATGTGGATTTTGATTGGTCTCCCCTCATGGCTACCCCTACGACCATTGAGGGGGTTCCCACAGCAAAACCTGGTTGGTAGAAAGTTTGGGATGACATACTTTTAATTAGTATTGACCTGTCCCTTAAAAACTTATGCTTTTCAAGTCTGAATGTGGTACAGAAATAAGCATAAAAAATAGTAATACAAGGCTTATTAGTAGGAATAACTGATATTACCAATAATAACGTTAAATTTAGACTAATGTTCAGGCCACCTTTATCTGCTGAGATGTAATGTTACGTGTCCAAAGGAAATTAATCCTTTTTGATGCAGCTGGGGATTGAGGGGTTTGGAGTAGAGTCTTGTAAAACTGTGCATGGCATTTACTAGTTGTTTTTGAGCATAGAATTTTTAAATAAGAGAAAGAGTCCTCAAAACGCAGTCAAGGTAACTTGTAGGCAAAATGTAAAATGATCTTTTGTATTGAATTGCTTGTATTTTATCTTATCAAACATGAAATTTTATGGAACAACTGCAATCTTTTAATTGAAAAGAAGTCCATTTTCTACAGAAATTGCTTTGCCAAAGGTATTTTGCATGTCCATCATTAAATGATTTTATTATTAAACGAATGCAGTAGTTTCTACAATCTAGCTGATTTTCAAGCAATTTATAACCTGAATGTGCCATTTACAGTACCATCTTCTGTGGTCTTGATGCCATTCCTAGTGTGTGGAAAAACAAAATAAAATAGCATTCCAGAATTGACAATGTCATACAAAATTGTAATGCTATTTTTCATAACAGATTCAAGTTTCTCTACCATTTCAAAAAGCTCTTTCATGCCACCAACCACCCAATGTAAGATACTCGTACATGGCTTTACCGAGAACAATGTTTATTCATTTAGGTTTCCTATTACCTTTTATGATTACAAAAGAAGTCAAAATCATAATGTTTCAATATGAAATCATACACAACATGCTACCTACCCAAAATAATGAGTTTATACTGTGAGGGTTTTTCAGAAAGCAATTGTTGTCTTCAGATATATAAAAACAAAACACAAACCTAATAACCACGGCAGCAGTATGAAATGCTATCCTTAAAACAAAGTAAAATACTATGCGGCTTCTTTGATAATACGTTGCATTGGCATGCTCTGAACCAGTCAATTATTGCATTGGCAAAATACCACATCCACTGCACAAATGGTCGCCATGATATTGGTCTTCCAAATCTTAATATTCTTGAAAAGAAATTGCAGTTGCAAAAAAAAATGTTTTCAAAATTTTCAGCAAACATGGGCTTGTCTTTTGTTACGTCTCAATGCAATGCTCCAATGTCACTGTGTGGGTCAAATGTAATTATAATGTAAGTAGGAAATGGCATCACAAGCAAGATTATGTTACAAATGTTTGTAAGTTATGTAAGTTATGTAAGTAGTGTTTGTATTGCAAGTATTGTTTGCAAAATAAAGTAAAATTATTAATTGAAAAATAAATAATTAATATTTTGTATCTTGACAGAATTGTAAGATATACCTTTGTGGCACCAAGTATGACTTAGTCCAAGGTGACAAAAAATTGCGCCAAGTTGACTATCACACGACAACAGATTATGCAGATGGTATGTAGTATCTGGCCTGACATAAATCGAATTATCATTGAAATAACATCTTGCTCCATTATGAATGATTTAAAAATGAAAATAATAATAATAATAATAATAATAATAATAATAATAATAATAATAATAATTAGTATCTGAACAGAAAGATTGACTTGAGCCCCAGGTGCATGGTTTGCACCCGGCTGATGCACTAAAAGAACTCCAGCAAAGACTGTGAGAGTATAGATGATGATAATAATAATAATAATAATAATAATAATAATGATAAATTCTTGACTTTCTGTTAACAGAACAACCTGTGAGGAGATGGTATTCAAACTCTGCAGTCATAAGCACTGCTAAACCTTGGCCCTGAACCTGGGGCATAGAGATAAAGTGTCTTCTGTAGGATTAACCCTAACCCAATGACTGCAGAGTTCTGCATTCCTCCCAACACAGCCACCAGACACCACACCCAAACAGCCAACCACCAATGGTAGTTGGTGATTTTCTCATTCTCTTTAGTCACCATGTTCCTATTCCAAGGCAATGAGAAAATCGACAAACATCCACTCCTGAGCTGCTCAATCCACCACAGTAACATCTGGATGGTTATTTTTCACCTTCTTTGCTGTCTCAATGCTCCTATCTGACCACATCTCCGTATTCCCATCCTCAGACACCCTCACCTCATCTGGAACCTCCTCATACCACACATCAACACACTATGTATACTTCCGACAAAGTTCCCAGAACACCCTCAAACTTATGCGATCATGCCACTTCCGATAGTCTCCCTCTGCAACAAACCAGTATTACCACTTGCCACATGCCCAAGCGACTCCACCACTGTACCACACACTCTACACTTTGATTTGCATCCTCCTTCTCAATTGCGACTCGAAAAAACTTTTTTCACAAAGGCTGCTCCTGAGCATTGAAAACATACCCCTCTACAGGGATGTAGATAATAGCCGGAAGCCGGGAAAATTACCCGGCTGTGAACGCGTTTTTTCCGGCTGTAAAGCACTTTTTCTTTCTCCAAGATGTTTTTAAATGTTGTCAGAAGATTTTTATTTATTTATTTCGTTTGTTTACACCTTCATTGCTGTCTTACCTGAACTGAAAGGATTGTAAATACTCCATTTAGTGCGACGATCGCATCATTTGCATTTCATCGTCCATTTTGCAGGCTCAATGGGCAGCGGTATTTGTATTTCATGTATGCGAAATAATGAATGCCGAATTGCGTATCTCTGACGGTTGAAATATTATTGCTTTATAACGTCGGGAAAAAGAAAGAAAAATGATTCTGTAGCCGTTGGTATCATGAAATTTTTTAGGTCTACCGAAAGAAACACGCTAAGTTCTAAGGACCCAACTGACATTGCTGAAAGAAGCTGAATTAAGGGAAAAATTTAAACAAATGTTACCTGATAAAAGTCTGTCCTGAATGCCCTTGATTTTGCCCCCAAAATCAAGGAAAATGCATCTCCAAGAGTATGCATTTTCAAAATTTCCCGGGGGGGCATGCCCCCGGACACCCCTAGGTATAGCGTGCCAAAGGCACGCTAGGGTCGGCCTTCGGCCCAAATACCCGCCTATCATTGCTAGATTCCCGCCTGCTAAAAACTTTAGCTACATCCCTGCTCTATGTTCTTCCCAAACTACTCAGCCCCAAGCCACTGCCACAACCTCTCATCAGCCTCTCTATTACATCCCTTATAAACTACTCATGCAACCTCTTCTCCCAAAAATGTCTCCTTCCTTGCCTTCACCCCTTGCTTCTTGTGCTCACTTTTGTTTCCTCCCACCTGCAATGTCTCTCCAACAACCTTCAAGATCCACTCATCACTCACCACTCACCTTTGCACATCCAAACAGGCCAAGTTCTTCACACAATCATACACACTGATCAATCCCCTCCTGCCAACTTTTCTCTTAGAGTACCTCGCTACACTCCCCTTCTTGTGGAACGCCCCAAACATTGTCAACCTCTTCCTTACCTTCACATCAATTTCCCTGAGTTCCCGACCACTCCAATCCGAAATCCCTGGACTGTACCTCATCGCACCTATAGCCCATGAATTTATTGCGCTCCTCAAATTCTCCTGCGTGACCTTCTCCTTCATCTCCTGCACAATAGACCATATTCATAAATGGTGGCCACAAAATTATTCTTTTGTCTTTGTTCCAGTTATCCTCTCTATCCTCACTTTGGAGCAAAAACTCTTTTTAATTTTGGTCATGCTAACGAAGCTAGTGAGGATGATTAGCATAAAGACAAAAGAAGGGAGTCACTGTGGTTATTTAAGTGGTCATCAACTTCCCTGTTGACCACCTTATCTTCCTTCTCTCCACCTTCTTCAACCTTGAAATCTATCTCACTCTCAGACATCTTCTGACTCTGTAACAACAACAACATTGGCACCAGACACATGTACCTCCTCACTGTCATCATCAAATCCCACAAACTCTTCCTCATCATTACTTTCTCCAAACAACTTATTCCCCTTAGCTTCACTGATCATCCACCCTCTCCTGATCTTTACAATCCTTCTTTCCAGTCTTATCCCTTATCTTGCCAGTCTCATCTCTCTCCATCTTGGTCAGCAGATTACCCAGCTCAATGCACTTCAACTGTGAGATCAAACTGGGGTTCTTCCCACACACTCAAGCATTTCTCATCCCACAAAGCCTTCACCTTCTTGACATACGCTCACATCTTCTGCCCACCACTCCTAACCAAACACTCCAACAACACTTTCCTCTCCTAATGCATCCACTTAGACTTGTTTTTCATTCTCTTCCCAGACTTTCTACCTTTCCCAGTCACACCAAGAACCTTGTCACCTTTTCCTGTCAAACCTTCACAGCCATTGGTCCCTCCCTCTGCACTACGACCAAAACATTCAATGACACTAGCCTGATGCCCCAATATAGCTTTTAAAAAAGCTCTGACTTTCCTTTTCAGAAGGGTTGAAAGTAGCTCCTCCCCTCTGGAACCTAGCCTCTTCTGACAGCACGTGCTCGTGCTGGGAAAGTCTTGAGAAATTAAGGTTGTTTACCATTTACAACCAGAAACTAGTTGGTACTAGGTTTGTTCAAATGGTAAGCAAAAAACTCCCGAATGGGAAATTTAGTTGGGATAGGCGTGTACCATTTGCAAAATTCGTTCACGTTTACCGAGAGAGTCTGGAGGGAGGCAAAATCATGGAGGAATGCAAAATGGTAAACATGTTTCCCCTTTGGAAATTCCGTTTGAGAATTTTGGACTACCTTTCGAGAAATCCCGTTTTCTGCGGAAATTTTCCGTTTGGGAAGACCAAAATAGGCTTACCATTTACATTCCAACCGAAATTGCCGAATTTGTAAATGGTAAACAACCTAAGTCACTTGCTGGACTGATGTTTTTCTATTTTCCTTTTTCCAACATACTGGAAAGTTTGACATTTATTTTATTTTAACTCGTAGACTGCTAGGAGTCCGAAGGAGACTTAAAACGTTTTAATACTCTTTCTAATGCCAGATGATTTTACTTGTCAATTGGGGTGGTTCAGGAGTCAATGGGTTGAAAAAAAGGAGTTGAGTTCTTATAGGACAGTGTTGCAAACAGTGTTGCATTTTTTTTCAACTTACTCAAAACATAACATTTCAAGTGTACATTTAGCTTACTGTTTAGCTTACTTTTCCTGCGAAGAAACTGATGTTTTTGATCTAGTTATCATCATCTTATCCTCTTGTGCATCATTTTTGTTTCAACTGTGCAATGTTATTGACATCACATTACATTTTTGTCTTAAGAAATAAATGCCAAGGTATTTGAAACCTCAAGCAAAACTGGCCATAATGTTGGTGAGTTTTAAAAGTACTCAAATTCAAGGATAGTGGTGGATGTGAGGATGTTAGGAAAGTCTTGTAAAGACGAATCTTATGTTGAACAAAATAACCTGTGTTTCTGTTTAAAATGTACATTGATTGAGTGTTGTGAAGCAATACCAGCATTTATTGTTCAACTTTGTGAATGTCATGAGAACTGCTTGCATTATTTTATTCGTATATGATTAGTTCCTGAACATTTTTACCAAATGGCTGCTAGGCCTAAATTAATTTTTTCTAAGACTGGATAACATTATTTAGTGGATAGTATCTTCCCCTATTGCAATTTGCAGTGTGACCCTTTGACCTACGCAAACGTCAATAACTATTACGGTAACTCTGACAGTGAAAAACTGTCCTTTTTTAAAACTTTACACTTTGTTTCTTTATGTCTTCACACATTCAAATAATTTAGTAAAAGGTGCAAATTAAGGACATTCGCACCCATTGCTACTACGCATTTTTTCGCGCATGTCACGCACACGTCATGCATCGCAGACCACGAAGGTGAACGAACATGGCATCGAGCCAGTGTTTGATCCTCGCTCGGGCAAAGGGTTGCTTGTGCTCTCGAGAATGCTCGGTGACCCCCATTTTTCTTTCCGTAGATCACTTCCTTTCCTGATTTTGTCCATTTTAACAATAAACAAAAAAATATATACGTGAGAAGTTAGAAATATTTTGCCCTTTATGATCTCGTGCGACCGACGTTTTCTTTCCTAGGTTAATATGTATCGTTTTTCAAGGTCTATTTCACCTCAGAAAAAGACATCAGCTGCAATAGTATGTTTGGTTATATTAGTTGTGTTGAAATGAGTACGTTTACCCGATCTAAATTTCACTAATATAACTTTTTTTTTTATTGCTGACAGTTGTAAGCTAACATCGTCTTAAAAGTAACGCAAGCTTCTAAAAATGCACCTTATCTCGAAAACGAGCACGGTGACCCCCCATTTTTTTCCCTTTTTGCCAAAAGTAGATCATTACCTTTCTGCGTGGCAAGTTTGAAAAAATCTGTGTGTGGGAACATTCTGGCCGCGAACGTCCTTAAACAGTTTGCACAGTTGAGTTCTGGTGAAATCCCAGTACTGC
>NC_090874.1:22766828-22779328 GCF_036669935.1 Montipora foliosa | reverse complement strand
GGAACCGAAGGAAGGTTGCTAAAACTCCCTAAGAGGGAGTTTAAAAAACGACTACGGCTAAGGCAACGACAACGGCAAAAAGCAGTAATATTATGATCGTGCTGCACGCATTTTGGTACATTTCTCTCACGTACTCGTCAAAGCAACATTCATAAAATGACCAATCTTCAGGTTTTGACGACAAGGTGGACAAACAACGTTAACAGTGAATCTTTCCTTCTCTCTCTTTGCTTCAAATCTGTACGTATGTACCAATATGGTTATAGCATACTTCGCCCATATTGCACAACATAAACGAGATGGAAACATCGTGAAACTCAGTGAAACACTTAGGACAGCTCAAACTACTAGTTTGAAGTGACGTTCTCGTCACCGCAGCCGTTGTGGTTTCTTAAACTCCCTAATAGGGAACGTTTTTAGGACGCGGACGTCAACTGGAAGAGACAATTTAGCGTGCCGTGGCAGTGGTGTCTACCAGATTTTTAAACTAATTATCTCTAATGGAGAAAAGATACTTAGAAATGTAAATGTGGTTGTGTGAAAAGAGGTTAAAAGGGAAAACGGCTCACTTACGGTTGCCGTCAGCGTCTCAGAAACGCTCGTGCTTAAGCTCCCTAATAGAACGGCGACGGCAACGAGAACGTCACAGATTTGCATAGAGCGGTTTTCAATAGGCCATTTCCGAGTTCATATCTGCTTCGTCTTCAAAGCGAGTCTAAGTGCGAAGTTTTTGTGATGGTAATTAGTTCTAATTTACATATGGATGAAAACTAATTTTGAAGACGAGGCAGACATGAACTCGGAAATGACCTATGAGTATCGAAAGTAATTACGCAATTGCGATTGCTACGCTCAGTGATTGGCTTAATTAAAAGTATCGCTCGAGTTTATCAACCAATGAGAAGGAAAACCGAAACCAATCGCGACTTGCACGCGCACGCGCTATTTTTCCCGCGTTTTGAGCAAGTTACATGGAATTGGTGCAAATTTTAGATCGGTTTGCGTTGTTTGCACCTGCTGTGATTGGTCGAAGTAATTACTTTACGCTCATTTGAAAACCGCTCTATTTAGTGAGCAAAATAAATTGAGGGCCGTTCATACTATATGCTAGTTTCGTTCTTGAGGGTTTGTCACATCTTTGTCACTTTAAAATGCTTGGAATAGTCGCGAAGCCATTACGAGAACGCGAATTGACATATAAGGCGACGTTCTCGTTGCATTTGCTGTCGCCGTTGCTCAAGCTTGCCAATACACAAGGGCTGTGAGATGGGAACTCCGGCTTATCGTCCTTATCTGAGAAAACTAGAAAAAACAAAAAGAGCATGGTGACACACGCTAACACCAATCCGGTGTGGCCAACACATCACGCATGCGCACAACCATTTTCCCTGGTCAATTAGCAGCTGCTGCGGCCTTGCTGGGCCTCATCAGCATGGCGTCAGCATGGCGTAACCAACATACCAGGCGGCAGGTCTTGGAGCTGTCACTAAAGGGATGCCAAAAACATCCGCCCGGTATGTTGGATTCGCTCTGACGAAGGGCTAACGCTCGAAACGTCAGCTTTTAGAATCTCTGTACGGTGGTCAATTTACATTATCAACTCCGTTGATAAACCAAATTTTTGTATACTACTTCCCCACCGACGCAGCACCACAGTTTCTTTAGAAACTACCCCTTCATTCGCCTGGTATGTTAGCTACGCCATGCTGATGAGGCCCAGCTAGGCTGAAAAACAGATTGTCCATGACTGCTAATTGACCAGGTGAAATGGTTGTGCGCATGCGTGATGTGTTGGCCACACCGGGGACCACACCGGGATGGTGCTAGCGTGTGTCAACATGCTCTTTTTTTTTTTTTTTTACCGTAAACTAGAAAGTCTACACATTCGCAAAAGATTCTGTTACAAAGGCAGCAGTTTCTCCCCAGTTATTTAAAGACCCTGAGTGTTAATCCGGCTGGACCTCCCGCACGGAAGTCTAGTGCACTCTCGATTGAGCTGACTGGTCAGGGGCGTAGCCACGCGGAGAATGGGAATTCACAACGTCCCTCTCCATTTTCCGCGCGGATTGGCCGCTCGTTATTTGCCTCCCTGGCCAACAATCCAAGCTACGCACGCTAACGCAGGCTAGGATCCATTGGAACGTTGTAAGATTTGGCAAACAAAAGTTCAATTATTTTACGAAGATGATACCAGATATAAATAGAAACTTCTGCAGCGCCTATCAATGGCAACCTCGTTTCCAGGGAACAGAGACAGAGACCCTGGCAACGAGGTTGATGTTTTTTGGTTATATGACGTTGTTGTTTTGCAGAGAACAGCAAAGAAATGTACCTAAATGTGTACCGCACGAGCAGCTCGATCGTTTTCTCTCTTTATCCAGTAATAGACCCCGTAATAGACCAATTTCAATATATTAAAATTCAGTCCTAAACAAAAGACATCATCTCGAGGCTCTGGGGAATTAACTCATACAAATCCTTATATTTATTCCCCAGAGCCTCGAGATGATGCTTTTTGTTTTGGAATGAATTTTAATATATTATATCGAAATTGGTCTATTGTTGCTGCAGCCGTTGCCGTTTCTTACGCTAGTTTAGGCCGGCAGGTACAAAACACAGGTCTCAGGTCACCTAGGCCCTGTTTTACCAATACAGAAGCAGACCTAAACATTCATTAAAGCTAACCTTGGGCTTATTAGACCGAAACAAGAGTTTAAACATTCACCTTTCACCTTGTTTCTGTATTGGTAAAACGGAGACCTGTGTTTTGTTCCTACCCAGTTTGGGCGACTGTTAAAAAAAGCATAACCACAAGCCCTGGGACAGAGTAATCTAAATGGAGGATAAAACTTTATTTGTAGCAAACTGACAATGAAGGATAATTCTTCATTTGAGCAAGAGATCGTGTTGTACTTGTCCGCTCACTGTACGAATTAAATCTTCTGTGTGCCGGGGTCCGCCATAATGAAAGCCGAGAAGACCCTGAGAACGACATTCCAAATATGCAATTTGATGACTGGGGAGACTGGGGACGAGTAAGAGATCGAATCGAGTTTTCGTCCTACTCGAACTGTTCTTTATCTCGACGTCCTTCAACAAAATTTACTTGCATATTAGTATGAAACAGATACAGATTTTAGCTTCAGAAAAAGGATTGTTTCGGTGTCCCTTTGAGTCGGTTTTGCCTCATGTCTTTGGCCCAGAGCGGCACGGAAAGCGACGCAAATTTGAACAGTCTGCCCGACGATGCTCTGTTGGCCATCTTGCGTTTCTGTGACTTGAAAACCCTGTCTGTGGTATCCCGCGTGAGCAGAAATCTCTACCGTTTGGCCAGAGACGATTCTTTGTGGAAAGAAACAGCATTGCAATGTGTGAATGTCCGTCTTTCGGACAGAAAGTAAGTGGGATGATTTCCGTCTCGTTCACTGTACAGTACGTTAAAGCTCAATGTACTGTAAGTAAAAATGGCAGCAGTAAACTAACCTGTAACTAATATCTTCGTTGTAGATCTGGATGGGACTGGAAGGAGCTTTGTAGGGTCTCTTGGAATTGGACACACGGGTGTTGTAAGGACCGTAACATTCTCAGGTTTAATTTGAAGTGAGTTATTAGTATGTTACTTAACTTATCAGAGTTGTTTACTGGTCAGATCCCCTCATTAAATTGACAGACTTAATTAGTTGATGTGGCAGGTATTCTGCAGTTATGGTCTCGGTTAAGGTAAATTGAAGTATATTTCCCGAAAAAAAAAATCTGAAAAATTAATTTTAAAACAGTTAGAGTTGGCTTTCTTTGTTTCCGGCCAAAATCTGCGTGTGACAAATGATTGACGTATTGTGTCAATCACAGGATCAGGATCGGGTGTAAATTGACAGCCTTCATGCACGGTCTGCTACCTTAGCACGTACACGAATGCTGATTGGCTCAGCACAATTGGCTTTCAAGCAGGGGGTGGAGTTATTCAGCAGACCATGAGCTGCCTGTGAAATCTTTATGTTCAATTTTCTAGGGCTTTATTTTGAAGTCAAAATCACAACCTCATGGACCTGATGGATTTTGAGATATTGCTTCCAAATTTTTGGTACGACATGTAATAGATGATTGTACTACCCCAAATACCGTGTGAGGATTCTTCATTTGTCTTCAGAGACTGATTTTATGGCACTTTTTCTGCCTGAATTAAGTATGAGATGAGAGTTTCAACGTACATGTAGGTGCGTGATATTTCCTTCAATTCATGACATATCAAAAATTTTTCACGCAGTAGTGGAGTGCATTCGTCTGTGACTAAGATGCAACAAAGTGCAGTTGTTTTTGCAATAAAGCGAAGGGACAGGAGCTTCTGTTGCAGACTCGGTCTTTCTGAGTTTGAGGCGTCAAAACTAAAAGGCAACCAAAAAACCAAAAAACTAAAACTTTATTCAAATAACAAAAAACTAAAACTTTATTCAAATAACTCAATCTTTTAGCTTTAATTTGATGTATAGTTTGACCCTATTAAAAAAAATAACGACGCGGCATGTATTTTTTTTTCTGTGACACCTCGTTTTCCTTTACTGAGACCTTACATGCAAGTCCCACCTCGTACCACCAATATAATGACATTTGAAATGTACCACAGTAGGTCCACCTCAGGATGTCTATTGCCTCCTCCACTCTTTTGCTTAAGATAGTACTTTTATGGTATATTAAAATAAAACAGATTCCATGTCGCCATGCATCTGTTCAGTAATATAATCAGTGCTCGACCTTAACTTTTTTGATCGCTTGCCCTGGGACTACTTGAACTGAAAATTTACTAGTCCTGAGTAAATCTCTGGTAGTCCTTCCTGATTGTAGCATGGCAATATTATTTGCAATATCTTTTCGCCATCTTTGTAAATAACCTAAGGAAAAGTGTTTTTCCATTCAGGGTGGAAATGCCTGACTTTAATGGTTCAATCCTCTTGATCATATGAAGATTTCTTGGTTGCTTCATTGCTCTTGCTCTCTTTTGTCTCCAATGTCTTTTCTGCGTCTCCACTACCCTCTTTATGGCGTTTGTTTGGATAATCTCTGTTGTTAGAACTAAAAAAATAGGCCTCTAATCACTTCATGATAAGAACACGGGCAGTCGAGACAAAGATGGTGGGCTGGGAGTTCCTTAGTGCCCAGTCCCAACCTCAGCTTTGTTTAGTCTTCTCGCCTCAGTCCTCGCATTGGACTATCTGTTTTAGCGATCGAAACGTTGCGAGGAATGCATCGAAACAACATTTACAAGACGTGTATTTTGTTTTCACCTAATGTAATTTTTTTGGACATTGCAAAAACTAATTACAAAGTAGTTACTGGTCCTGTGACTAGTGGTTCTAAGTTCCTACTAGTCCAGAAGCATTTTGCACTAGTCCAGGACTAGTGGACTACTGCTAAGGTCGAGCACTGATATTACAGCTGAGGTCAAAATGTGGTAAGAACAAAAAAGTGGCACACAAGGCAATCGCTAAGTATGTCACAGTCACTGGTGTTCTCACTAGCCATTTTGATGTCTTCTGTGATCTACATGTATTACTGAACAAACACAAGGTAACATGGAATCTATTAGCTTAAATACAATGAAGAATTAAGAGGTTTTGATGGTGACGTCAGCTATGCGTCTCTCCTTTAATAGATCATAGGTGAGAGCCAATCAAAATGCTGGCATTATTGAGATTATTATTATTATTATTATTATTATTATTATTATTATTATTCTAACTACAAATGTGATACAACTTTAATGTACTTTAATGTATTTGTTTGTTTGAAGCATGTTGTTTGTGCATTTAAGAACTGATTTAATTTTCCAGAGGCTTTTCCCCTTCTTCACTTCCCCCTCGATCCTCATGTCACCAAGAGCTGTTTTCTGTGACCTATCCTCTGAACAAAATTACGTTACGAATTAAAATTACGAATTAAGTTTTTTTGTTTCATTTGGTAACTTATATTAACTTTTTTGTATTAAATCAATGTTATTCTTCGTGGATAAGAACAGAGCTTTTTCGTTACTAAAAGGAAAGTTACGTCAATCTACTCTTTCAAGTAATAAGCATTTAATAACTATTTTAACAGTTTGAAAAACTGGCACAAATAAAGTTTTGTCAGTTAACTACTGCATTGCCAAATGGAGGTTGGGTTCCTGGGATATGTCCAGTTGCTTCCACTGGACGCCAGCCAGCCCCTCGACAGAGTAAGGCTCTGATCATGGCCAGAAATCCCATAGGCAGCCCAAGCTCGCGTCACTACAGACAGCCGTTAAGAATTTAAATGAGTTATAAGACTTTAATCAGAGAACGTTTAGAAATACATTTGATAATAAAAATTAACGGTAAAAAACTACGATGTTTCGAAGTCTCAGCATGACCTCATTATCAAGTAGAATGTTAAAACTGATGTAAAATTATAGCTCAGAGATTATATACAAATAAAATGTGATAAACTTCATTAGAATAATGAGCGTTCATTGTTATTGGTGTTTAACGTGTCAGTTTGTGCAGTATATGTTTAAATAAATACTTTTGCACGTATTGAGTCAGACTGCGTTTTTAGCTTTGGTTTTCGTTCGCGAATGAATAACATTTCGTGAATTAGGCAGTCCATTTTCCCAGAAAAAAACAACTGGTTTAATGAAATGCATGGTCTCAACCTCAGAAAGACAGGCCTTACCGAACTTTTAAGAATAGCAACCAAAGATCAGCTATTTCAGTTATGAGCAGGTGGACGGTGTGGCCATGGGCTCGCCCCTGGGACCCCTTATGGCAAACGTTTTCCTGTGCTCCATTGAAGAACAACTGGATCGCAACAAAAAGTTACCAAGTTTCTATAAAAGGTACGTCGACAACACATTAGCCACGATGCCGAATATTCAAGCCGCAACAGCCTTCCTTGCAACATTGAACGAATGCCATCCTGCTATACAGTTCACAATGGAAATTGCTGAAAACAACAAGCTTCCATTCCTCGGTATGATGATCGAGAAAAGCGGTCGCTACCTGACAACAAGCATATATCTTAAACCAACTGATACAGGACTGCTCTTACATTGCCAGAGCCATGTCGATCAGCGGTACAAAAGATCTCTGCTGAATACAATGCTGAACCGAGCTTACCGCCTGTCATCAACGAAAGAATCCTTTACGAAGGAATGCCAACATCTCAAGCGGATGTTTACCAAGCTTAAGTACCCAGTGAAACTTATCAACTCTGCTATCGCCGGGTACACGAGTAACCATGGAGCTGTTCAAGGAGCCGCTGTGGGGATGGGGTAAGTGTTGTAATGACTGTTACAGTACCTCATCAGGTGGAGTTAAATTATTTGACCTCGGACCCAAGCTCCGTGTCTTGTGCGGCGATCAGTAGCAGTTAAATTCATCAGCTATCGTGGAAATTGAAGCAGAAAATGCTCATTTCTAGCCAAGTGTGTGGGGTTTTTTGACGACGAAACATTCACGGGGGTTCACAAATGATATGGCTTTAGCTTTGCATGAAAAACTCTTGGCTGGGATGGATTTTCAAGTCGCAAACCGCCTCTGAGCTGACAATGGTCGAAATCTTAGTGTGCAGCCTTGACTTCGTCTTAGAACATTGAAAACACGGACTTCCCGAAACTGTGAAATAAACTCCAAAAGGCACAGGAATAGACCAGACGTGAGTCATTTTGATTCATTTTATTGAATAAACGTTAAACTGAGCATTTTTTGTGCTTCATAATCGACTGTATTTTATTTCCCATACAAAGTCTTATAACTCATTTAAATTCTCAACGGCTGTCTGTAGTGACGCGAGCTTGGGCTGCCTATGGAAATCCCAGCAACCCAGTCTTACAATGGAAGTAGGGAGGAGAGGGGGAAAGGGAAAGAAAAAGCCCAACTGGACAAGCACAGCGCAAAGTGGCTGGCAAATCCTCGATGAACTGCTGATGGATAATTATTGTGGTTAATGGATGTTGAATTTTTTAATACCAAAGTATAGTTTACACTGAAATTCTATTTTCATTGATCAGAAGTATTTTTAACATGTTTATTGTGATCATTGGTCTTAAAAACAGGTTCCATGAACTTTCCTGGAACCAACAAAACAATAGTTATAGATGGATTACCATGGTCTCTGGGCATCATGAAAACAAAAAATTATTAATGGGATTTGAAATCCTAGGGCATGCGTAATGTCTTTTTCAAATTGGATGATGCTTAATAATATTATTTATAGCATGTTTGTCCGTATAGACCACCAAACATAACATCATTGTAAAAAATTCAAAATAGTCTCAAGTAAATTTTAAAAGCTTTATGGCCCACCTTCATCCAAAAGGCATTGCAGTCGTCTGCTTTTGTTTTCAAATGGCAACTTGTCCAAATGGGTGATGTGACTGGTTGAATGGACTCAGGTGAATCACGTGAGAAGCAACATGTAAGTATTTGGAAAATTTTGTGGTACACAAAGTTCAGTCACAGTGTGCAATGACTTTTGGGCAAATGTGGGCCTTTATATAATAATAATAATAATAATAATAATAATAATAATAATAATAGTAATAATACGAAGAATAAGAATACGAAGAATACGAAGATCACGGCCAGAACAAAGGAAGGGTATGAAACCTCTGACGTCATAAGGTTCAACAAAAGCCTTCCCGCAGGGCGACGCCCTATGTCCGAGGTTGTTCACTTTATGCCTCAACCCGATATCTTGGAAGTTGAAAGCATCAGAAGGATACAAGCTGTCAAGACCCCTGAGTGGCAAGATTACGCACTTGCTATACATAGATGATAAATTTTATGAAGATATATGAAGCGTCGAAGGATAAACTTGAGAGAGTAATGAAGACAGTTAAAGAAGCCATGGGAGATGTTGGTTTGGAGTGGAATGAGAAGAAGTGTTCTACAGCTCATGTAAGGAGAGGTTCATTAGACTACAGTTTGGGAGGCACTGCCATCGGAGAAAGGCAGGTCATAGAAAATCTGAAGAAGGGAGAGACCTATAAGTTTTCGGGAGTTTTAGAAAATTCCAAGCAAGAGGACAGCTCTGTTCTGTGGGGAGCTTCAAAGGTTTGCTTGCAGAGACTGTCAATTATATGGTCGAGCCCTCTATCGGACATCCACAAAGTCTGAGCATCTAATCAATACGCACGACCAGTTGTCACCTACCCTATGTGGACACTAACATGGCCGCTCGCAGATCTACAACAACTCGATCGCAAGATCATCAAAGAGAATGGAGGCTACCATCCACTCGGCTCAGCCGAGTTGCTATACCTACCAAGGAAGTGTGGAGGCCGGGGACTGAAGTCATTTGAGAGTCTGTATAAGCAGACCAAAGTCAAGACCAGAATGAAGCTGTACGCAAACAAAGATCGAACGAGGAGTTTAGTGCGCGAGTTTGAGGAGATGTGCGAACGAGCAGGAAGAAGATCACTGGTAAAGGATGCCAAGAAATTTGCTTTGGAAATGGACATTACCCTGGACCTTGCATATCCAGATCCCAAAGTGTTGCAAACTGACTCAGGTGAGGAATCACATGTTAAAGGAGTAGGGAGAACATTACGAGTGAGAGAAGAAGAGAGAAGCATGAGGGAAGTAAGAGAGCAGAGGTGGCAAGGAAAGCTGTTCAGAGAAAGATGGAATGATAACAAAGTTATTGACTGCTTCACTTGGCTTAGTAAGTGGAAGTCAGCACCTGTGCATACTGTTGCTGGAATCTATGAGTTATACCAGAAATTACTCCCCACTAAGCTGTACCACCAAAGCAAGACAACGACGCTGACCACCTCGGATGCTACGTGTCGTATGTGTGGAAAAGGGCCTGAATCTATGGCCCCCATGTGATTAGTGGATGTGGTGCCTTGGCACAGACTAAGTACATGCAGAGACACAATGCAGCCTTGAAAATCCTCTTCTTCGAGTTCCTGAAAGACTTAGATCTAGTCCAGAGCCCCCTTGATACTCTCCAGTCTCACCTAAACCGGAGTACAAGAATGTCCGAGCGTGCGCTTACTGGGATGTGCCAGTATTCGCTGAAAATACGGAAGTCAGGGCTAACAGAATTGATGTGAGAATTGTGGACAGAAAGGACAAGAAGGTGATCCTTATTGAGATGAGCTGCCCTTGGGTTTCCAACAGAGAACAGAAGGAACAGGAGAAAACTGACAAGTATGCGCCGTTGAGATGGGAGATGCGCCAACAGTTCCCCGGCCACACTATCACACAGCTTAATGTGATAGTTGATGTACTAGGAGGCTACTCCATGGAGATGGCGGAGAAAGTTAGGAAGTGTTTAAGTTTGGATAGGGGGAACCAGGTTTTGTTTAATATGCAGAAGGCAGTTTTATCGTACACCCTAAACATAGCAAGGTCATTCAAGGTCTCGACGAGTTATTAAGGAATATAAACTCTTGTTCCTTTCTCAAATGTTGGTTTATTAGTTATCACCAATTGGTTTGTAAAAAGGTTCAACAGTAGGGATTGTTACACAATAGTGCCTTTTCCTACTTATATCTGTAAGCATACTTACGTACAACATACTGCATCATAATAATAATAATAATAATAATAATAATAATTATTATTATTATTATTATTATTATAATAATAATAAATACATTTTTTTAAAACTCTCTTTTCATGAAGCCTAATGCCATGGATTCAACTTGGAAGGTCACAGCAGCTGTATGTAGCACAAGCAGCTGACATCATTCTTTATAAGAGCAACAAACACAAAGGCCAATCGTCATGGCAACCCTTAAGGACCTTTAGTGGTCACCATGGTGATGTCCGTAAATTTGTTATCATTGATGGCCAACTGGTGAGTTGCAGTCTGGATAATTCAATACGCACCTGGAACCTACAGAATGGGAAATGCAAAGATATATACATCGGCCATACAAGTGACATAAACAGTGTGGACTGTGATGCCGATGTGATTGTGACAGGATCAAGGGATAAAACTGTCAAGGTAAGGTAAGACTTATTGCACAAAATTAATGAATATGGACGTGATTTATTAATTTTGTGTATACCAGTAAACAAGCTACAATGCCCTGACAGGACTTATTATGTACAGTAGTTGAATGCAATTTGACTTAGTTAGCAACAACTTGAAGGTGGAATCTTTTGCAATGTCTTGGTGACCCTAAGTTATTTTGTGTTTTGGCTAGCATTGCATTTGCATTGGATTGTCACGCAGTGTTAGTGTTGAATCATCTTGTTAGCATTGTGTTAGCATTCATTTTGTGAGCATTGTACAGTTGGATTGTGTTTACTTAGAATCACATTCTGCATTTATTACAGGGTCTTTTGTTGTATTGGCATTATTTTTAGTGTTGTTTGCATTGCATCGTTTCATGTCTCCTCAGTCCCAATGATTATCCTTATCTGAAGTGCATGTATTCAGTGGCTTTGGTTGCTAGGGTTTGTCTGCTAGCAAGAGTTACATGTAGCAGTCTTACCACTTAAATTGCTCGCAGCTTAGCAGTAGTTGGCGTTTTACTGTATGGTTGGCAGAGCATTTTTGTTGTTCAGTACAGTTGCTAGCTTTTATGATCATTTCATTCCTCACCATAGCCATCTGCCCGGCGTTTGTGTATTGACATTTCCTGGTAGAGGTTGTTAAAGGCATTTTGGTTTTGTTTCATGGCTTCTAGGTATGGTCTCAACATAATCGCTCTTGTGTGCACACCATTTATGTTGATGATAATGTTTGGTCTGTTGCTCTAAATCCAAGCTTCAGGTACTTGCATGTTCAACCTATCTGTATTATTATTTTTTAATGTCAATATTGCAACTTACATTCATATACATTAATAATATTGAGTTTCTGTACCTTGTACTGTAAATGTTAATTATGCATTGCCAAGTGGAAAATCAGGCCATGCCAATTGGGTGATCACATGCCATGGAAAGGTAAACAGTTGCCTTTGAACTCTCTCCTATCAGGGAAACCTTTTGGCCAACTGTGTTTCCCCCTCTACTTTGCATGAAGTTGCTTTATTTTTCCTAAGACATGGTATTAATTTTATTTGAAGATGACTGTTGTTGAAGAATAAGAGGGTAACCTTCAAAATCTGACAAAGTGTGAAACAGACTCAAGTGACAATAGATGTTGTTTCTATACCCCTTAAGTGAATGGGCAGTATTTGTCATGTATTTAAGGGCCCACTGACGGATTTTTCGCGCGTTGCTAAGGAAGTGAAATGTTACTTCCGGTAACTGACGTCATTATATCATGAGCTGACAAGAAAACCCACTCACTAGCAAAAATCACCACACAAACTGTTGTTTCCATCGAAGGTTTTTACTCGCCCTTCCTCGCGCTCGTTCTCAGATCAACTGCGCATGCGTAAACGAACTGACTTCCGGTTTGAGAAAAAAGCTAAATTTCCGGCGGTTTTAAATTGAATTAAATTTTTTTTTACATGGCACGTTTCACCCTCAAATACAGAATATAGCTAAGCATTGATTTTTTAAATTCATCTTTTTTGAAAAAGTTAT
>NC_090874.1:22756828-22759328 GCF_036669935.1 Montipora foliosa | reverse complement strand
CGGTGTATTTTAAAAATTACTTTTTTTTCCAACATCATGTTGTCAGTATAAAATGCAGACTACAGACTGCAAATTGCAGATTGGGCTTAAAATGCAGACTGCAGACTGGGTTTAAAAATAAATGCAGACTGAGGACTAAACTGTCACATTGTTTGATAAGCGACACATTTTCAAATGACAGTAGGACCATGCAGTGTTGGTCTAATTTTTTCTGCGGCAAAAATTTTTTGCTACAGCTGTAGGTCTATTTCTTTCTAAACAAAATTATTAACAGTGAGAATTTCTATTTCGTTTTTTAACCTGTAGCATAAACATTTCATGATGTGCTTCACGGCTCATGTCAAAGGGAATTCGAATTAAAGCCTTCTGATGATTGCCAATTGTCATATGATACAAATAAGTTGCTTTGCTTGAACGTGTTCCAACCTTTCAGTGTTGTTCGGCATGGCGGGGATTTCTGCTACAGATCATTTTCACTGTCACACAACAAACAAAAATAAAATTGAAACTGTTCAATGGAAAAAGTTGGAATGTTGTAGGAGACAAATTCTTAAAATCACCTTCCCAATTCTCAGGTCTGTGCATTACATCAAAACACCTTGCGATTTTAGAATGTGATGACATCGCTGTGAAAACCTTCATGCGTCCTCATGACATCTGTGGGACCAATTTCAGGGGTAAGACTAATTTGCAGACCGCGGAACCTGTGGAACCTAGAGAAATGACTGTTTTTATTGAAACCACATCATAAAAACGATGAGGTTTACATTAATGTTTGTGAAAAATTGACTGTACCCACCAATTATTGGGTTCCAGGTGCAATTTTTAGCTGTGATCTGGGTACTTGCACATCCAAGGCTGCTGCCCAACGGTCCCCTGGCCACCTGGGGCACGAACGAGTAGCCCGAAGGGGCACCTGACTTATCACAAGATGATTCATCCTCACTTTCTTTTAAATTTGATCCCAGCTCGAGATTAAATGATGAAAAAAGCAATATGGTTGGAGGGAATGGCAGCTAAGCAAGGTTAATAATTATTAATAATTCTGGGCTCTTGAAAAAACGACTTGGGCTGCTAACTTTTAATGTTGGAAGACCGAAGGGCTCCTGGAAAATTTTCTTAGGCAGCAGCCTTGACATCTGCTCTATTCCCTGCTTCCGGCAGTTTTTTGTTGTTGTTGTTACAAGGTATTCCAGAAAAAGAGTTACTACAACTGTATGCTGTAAACATGAATGCAAGAAGAAATGTATCGTTGCTTCAGCTACATGTTTTTCCCTCTATGGAAAAGTTGATATTTCTCATTTTGAAAAATTCACTTTATTTGATTCTTCTTGTCGATAAATAAATGTTGTGTGGAAGCTCATGACTCAAGTGTATTTGTGTCAGGGAAACCATCCCACCACCAATGCGCCACACACCACATTCTCCTTGTAACCACAGGTGATTGATCAAACCAGTGGTAGTTACAGCTGGAAATCAGTTATCCTGAAGTCACACAGATGCTGTAAAACTAAAGAAAATAATACAAACATAAAAGGCAAATGAGACGATGGCTGGCCGAAGCCAATCTCACCAGTAAATTCGAAAACAAACTAATGAGTGAAACACACAAAAAGATTAGGAAAACTGGAAACATACAAGACCTAACCTTGCTCACTGCCTTAAGAACTGCGAAAAGGTACTAAAACACTCTAAACGAAAGCTGTAAAACCAAAATTCACTACTTACACAATCCCATAATACACCTCTATTATCCTCCAAAACGTTTGCATAACCATTGTTTGCAATTTCTCCTGGGACATGAAAATGTCCCAAGAGAAGTCAAAAACAATGCTTATGCAGATTTTTTGGGGAAAAGAGGTGTATTATGGGATTTGTGCAAGTAGTTAATTGTAACAATCACCAAGGCAGCAAATAGCATCTTGTGACTTGTGTGTCATGAAAAAATTTAAAAATTTCAAACCAAGTGGGAACTTCTTTTGAGGTTGTAAAATGAGTTGGTAGATTGTGACATATGCAATGCACCAGTTAATCTGCTAACTTGGATCAGATGGTGCAAATACGCAGATAACAGCTAGCAATTCCACCTGGAACGTGATAGTCGGAGGGTGCAGTCGATGTTTAACAACCATTAATGCAACTCTCATTGTTTCTATGAGGTGGTTTCATTAAAAACAGTCATTTCTCTAGGTTCTGCAAGTTCCGCGGTTTTGTGGTCTGCATTTCCCCAGGTTGGTTAGGAAAGGAAAAAATGTGCGACATATCAGGTTAGAAAAATGAAACAAAGCAGATTTTGTTAAGTGTAACGCATAATATTTTTTGAACGATTTTATTTAGGCCTCAGTCTGTATTTTAAACCCAGTCTGCAGTCTGCATTTTGTACATAGTCTATGTTTTAAAACCAATCTGCAGTCTGTAGTCTGCATTTCTATACTGACCAAGTCACTATCCCACCAGACCCCCCACCCCCCTCCCCCTTTTACTGAACAACATTTCTTTT
>NC_090874.1:22741828-22754328 GCF_036669935.1 Montipora foliosa | reverse complement strand
TGATTGGTTGAGAGCACGTCAATTAATCCCCGAAAAGTGAAATAAGTGCAGATACATTAGTGCAATGCCGGGTAATAAGTAATCGCATTCTTGCGCAATTTGGAATAAAAGACTACAAATTTCTTCGTCTTTGAAAAAAAATACTTGTGCTTATGTATTCCAAATTGTACTCAAAATCATGTGACTACCGTCTGTCCTATGGATACTAATTGACTAGCTAATATTGAGGTCGTGCTATTGCGGCAAAACCTGTAAATAAAGATTACTCTGAATGTACTTTTAAAAGACAGTGTTCATAATCACTTTGTACTTGAGTTATAAATTAATTTCGGTTAAATTATTATTGACTTGGGAAGTAACTTTTCACTGCCAGTTGGCTTCTTTTCAAGTTTACAAGTTACTGCACATGAACTTGAACAGACAAGTGGTAATAAAATACATGTAATGTCTGTCAAAAATTCTGTTAAACCCAGCTTGCTTTGTTTCGCTGTTTCGTTGTTTTGTAATGCCCAACTTTATGTGTTCTTTTGGGTCGCCAAATGGACTATCTAGTAGAACGTTGGTTACCCTAAGGCAATAAAAAATATAAGAAAACAGATAAGGGTTAAAGCTGGTGTCTCCACTTAGTCACTTAGGGTTTCTGAAAAGCACTAATTGAAAACACTAATGTACATAGTGCTAACGGTTTATCATGTGCTAACATCTTACCTGGCCATTTTTGTTACCTGGAAGAGATCCTTGCAGAAGGTGGTTGGTATATAAAGGCGCCCGCAAACAAGGAAACAAACAAGCAAAAATGTTTCCCTGTTTGCGGCCCCAGTAAACATTTGTTGCAGAAGCAAAAATGTTTCTGAGTTATTTTGTTCAGAAGCATTTTGCTTCCTCTGCGAATGTTTTCTTGTTTGTGCACTGAGGCAACATTTCGAGAAACAATGTTTCTGCAACAATATTTTCTCGTTTGTGGGCGCCTTAAGGAATGCAAAACTGGGGGGCTAGTACTTAAACACGGAATGCCGGAATGATGGAATGCCGGAACGGCGGAATACTTAAACACGGAACGCCGGAATACTTAAACACGGAAGGCTGGAATAGTTCCGGCATTCCAGCATTCCGTGTTTAAGTACTAGCCGAACTAGGGATTTCACTCTCTTACCAGGTGGATATAATATGGCTCAAATTTTGTACTTGGTTTATAATTTTTCAAAGTTTTGATCTTTGCTTTGTTTCAGATTATAATAATGCATATCAGATAAAAGAAAAATTGAGCTGTAACAGATACAAAAGTGATAACGAATCAAAATGATTATCTTGATAAATGTTTTCCTTTCCAGTAAAGGTGGTGAGGCCTCACTTGAATGATCTGAAGAACTTCAGATTGTACACTCCTGTATGAAATACTTAGATAAAGGTACAAATACACCATGTTTGAAGACCTTGAAATATGGAAAGAGCTCGGGGTTTCAACAGTGACAACCTTGATATAAAAAACTGCATCAGATACCTTTTTCTTTTAATAGTCTGAGGATTCCATCCTGCTGAGATTCATCAGAAAAAAAAATCAAGATACAATAATTCATGACATATGAGTGGGATTTATGTTGTCTCTCGTTTTAAATATTACAATGACTTTCCAATGTCAGAAATGATTGTCACCCAAATCTTATTTACATACTTGAACTTAGTGGTTTTTGTGTCATGCATGCCAGAATAAATTAAAGGACACCCAATTTAAGTAGCCTTGCTGAGCACACAATTAGACAAACTTGGACAGACATTGACTGGTCCAGAAGATTGCAGAAGCCCCATGCCTCCATGGTATTGGAAAGTAAACATCACTTAACACTGGTGAATGGAGGCCAAAGCACTGCATCCCAACAATGTAATTCTGTTATGGAACAAGGACAAACTTGTATGGTTATTCATGTTGACAAATATTTTTTTTACTTTTACATTCAGATTTTAAAAAGTAATCTTACAATAGGTAATAATTATTGTTTTTTGGTGCACTCTATGATATTTAATATTTAATAGTACGTGTTTCCAAAGGGTCTTGATATCAGCAGGCAAGTCAGAAATTTAAAGAAAACCACAAAACTTTTGAAATTACAAGACATGTTTCGTCAGAAACTTCTGTGATCTTCAGGGGACTGTTTCCATAATTATTTTAGATCATGCCTCTACGACTTTTCAACTCAAGATAAGAGGCTTTTCATATTCAAAGAGAACAACCTTCTCTTAATCAACAGCTGCATCACGTAAATCTTAAACTATCCTTTTAATTCTCACATTGTCACGTTTTATGTACATTCCGTTGTTACTGGCATAATTAGCACTTAATCCTACTCATAAATTCAACTTAACGCTTTGTACATCAACTGAAGATGACAGAAGTTTCTGTCAAAACATGTCTTGTAATTTCAAAAGTTTTGTGGTTTTCTTTAAATTTATATTTAATAATAATAATAATAATAATAATAATAATAATAATAATAATAACAAAAATTTATTTGTTGTTTTATTTCAAAATTTAGGAGACATTATTACTTTCATTAAAAGTGAGAGTACTTTGTTTACTTTTTTTTATTTTACAATGTAGTATTAATTTTCTGAACAACTGTAGTTAAGGATTGAGTGGTTGGATAAAAAATTTGAAAAAAGCAACACCACAAATTCAACATGTGCTGTTCATGCAAAAGTGTTTTTGATGTCTCCTCATTGGGATGTCAAATGTTCATTAATAAGTTATTTAAACCGAATTTTAACCAACAAGACAATAAAAAATAACGCGACCCTGCCTCCAAAACAAGTTGTCATATTTTCCTATAAAACCAAGTTGCTTAACCTATTGACTCCAGGGGTGACGTAACAGCTTTTACTCTGTCTTAAACGCCAGATGATTTTACATGCCAACTGGGGGCGTCCTAGGGCATTTGAGGTGTCAATGGGTTAACCAGACAAACACTATGTTATAGAGTGTTTTCACGTGACGTCACGGTGGTCATGTTGGTGTACCTAAACAATGGAACAGCGGTGATGTTGGTGTACCCAACTAATCCACCGGGAATTGACCTCTATTATCACGCAAATGTTTTCTTTTATTTCGGGGAAAAAAAAAACATGTTTACTGATCACATGAGTGAAAACTCTCTATAATATTACTTTTAAGACAGTCTAACCCATGGAGTATAACAATGCATTAACGTTAAAAAACAGCAACGACGTTTAGACTGTTCAACGGTCATTTTCATGTTGAAGGATAAGGTTTTAACATATGCATATATATATATATATATATATCTTACAAATGCGCATGCGTTCTGTACGTCCTATCGTGTGCTTTGTAGTGTGCTTGCCACATGCTAAGAGCAGCAACAATTTGTGACGTTTTTGCTCTTTGACAGACAAAATGGTAACTTCGATGTGTCTTGATACTGTACCAATTACTCTAAAGGCAGTAATGCCAATATTACAAATCTTTTGTAAAGCTATGAAGTATATGTTTTTATGTACATGCATCTGTATTCTCTTAAACCTTCCAGTTAAATGTACCAGGAGACTCTGGGCTTCCTGGAAGCCGGAACTGTGAATGATACTCCGGAGGAATATTAAGGGAGTTGATTTTTATTCCCGGGTTGTATTTCCGAGCCTTTTCATAAAAACCTTTGATTCGCTCCTTTGTCGACTTCCTGATTAACAATAATTCTGAGTGAATGTAGCCAAGCAGACGATATTGATTAGCCAGGTGGGATTTGAAATCTTCGTTTGTCAATTGTATTGCCTTGTCTACATACTCTTCAGCCTCCTTGAGATACCCTACAAGAGATTTCCTTTTTGATACTACGAGTGATTTTCCTTTTTTCTTAGCATCTTCTTCTGTTTCAGACTCTTCTGATCTTGTACTTAACTTGTATAGGTTGAGTTTGCAGTTTGCAAAGTGGTATGCCACATATCCATGGTTTTGAGTGATTTCACCCATTGCCTGAAAAAGCTTATGGGCATTTTGCAGTGCTGTAATATCTCTCTGCATACACAGGTCAACTGCCTTTGTAACAACAGCGTGCAGATCATCATATCTTGCATCCTCTTCTACCAGTCTTTCTACAATCTTGACACCCTTTGAAATATCTTCAATTTTTTCCTCTGTACACCATTTGCAGAGTTCTGTAATCAAGGGAATGCATCGCTGAAGTTTTTCTGAAATGAAGCACTGGTATGGTTTTATATTGGGGTGCTCCATGTCATTGTCATGCAGTGCAATCAGTTTAGAGAGCAACATCTCAGATCCAAAAAGAGAATGTTCAGCCATGTCTAGATGTTCATCTAGGAAGCTTTTAAGAGACTTAATTGCATCATGTTTGTCTCCCTTGGTGCTGAGGTAGTTGACATCGCGCAAAATTGAGTAAGCGATGTATTTTGGGTGGCCAGGAAGGCGTACACGGAAGTATGATGAGTCAAAGTGGAAAGATGGTTGAGGATTCTTGTTCTTTTTCATTGTTCTGTAAATTGTTCGCACTCCAGTGAACCTCCCTTCAGCCAACTTCCTGTCTTTAAGAAATTCCGCAATCCTCCTGTTTCGAGAAGGCACAGGGGGTACCTCTCCGCCCTCTGAAAAGTCGTCTGATTTCAAGCTTGGATCTGGGCCTGGGTAGCTGATGACGTCAATATGACCTGGCTTTATGTGAATCTTTATTGGGCTATTGTCGCACTCTTCATATCCCCTGTGATGAAATGCATTAACAACAGCTTCCCGAAGGGCACCTGTGGGATAGGCCACAAACTCGTGACGGGCTTCTTCTTTTGTTTTATGGAGAATGAAGTTCAAGGTGTCCTCAATTTGTTGGTCGATTGGTCCGGTCATCACTTTTTCCTCAGAATCATCATCATGGGTATATATTGCAATTTCCGTTTTTGCCCCAGTGAAAAAATCATGAGGGGCTGAATGGAAAAAGAGGAGGGCCACATTTCTTGGGACAAAAACTGGGACGAGCTCATTGCCAACTCTTTTGTCTCCAATGTTCCTTACAAGTTTTAACCTGCCATAGAAGTAAATAGGGAGCTTGTCTTCGTTTCCTTCTAGAAGTTGGCTTTTCACACCATTTAAGAACTTTTTAACAAGGTCGAAATGGATATCATCCTCAGACATCTGCCTGCCGGATCCTGTTAACAAAAAAGAAAGAGACATGAGCCTAGTACTTATGTTTGCAAAATGATTCCTTAAGTTAATATGATTTTCATAAAAGCTAGACCTTGATTTATTGATGCTTACTTTTTTATTGACACTTTCGTCATGGCAACAAAACTACTCCCCTGAGTTGTTTGAAGCAAGAACAGGGCTCGCATAGGTAGAATATCATGACCACTTATGAATTTTTGATTACATTTAACTAAGACTAAATGAGACTTTATTCAGTAATTTTGACTTTGCAGGCATGTTTGTGACTGGCATTTTGAAGGCAACAATTAAGTGATTAAAGTAGTTCAGAGAGTCGTGCTGGGCTAATTGTATAAATAGTGGTATGACTCAGGATTCAGATGATGAAGTGAAGCCTATAGCCAAAGTGTGGGGTCAGGTTTTTGCCTTCCTATTTTGGCCTGAATATTGTACAAGGTTGTACAAATTACAATGAGAAATTAGGCACCCCTCCCCTAAGATCGATGAGGAATCTCTGCCCGAGATGATGCTTGCCATTTTTCATCACAGAAATTTGGGGAAGGGTGGGCTTAGTATTTCATTTGAAAATAATGTCCAAGATTGAATCCTGATAGAAGAAAGAGATAAACTAGACCCGTCCTTTCCCAAAAATAAACAGCAAATGTGTGGACAAGGTAATTCCAACCATTTCCTCATTGAAACCAGGTTCTTAAGGAGGTGGCTCGTAACTACCAAACCGTTGCTATGAACCCTTCAAATAGTCATTTCTATAGTCTCTTTAACTCTACAGTTATCCTTTTTTGCCAAGTGTTCTATTTAACATTTCTTTGTCTGGTTCGACTCACAACCGTATTTGGTAAATTACTTGACCAAAACAGAGAATGCCAAAAAACACAGTGAGTTTAACTATGTTTTTCACAAATTTTTAACACAACAGAATGAGAACATTCTAACACAAAATCTGTAGCATGGATTTTAAAAGAGATTATTTCTCAAAAGATTATGACGTCATAAGGCCCTCTTCTTTCTTTTCGTGGGTGTTTTCATGTCTTACACTGAACGGACAGCAGGGGACTGGGACTAGTTGCACATGCGCCTTCTGGTTGAAGTGATGTCAGATTTACTTCAAGGAACAACCTATGCAACCTTTTTGTAGGCTCTTGACTAAAAATCTTCCTTCAATAGCAGCCACTGTCTTTCTGTAGGTAAGAGCCACCCACCTTAAGTGTTCATCATTTTATAGTCTTCACGTAGAAGTTGGGAATGCCAAGCTGTAAGTCGTTTGAGGAAGGTCAGAGGGGAAGTGCACCAGGAAAGAGGCAACTTTTTTCGTGCATCAAAAGATATGGAGAAATACAACTAAACTGTGACCTTCGGGAAAAGTAGGCTTGTACTGATTTTGATTTTGAATGTGGCCTTTTATCGTCCAAGAAATCTTTACCCTACTTATCTCGTTAACTTGTTTGCCATGTGCACATTTTAAAATAAATTCATGTTCCCAGAAGGATGTTACTATGTCTGGTAAGAGGGAACCAGTGAGTCTGGAAAGCTTTGCTTTCCTATCAGATAATGTAAGAACTTTTAATAAATCCACTCTCTGTTCTTATGCGGATTACCACTGTAAACTCGTTTCCACTCCGGTTCCCCGTTCCTGGTTCCTAGTTTTAGTAGCAACTGTGCAAGAAGAGTTCTTTTGTTCGCCGTTGTCAAAGCAATTTGGTGACTTGATGACTGAGATAGGAGGCATTGAGGCCCAGTGGTTAGGGCGCTTGTCTTAAGATCACGTTCTGACCACTGGCTCGAGCCCATGACTAGGAGCCTCAATATGCACTATATCCTTGAGTCAACCTCTGTTCGTATCTTTCTGTTTTTAGAATTAACCCTTCAGCAGGAGACTTTTATTTACATTAATTGACATCACTTTGCACAATTTGTGTACATTGTGCTATTTTTGTCTTCGTTGGTCGAAGAACTTGTAGCATTCTAAAAATAGAAAGGTACATGCAAAGGTTGATTCAAAAGGCTTGTATGGGAGAGGCAAGCTCCTACTCATGGTCTCCTGCCACTAAGGTGAATTTGTTACGGGTAGTCCCTGGTTCAACTTCGCAGCTACACTTTTAAATAGCCTCAGGCCTCTTGGGATTCTTAACAGTTGTTGTTGAATGTTCTGTACTGTCGTGATTGTGTTTCATGGGCCCTGAAAAGCCCCTATGGGGAGTGGTCAATTAAGCATGTATTGTATTGTATCAGGAGGTCATGACCTTGAAGCGTTTAACTGACCGTGCACCAGTGGCTCAGTTGGTTGAACATTGGGCTGTCGTGAGGAAGGTCGCAGGCTCAAAGCCCGGGCGGATCAACACTCAGGATCTTAAAATAACTGAGGAGAAAGTGCTGCCTTTGTGATTACATCTGCAAATGGTTAGACTTTCCAAGTCTTCTCGGATAAGGACTATAAACCATAAGCCCTGTCTCACAAATACCTTCTATGTCCATAAGTTCCCTGTGTGACGTTAAAGAACCCACACACTATTCGATAAGGGTAAGGGATGTAGTCCCAGGTGTTGTGGCTGTCCTGTTCGCTCCAGCAGAAGTGGCGGGCTTGGCAATGATGTGTCTAAAAAAGCTTACGGTGTATGAGGCCACCTAAGCAGAAACAGCCATAAGTCAAAAAGGGACTTGGCTGAGTGCTGGAACATGTAGATGTAGATGTACAACTCTGGTTCAGAGCTGGGGTTTTTTGAGTTTAAAAAGTTCCTTATTTGGATGTAATGTACCTCATACATTTTCCTGTGCATGCAGCTTTGATCTTGTTTTTGTGCATATTTGGGCATAAAATTGGTATCCTAAAATCCCCAGCTTTGTTCCAAGGAAAAGAGTTGCAGTCACACGCTTCAAGGTCACGTGCTTCTGATTGTATATTATCCCAACAAAGCATGCATGTTACTTTTACATTCCAAAAAAGCCATTTTTCGTTTTCAACAAGCTGGCCAAACATGTTCATTAACACTTTTAAAGTCAAAATGAAAGGTCAAACAGTTCTCAACACTTTTACAAAGTGGGAGAACGAGAAAATCAAAAGTAAAACAAGCACATTCTCAGATTTCGCAAAGTACAAAATAATGGTAGAGAAATATCTGCTCTCAGGACAATTAAAACAGGTTTTTCACAGCATGGAAGGTACAAATCAACTATTGAATTCGTGGAAAATACAGGAAAACACTTCTAAAATTATTTTCTTTGTTTTTGCTTTTCAGATTCAAACCCCTCCTTTTAAGGCCCTGTTTACAAGCAGGTAGGGTAACCCTAGTGTTAGGGTTACCCTAGGACTCACACATTTCTTCTTTTTTTCATCGACATGTTTACAAGGCAGCTAGGGTTACCCTGGCGCTAGGGTAACCCTATCTGAGTGCTAGGGTCACCCTAGCTCTAGGGTAACCCTAGCTGCCTTGTAAACGCTCTGCTAGGGACAAGTTGCCTACCCAGGACAACTTTTTAGCGGTTTCTGTTGTGTTTGCGATGCTAGCAGTTACCAAGCACACAAAGTTGTCCCGGGTGGTAGGGTAACCCTACCTGTGAAATTTTGCTTGTAAACCATCTTTGACCCTCTTGCAAGGGTAACCCTAGTGGTAAGGTTACCCTGCTTCCTTATAAACAGGGCCTAAAGTAATGCAAGCTTTATTGTAAAGTTAACATAATTTCCTCCAGGCTGGTTGTAGAACTGGAGGTTCCCTTCGTAAGTGTGAAAATTTATCATTGCTGTTTTTGTTTTTTTCTTTGTTTGCAGTTACTCTCATTGAATAAACAGCGTATTTAACCCTCACTACGGGGCACGAGTTACAAAAGGAAACCTAGTTAATTTCTCTTAAAGTTTTCCCTGTAAAGATTTACCAGTATGGGTACCGATAAAATAAGGCTTATTTTTGTGAGTGTCAACTTTTGGATTATGGCCGTTACCATGGCAACATCACATCTTATGAAAGGCAGATATATTCTTATTTTTGACCTAAATTCCTTAATATGTATACTTTTCTTTGGTGAATTTTTTTTGTTCTTTGCCACAATATGGAAATGACATTGCCTGACATTTTAAAGAGGTAAAAAGTCAAGGTTGTTCAGACGGTTTTGCCACTATTCTGTAAGTTGTCATTTTTCTAAACATATTCGATTTCTAAACATATTCGATTAGTATTTGATAGCAACTGTATGTGGTTAGAACTGGGCCAATTTTAAGAAAATTTTACCGAAGGGAACATGAGAAAATTAGCAGTTAATTTTACAGATTTGGTCACGCTAACGTCACAAAAATCAGAAAAAAACGCACGATTCTGGCTTTACTTGCCATACTAGTGCCCAGCTTGCGTGCGGCCCTAAAACTCTAGGGAGCCTCCTTGAGGCAGGGGTTCACCTGAAAGCCATTTTCACGCCGCTTAAAATCGGTTTAATGGAAATATCTCGTTCGCTTTTCAAGCAATACAAAAACCCTATGCTCATTTCACAAATCAATGTTTTGGGGTGTTTTGTGGCAAAATGTTTGTGGTGATTTTTAGGTATATTTGAGAGGAGATAGTTTTTCTCAAAAGAGAAGTAAAATTTGGAGAAATAAGAAATAATTCAGATTTGATGTAGTTTAAAAATTATAATTTGAATATGGACACCCAAACAGTCCCCTACCAACCTGGTGTTCCCTTAGGTTGGGGGCAACTGTCTGTTGGTGTCCCAAAAGTTCTTTCCTTCATCCCTTCTATTGCATTCAAATTCACGTGTACCCCCACCTTAAGTTAAATAATTATGCGCGCGACTAAATTACATTAAACGATTGTAACTTACTAATTGCGTAAATCAAAGGATTATTAGTCGCCACTTTTCTACCAGGATAAAGGAACACACGGAAAGCGATAAAAACTCGCATATTTTTAAGCATTTCAACACATCTCCTTTATGTAAAAACAAATACCCCCCTTCGTGCTTTAGTATTCTGGATTCTGCCAGCAACTCAACTCAAAGAAGCTTTTTATATAAATAAGGTCAAACCGGAACTTAACAAACAATTGCAGCATTACAACACTTTTCTCACGTTTTAGTTTACGCCTTGATGTTTGGTGTCACGCCGTAAATAGTACCCGCTTTTGTATTACGTCATGTAATAATTTTTTCATCTACCCGTAGACTTTATAACTGTTCACACTTAGGAACTCATTAAACTGATGATGGCATAAGCATGCCCAAACATGTCTTTGAAAAAAGTTGTCTGTTTCCTACAGTATTATTAGTAATGTAAGTAAAAAGCAATATATGGGAAGAATCAATTTACCTTAGCACTTAAAGCGGGTGGTTTTATTGCATGAACACGTTCTGTTCCATACAGGAGTAGAACGTGGGAAAAGCCTAAAAGATTTCTGTTCGGGAAGTGAGTTGGTTAAATTTCATGAGAGCGTCGACTTTAAGACTGAGAACGACAAGTGCATTAATTACTTTTGAGTATATCTCAGGTAATTCTCATTCTCGCAAGATTCCTTCCAAGAGCGCATTCGAGAGAGATTCCATTCTAACATTCCTGATGAAAGATTCGTAGCCTTCTAGGGATGAGGCTGGGAGCTGCTCGTTTAAATGCGAATACTCTTTACTAACATAATTAACCTGAGTGTAAAATTACCTAAAATTACCTAACATAATTACCTGTGTCGAGTGCCCGCCTATCGTCAAACGGGATTTTGCGGTGCAAGGAAAGCAGTGTTCGCTCTTCCTCTGTAGTCGCCTTTTTAGTTTCTGTCGCCCGTCTGATGTAGTAGCGGTTTACTCCTTTTTCGCTCTCTTTACAGGTATGGGGCCTGTCATCGGAGGCAGTGATCCAGATAACTAGAACATGCTTTCTTACTCCTTGAAATTCAATGACTTCTGGTGACAGAATAGGGAAGTATTCCGGCTTGATGTTTGCTCTGCATGCTCCCATAATCTCCTTCTGAATCCTCTCTAAATCTTTCGGATGAACACCAGCGGGTGGAAGAATTATCTGTCGGTCATCTGCGTGAGCTTCCCAATTTTCCTTTTCTTCAACGCCGATAATAATATATCCGCCATTGTCATTATAAAAGTCATTGGCGAAGGCGCAAATGGTATGAATTATTTGCCAATAAGTTCCCCCTTCTCTTTTCCCGTGCCATGCTTTTTTAAATTCCACTCTCTGTTGTTCTACACCTTCCAGAGACAAGAGATCGTTTACGTTGATTAAAAGACTAGAACAACTCCCCGCCATCATTTCCTCACTCGATGTATTATTTAAAGACTCTCCCGCCGCATACTTATCAACAGGCGACGCTCGTCACATGACCAAGACATTATTTGGTGTCACGCGATATCTTGTCTACCAAAGGATTTCTCCAAAAACCATCAAAATGAGAGTTTTTATACTCAAAACTGATAAATTACTTTTGCTCGATCGTGCTGGGCAACCTTGGTGCCGGTGTCTGATTCCAGAGGTTCTAACATTTGCAGTTTTGTAAACGATAGCGTGACTGCCTTAATTTTCAGAACCCGGAAGTTGGGAAATATGACGAGATCATATATCAATTCCTTCTGAAATATTCAGGATTGATCAGAATGTACATTCACTTCACAACTTCAATACACTATTAGGTGAGGGTGGCAAAGGACGGGGGTATCTATAATGCATCACGCTGATTTTTTGTCGGCCATCACGCATGACGGAAAAAACATGTAAAAAGAACATTTAAAATGTACATCATGTAGATGTAAAAAATGAGGCTTAGCCGCAGTAACCTGAAATCCATTCAATGAATTAATGGTAATATACTGTATCCAGCGCCCCCTTTCCTCAATTAGATATCAACATTTTCAGTAATTGTACTCAAGTGAGGCGTAACTCAGATAATTCATAATCAAAGCTATAGTTGAGCCTGGGTAGGCGATCGGTTGCGCTGCTAAGGTCAGGTGGGGCAAAATGGAAGAACGCATTGAACGTATTCACTTTATCAATAGGGGTACTGGCCTGCACCATTTCATGCCTACCCAGGAATTCTAGCAGTTTTGGTAATTGCTTTCTGAATAAGACCAAAATTTACAATCCATTCGACCAGTATTCAATTACTTCTTTTCGATGATGGCAGGAGATTGGAAAAGAGAGCTGTCCGAGCTAGTAGGACCATACAACCAGAAAATGGTGTTACAGCTACCAACTTGAAATGTCTGTCCGTCTCTTTTCACAGATCATGTCAAAGAAACTTGACCTATCACGGAAATCTACAGGGTAAATCGCGTGTCACGCGTTTACGAAATAAGAGATCACGCATCTCTCGCCTAATTTGGGTCCGATCACGCATCACGCTAATAA
>NC_090874.1:22719328-22726828 GCF_036669935.1 Montipora foliosa | reverse complement strand
CTATATATATATATATATATATATATATATATATATATATATATATATATATATATATATATATATATATATATATATATATAACTAAGTGCAAACAGTACTGTTTCGGCGAAAGTGTTTTGAAAGAAAATTTGCCCTGAGCGTGATTTGAACTCACGCCCACCCATTACTAGTCGGGTGTGATAACCACAACACCACCAGGACAACCATGCTGGCAACACAGCCATCGAAGGTCAGGGCGTGGGCCTCCCGGGAAATTTTCTTTCAAGGTGACAAGGTAGGGGAGCCTATAACTCCCCTTGAAACTCAACTAAGGATCAAGTTAATGATGCAAGACCGTAGTCAACTTAGCCTAACTTAGAAAATTTCCCGGGAGGCCCACGCCCTGACCACGTAAAATTCCTCTTCGATGGCTGTATTGCCAGCATGGTTGTCCTGGTGGTGTAGTGGTTGTCACACCCAACTAGTAACGGGGGGACGTGGGTTCAAATCCAGCTCAGGGCGGCAAATTTTCTTTCAAAACATTTATTCAGTTAAAAGTATGATTATTTGGGGTGTGCATTGTCAGGGTTTCTCTCCCACACTCTCTTTAAAATGAAATATATGTGTGTGTGTGTGATTTGATTTACGTTTTTTCGTTCATTGGCTCCTTTGGAGGGTTCTGTTATTTTTGTTATAAGCGTGCTGTTCATGGACCCTCAGTTGGAAATATATTACAGTATTGTTTAAGGGCCCTGCTTTGTGACTATGTTATAGCCTTAATTGTGATCATCAAGAGGCCTTTCGCGGGGGGTGTGTTACGTTTGACTTATCACATAACTTTTGTCACTTGATTTTATTCATACTATTGTTATTTTGCTTGTAATTTTAACCTTTTTGTACTTCTTAATTAAGCTGCTTATATAAGCCAGTACTTCTGATACGCACAACCATTGTAAATAGTTTTTAGTTTTTAACGTTCGTCTGAGGAAGGCTGAACAGCCGAAACGTCATTAAATCAAGTTGGACCAGTAAGAAGTTCACCCCACTGTTTTCTCTCAGTATTTATACTGAGTTTTCGCTCAGTATTTAGCTCTCAGTATTTTAGCTTGGAAATCGACAGTCGAGTTAAACCAACAATGATGGAACGAAATCAGTTCTTACTAGTGCAGCAGCTGGTGATTCTGGCAGCGAAAATACACGGAACAAGAAACAAATAAAGGTGACAAACAAAGAACAGGCACAAGTAGATCAGGTTTAAGACCGGCGTGCCATATTTGGTTCTCGAATGAAACTCCATGGATAAGTAAATAACTGTCAAGATAACATCTGCTCCGTAAGTGGTCCAGTGTAGCACAAACCACCACTTGTAGACTGACACGGTATTGAAAACTACTGTGCATAGGTTCTCGTGAATTCTGATAATGTCATCAAGAGTGCCATTTTGAAGGTTCTGGATCAGCCTGTGTGCATCCTTTGCAAACGTACCTAGCAATTGATTGAAGTGTAACAAGAGCCCATGAGCAGGAGTGAGCAACTCCCGTATATTTCTGTCACGGCGTTTTGACAGATCGATTTATTTTTAGATTGAATTTCCCTCGAATGAGACTCCCTAGGGAGACCGATGATCAATCACAAGAAACTAACTTGACGTCATAGGGTCACCGAGCCGGAACTGCCTTTGTTTTTCGGAGGAAAAGGTAGTCTAAAAATAGATCAGTCTGTAAAAATGCCTTGATATAGGCTTCGTATGGGAGTTGCTCTTTCCTGGTCATGGGCTTCGTAGTGTAATAATAATAGCAACGATGCTGATGACCCTAATCACAATTTATTCATCGAGCGCACACGCAAAAATGAAAGGGAGTAGTAACACAGTCAAGCGGTTTCAACATCTCCTCAAATTCATTCGACTTTGTTGAACGCAATATTATGTTGAAACTGAATGTTTGATCATTTCAGCTGTAGATAAGAAACTTACACAGTTGCAAGTAAGCCTGCAAAAATCCAGGGCCCGGTTGTTTGAAAGCCGATTAACTTAATCTAGGGTTAGCGTAAATTTTGTTTCATGTTTTCATCTTTTTGGCGAAAGTTTCTTTTGCTTATTTTTGTTTTTCAATATTGACTTCATTTAATGTAAAGTTTTGTCGAATATCAGCGTTGAACAGCATTTGGGAGCAGAGAAATAAACTCCTTGGTTAGTTGTTAATCTGGGATAGCGTTAATCGACTTTTTAACAAACGGGCCCAGGCTTCAACAGGATTCGTCCCCATGGTCGTGCTATTGCGTTTTCGCACTTGCTCTGCCAACTGAGCTGTCAAGCCTTTTTGGAGCTGGTCAATTGCGAGTTCAAAGTATATTCCGAGAGAGTTGAATGAAATGAGTTTAGAATATATGATCAGAAATTGATTGAGCCCCCACTGAGAGTCGCCTTAAAGCGTTCGTTAAAATAGGAATTCGGAGACTACCTTTCGTAAGCGAGAGTTTTTTAGTTAACCAAATTACTGATATTGGAACTCTGTCTCGTTTCAATGGGAACACCTGAAATCAATAATGTTAGGTGGTCGCTTGCAATGGTCACAGTTCAACCGTATTCGTTTGAGCTTTCCTACCTTAGTGAATTTATTTCTTTGAAATGTTCGCTCTCTTAGTTACGTGCAGTGCTGCTAAAATCAAGATCCAAAAACTTCGCTCAGTAATTAACGCATCGTCCTTTCGCCCTTGCTTCCGTTTGGCTTAGTAAGTGCCAGGATTTATTTTTAGGTTGGACGCTCCCCAGCGTTAATTAAAAGTTTACATAGAAGAAGAACGAACTCTTGTTTTTTTAGAGCACCCCTTTTTTAAATTTATAACCCTAATAACTTCCTTTGCTGATTTAAACTTCTTTTTAAAAATTTCGGGATTTTCATGTTTTCTAATACTATCCGGTATGATGGCATTACACCTACACCCTGTGAAATACTGTCTTTTAATAGAAACTCGTCTCGATGTTACAGGTTCCGAGAAAACACAACTACTAAACCCGACTGAACACAGGGCACAACAGGATGCCCAATGACACGGTTTCCGGCCCGGGATGATTTCTGGTCTAATACACAAGGTACCCCAACAACCTTCATAAGACCAACGACCAGGGAACGGTTGCTCAAAGCCTGGTAAACGCTAACCGTTGTTTAAGAGGTATAAAAAGTTATAGGTTACCGCTAACGTAACCACGCTCCGAGTTCAGCAACTCGGGCCTGTGGCCTGTTTCTCAAAAGTCCCGAAAGTTTTCGGGCCTATTTCGGGTGCCACAACTTGTCCCTTTATATCTTTGCAACGCCGAGGTTTTAAGCCATCAAACTTCGCAATCCTCTTAGTTTTTCTTACATGAAAAACATGTTAAAGGATCAGATTTTCAAAATAAGCAGATTGCAGTTTGATAACCGGCTTTTCGGGCCCGAAAAGTTCTCGGGACTTTTGAGAAACAGGCCCCTGGGCCCCGTTTCTCGAAAGTCCCGAAAACTTTTCGGGTCCGAAAAGCCAATTGTGAAATTGCCAACCGCCTGTTTTGGAAAGCCGATCTTTTAGCATGTTTTCAAGGCAACAAAAAGAAAAATAACTGTGAAGCTTGAGGTAAAATTCTCTCCGTTCTTGAGATACAAAGGGAATTGTGACACCCGAAAACGGCCCGTAAAGTTTCGGGACTTTTGAGAAACGGGCCCCTGAACTATAATTGGCCGACCAGTTGTTTCGCCGAGGGTTTTATGTGGGGCTTTTTACCCTCGCAGGCTAAGAAAATAAACATGGTTCGGGTAATTTTTCTTTTGTCGGCAAGACTACTCGTTGTATTGGATTGACAACTTACCAAGGCTGTATGCACTAACAGCAAAAACATGACAAGTAGTTATTGCTGTCCACTGTGCAATAAACTGCGCCGCCACTCCAGTGGTCAAAATGTCGAAAAACCTGCCACGTTTCTGACCCCATACAATAGCGTAAAACACAACCACAGAACACAGATAGAAAGCTGAAATAAAACCAAAATACAAACACAACTTCCAAGCATCTTTTTCGTGTAAATCATCCGCCATGTTGTCTACGGGAGGCACTAATGCGGATTCCTTTCGTGTTGCCCGCATGAAACAGCAAATGAAAAGGCTGTATGACAAGACAGCACCTACAGAAGCTATGGTGTAAACAGTATTGGCGATTTGTCGATCATCTTTATGATGCGAGTGATTTTTGTTCGTTGAATTTTGAAGAAAGCCACAATCGAAGCCAGGACACCCTACCACAACATAAAAGTCATAGACTGCCTGATAGATACAAATCACGTAGACTGCAACACGAGGGATGTAATTCCATGCTTGATTTCCCCATAAGCCAAGCGAACCAAAGCAAAATTTGAAAACACAGAGCACAAATTTCGTTAATTTGCCAGCTTCTTGCTGCTCTCGACCGCGCCGTAAGCTGTTCGTTGTTGGTTGTTGACGAGGAAGAAGAGGTTGCCGTTCATCTTCATTATCAACGCCGATTTGTTGCTCTTCCCGCTCCCCGTGTTCCATGTCAGATTCAAATACAGAAGACAAATAATGGCACTAACAGTGCTTAGTTTTCTGAATATATAGCTAGGCTAAGGCATTTGAAGAGAGCCTCAAACAATATCATCTAATATAAATACTCTTGTTTCAGAAATGAAGTTCCGGTTTTCCAAGAACTGACGGGGATGTCTCATGGCAACATGAGGCTGAAAATTTTAAGATGGTTTGAATCAATGCAGGAAAAGGTCATCAATTACAAGGAGCCCAGAAACGAACAATAAAATCTGATCGTCCGTATCATTGTAATCCTTGAAAGGTGATGGGCTCACCGACCCTAAGCGCAATTCGTACAAACACGTACATTTTTGTAACGAGTCCTTTTTTAGGCTCATCAATGTCACGTGTTTAAATAAAGTTTTTCAGTTTTCAGTTTCAATCTCGACACTGATGTCGAAGATGACAGTGCTGAATAACGTCTGCGCATGTGCGAAGTCAAACGACAACCTAGGCAGAATTTTCGGTGCCAACGTGACCTGTGGATCGTTTCGAGGTTCATAAACAAGGACGGTGTATGAAATGGATATTATTTTCGCACGGTACCTTAAAAGTAATAATATGGATACTTACCATTTCCCTTCTTATTTTTGGCATGAAATGTTGGATGAAATATAAATGACGACCTACTTAAGGTCTTTGATTGCGGAGCTAAACATTGTCAGACGTTTTTTCGTCAACAGTTCAGCTGAAATTTCAATCGCTGGCTTTCCTTTTTTTAAAGACCTATTAACGTTTTGCAGTGTCTTTTCCGTTTGCATGTACCTAAGCATCTGTACGCTAAAATTATATTATTTCTTGGAACACAGAAAGCCAGATTACATTTGAGCTTCTCTTAGTTGTATTTTGCGTTTTCAGCATTCAGTTAAACCGGTTTTAACCTTCCAAATGGATTCTTAAAATTGATAGTAAGTTTCAATTCCCGCTTTCCCCCAATCCCCCATTACAATGTTGATTTTTCACGGCGAAAATCAAGATCCGTTCATCTATCGCTCGCATTTTTGAACATTGTCTGGGGCGAAGGGGGCGCGAAAAAGGCAGCGAAAGAAGAACACGCGTTGCTCATATAACGATGGAAGCACGTACGGTAAATCCTCTACTTTTCGCCCAAAATTTGGCAAGAGTCTGGAAGTCTTTTTACCCGGATTGTAGTTTTCGTTTGCCAAACGTGCCGTTTATTACTTCGCGTACTTGGCACATTGATTGTTTATTGTTCCGAGCGCTCTGGATATGATCATTCACTTTGACATTTCACTGATTTGTGAAGTAATCGCAGGCAACGTGATTAAATTTTCAAGCATGATCACGGTTCAATGAAGGTTGTAGTTTGAAAATTAAGTCCTTTTTTTTTTGAGACCCTATTCGCACAATCCAAAAGCTTTTTTTACTGTGACAAATTGTTTTGTCATCGCTCAACAAATGCGGACGGTACATTTTTCGCGTTTTGACAATTTGCTACGGAAGAGAAATTTTTCAGAGGGACTTTTCCCCAGGTGAAAACTGAATAGATCGTTTTCACGTGACGTCATCACCTTCCAAAATCTAAAACTAAAGATCCACCAAAGTTTTTATCCTCATCAGGCATAAGAGGCGGCATATCTATATCTGTTGACAATTTCACAGCTCAATAGCGTGCTTCGTTTGGAAACCAGAGCATTTTGAATTTCCGGATTATGTAGGTGCGTGACACAAAGCTACGATCAAGTTTGTTGAAAAATATATACTTATCTCATGATTTTGAGCCCTTTTAGAAGTTAGAGCATTAGGAAAAGTGCTTATGTAAATGCTCGTTTTTTCAGTAGTGATAATCAGTCGCCTAGATAGCCAAAGTAAGTTCCAGATGTTTACATTATTTTCCGGCCGCCATATTGGTTTACCACTGAGGTACACCAATATGGCGTTTTCATACTGGGCTCTGTAAATTTCTGCGAAACATTTCGACGAATATCTGAAGTTTGGGGAAACGCAGAGGCCTAAAACTTGGACAAGTGTCTTATTTCTTTATCTTCTATAAGATAACAATTTCTTAGCGTTTTGCACTGGATAGTTTTTGATTTATTTTTTTTATTGCGTGACAGTGAAAACGATCTATAAAGTCGACTATATAAAGATTGAAGTGTTTTTCTTGTCAATAATTTGTTGCCAATCAAGTAATATTTTTTTTACGCGTATGATGATGATAAGGCAAAGACAAATCCCTCATTGACCAATAGGGCAAAGTACAAATTGTCTCTAGTGTGTATGTAGGCTTAGGTGATAAAAATTGCCAGGGGCAAATTTCGGTTTGCGTTTTGCCAAGACAATTCAAAGTTTGTCCGCGAGTATAGACAGGCTCTTTTTTATTGTAAATTTCCTTATTGTTTACGCTTGCGTTACAAAAGGGGAATAGTGCAGATTTGGGAAACTACAGCTAATAACAAACACAAAGGGCTGAAAAGGAATGGTGTCAGCTTTTATTAAGAACTTTTCATGAGCAGTCTAATCACTTTCTGAATAGACAAAACATGTGTGTGAATAACAAGGCAAAGAAAGTTGCAAATATCAGGTTAACGAAATCTCATCTGACACGTTCCCCCAGGAATTTCTCATTCAGTTTCATCCGAATACAATCTTCCATTTTCTGTCGGCGTGGTACACTGTTCGTTGGGAATCACGTGCGCCGGCAGTAAAGGTCGCGTAGGTGTTAAATACAATAACCCATTTATTTCCTGTTTATTGAATAAATGCATTCTTGCCTCTAAAGTAGGTCATCACTGGGTCATTATGTCTTGAATGTCAACCCAGGACCTTGTTTTATTTCCTTGATCGACCTCTGTTTCAAGCTTATAAACAAAAATACCAAAGCGAATTAGGAAAAAGAGAACGTGTGAAAACGTTATTTAGAACTAATTTAAAATGAAGGTTCTTTGCCTGCAATGTGATTTTAAACTAAACAAAAACTTTTTTG
>NC_090874.1:22706828-22709328 GCF_036669935.1 Montipora foliosa | reverse complement strand
GGCTGATCAGTTTTCAAAAACCTCAATCACAATCCATTTTAGTTCAGTTTTGCCCATCCTTGCCTCCTTTTGTATTAGCTAGTTTATTTAAACCTTCCTTCAATGTTCTAACTAGTTATTTTTTTGTTTCCACTGATTTGGTTGCCAGTTCCAGTCGCTAAATTTGGCTAAATTTCGTCACACAGCTCCTTTAAGCTTTTTGTCACTGGATAGTATATTAAAGACGAAAAAAGCGGTAAAGTCCAGTTTCAAAGGTTGCACTGTAGTTTAATATGGAATATTTTTGAACGAAATTGTCACATTCACCACAAACTGAAAAAAGAAATTAACGTTAATGTGTACAATGACTGTATTTGCGAAAGAAGAATATCTTATTCAAATATATATTACATCTATAGGAATATTTTTACGATTAACTATGGTACACGTTAAGTCCTGATAATTTCAAATCATGTCGTTGTGTGCGCCCTCAAGTCGATGTTCCTTGGAAGTATGACGCTTTAAGGGGTGCATTCTTTCGGGGTATTCTGTATGTTTACGCTCTTGATTTAAGATAAAGAGAATAAGAATATTCAAAAAGATGTCAACGAAGACGTTATTTGGGAACGGCCCCGAAGGAATGCACCGTAGCACTCGCAGCATTACGGAGTTTAATATACGGATGCTACGGCAACGGCAGCGCAAAAAAGAAAGAAAACAGGAAAAAAATAATTGTACTGCACGTGAGGAACGCACGAGCATTTCTTTGCCGTACTCCGCAAACGACAACGTGAAATCAACGAATTCAAGGTTCTTGCGGACAACGTGAGCACATAGCAATGACCCAGTCATTTTCTATCTTTACTGTACAACCGTTCGCACCCATCTAGTTACAGGACAGTTCGCCAATAATGTACAACGTGAACAAGATGAATAATAGCAAAATACTTTCGACAGAACTACGTTCTATTTTGGAGTGACGTTTTCGTTGACGTTGCCGTTGTCCGAGCGGCATGACTATTCCGGGGGTGGGGGGTGAAGGGTACTATAGCTGAAACAACCCAAACCTTTACAAAAATGCTAAGCTTAGGCCTAGTCATTATCTAAAGAATGGTGTTTCGGCCTAAGGTTGGTATTTTTGTAAAGGTTTGGGTTGTTTCAGCTATAGTACCCTTCACCCCTTACCCCTAACCCCCTACCCCCCACCCCCGGAATAGTCGCTTTAGCTCCCTATTGTGCCACGATGCACGCGTCCATGCATTTATGCTCAAGACGCATAAGTAATCTGGCATTGATTTCAACAACTAGATGCAACAAATTACGTTTCCATTCCAAAACACTTGGGGGCGGGAGCAGTAAATGTCGTCGACGAGATGCGAGAACGCCAAAAAAGGAAAAAATAAATTAGCAAAAAAAATGGCTCTAAATGCTCAGCACGTGCGTTTTACAAGGTTCTTTTCCAGTGCCATCTTCACGGAGAAACGAACAAGTTTATGAGCATCTGACAGTTCTCTTAATTTTGCCTAATTTTCCACGCCGTTCATCCTGGGAATGCTGCAATTAAAGATAAACCAGAGTATTTTCGTGAAGTTATAATTTTCGGGTAACGTTCTCGCAGACGTCAACGTTGCTTTTGCTTACTTAAGCAACCTTATGCTATACCAAAGAAAGCTAATTTAATGTTATTATATTTCATATATCATTTCGCTCAAGCTAATTTAAGTTGATCACTATAAGATTTGGTTTTTTCTTAAAAAAGACTTTGCCTGCCGCTTCATTGAATTACTATTTGCCTGTTTTACAACCCAAGCTTATGACAGCAAGCATATATGTCCAGACGAAAATGTTTGATCAAATGGCTGGGAAGTCGTCCTAAGAAAACAATATCCAATGATTTCCTAAAGTTGCGGATGAAAATGAGAGACCTGACGAGACGCTTTTTGCACAAAACCACTCGGCGGTTCGACGTTTGAAGCGATTTTTCGAGGGAACGAAGTAAATTTCAGCAGGTACATACAAAATAATTTTCTCCACCCTCATCTTAGCTGTATCAATTAAAACAATTCTAGAATTATAAATGGAGAGGATTTCAAAAAAGACATTCTTGAGTCTTTTCTAAACAAATGGTTGCTCCTCTCAATAAGGCATTTAGGGTTCTAATTCTATACTACAACGAGCTAAAAGGCTGGAACACTATACGGGTAGGATGTGACTGTACAGAGTCGCTGGGGTATGAAAGTTCGCTTGCAATAAGCCACGTTACATTCACCAGCCAGTGTATACGGGATACTGCCTTTCTAGGATTCTCTGTTGACATTCATTTTTCCTGTCAGAAGAAAAAAAAAAAAACAATTCTGTGATTACTCTTGATCAATAATGTATAGATGAGAAGAAAAACGATGAAGGTATAAACGATTGAACACATGTAAATCCAAGAGAATACGGTCCTACAGTGAAGATATTTCACGATTTCGAGTGCAATTTGGAATAAATAGGCACGAGTAAATATTCTCAAAGATGA
>NC_090874.1:22676828-22699328 GCF_036669935.1 Montipora foliosa | reverse complement strand
CTTTGGTACATTATTTTGCTGTTCTTTTCCTGGCAATGATGTGAAACGATCAAATTTGAGGTTATATGGCCACGGACGATATGAGCCCTTGATGCTTTCAATTAATAATATTTTTTCCCTCCAAACACCTATTATTTGGCACTAAATTCTATTCCTGCATGGAAAGTTGACCCTAAGTTATGCTGAACGACTTAGTTGTAAAATGATTAAAATAATCCAAAGTTATATTTTCTAGCTGACAAAGACATTGCCATTGATCATTGTCCTTGCTCAAGCTCCCCACTAACAGAATGACTCCACACTTCTTTCAGACGATGTTAACTTCCACAGCTGCTTTATAATACTCCTTCTTCATTTATTTTGGTTGTGCAACTAATGTATGTGTAGTACCTAATAATTTGGTTTTCCTGGCAACTTGAAATCTTAGTGAAAGCACTGAATAGGGAGAAGTAATAGTTTAGGAGACCAACACAGAGGCCATTGATTTTTTGATACAATTTATCATAATTAGGGACACCAAAATCACCTCTGCGATACATGTACATGAGGTGTCAATCATGTAACACCAGAATTATTGCATCCCACAATAATTTAGAACAGTGCCATAATGACCAAAGTTGAAAGACGTGCCTCAACTGACTAGTCAAGAATAATATTACCTGACTGTACATGTACTATTCTATTTTATTACATGTATTAATTTCCCATCCTTATTGTTGGCTTTTACCATTAATTAAAAGTACAGTAGAAGCAGAACAGTACATTTTACTGCATTCACATAAATAATCATGACAAAATGAAGGTGACAGGTAAGTACACATGTAGAATGCTTATTGAAAGAATATTAATACCTGGATTACAAAGGGTGCAGTTCTGTGCACCCATTCTGTCTGCTTCTGTCCCAGGAGGACATGGAGCACATTTTGTACAACCAAGTTTACTAAAAATAACAAGAAGAACACCATTTATTTTCTTTAGTTCATAATTGCATTGCTTGGTGGTGGTTGGGTGCCTAAATGTAAGACCTTCAGAATTTCCATTTTGTTTCAATCAATTCTGAATTTCAATTTGCCCAATGATTTCTTCTCACTTGCAATATCCTCCAAATGGACATGACATACACCTTTCACTTCCTAAAGCCCTGCGACATGAAAAGCAATAATTAGTCCATTGTAATAATTTTGAAAATAATATTAATGAATGCATACTGTAATTAAATAGGTTGCTAACTTTTTTTTATGTCAAACATGTAGCTTTCAGTGTCATTTATAAAATATAAAAAATGAAACAAGTGTTCAGAATTCACTTTTACATTTTGAAAAGAGACCTACAATAAAATGGTAAAGATGATTTTTGTGATCATCTTAATTCTTCTACAATTCTTAAAAATTCTTTACTATAAACACAACATCAGTCCCTACTGTAACTAGGAGGTGTCACGTCACCAACAGACTGTACAGTACATGTAGATACACATAAATGTCAGTAGATGTCAGTCTCATACCAATTTCACAGTTTCTCTATTCCTCCACGTCATACTTTTGCTATTAAAATAATACATGGAATCACAAATGATCTTTTAGCTTTACAGGCTTGATACTTTTAGTGTGTAATTGGTCCATGCAAAAGATATGACTTCAAGAAAAATAATGTTCAAATTGCTGTTCACTTACTGTACACGCACAGCAAGAAAAAGCACCAACTCACCCAGAAGTGAATCCTTTTGGGCAAAGCTCACACTTAGTCTGTCCTGCTTTATCTTGATGTTCTCCCTTTTGGCAAGGTTGACATACATCGTGTCCAGAGTCTTTTTGATAGTATCCTTTGGGACAAGGAATACACTTTGTTTGTCCTGTAATGTTTTGGTACTGTCCAGCAGGACATTTTATACAATACTGAGTAGCTTCACACCAACCCTTGGAGCAATCTTGACAATGAGAATTACCTAAAAGTGAAAGGAGAAACAACATACAACTTACATGTATAACTTGTACCAGAAACCCATGAGGGTTGAAACGTGTAACGGCCCCTTCTGCGCTGGGAAACAAGCTTCTGAATATTCAATTTGCTAAGTACCATATTTGGAACAACAAGAGTGAGGGGTTTCCAAATATGGTACTTAGCACTGAAACATTCAACCAATCAGTTCGCACTGAATAATCGGAAGCTGTGAACGCGCGTTACACGTTTCAAATCTTACGGGTTTCTGCTTGTACTACATGTATATAGTTAAACCTGTCTTTGCCACCATCTCTCCGAAACAGTTCTACGAGGATGATGACATAATGTTACAAACGTTCGGTTTTTACTTTTAAAACTTTTTAGCCTTGTAATGATGATGATGATTATTATTAGTATTATTATAATTATTATTTAAACAGAACACAGAAATGTCACTTGCAGGCATACTACATGTAGATAATAAAATTATATCTTCCAAAACAGATTTTCCCCATTTTTGTAACTTAAAGGTTTCTGTTCAGAAGCACTACAGATTTCAAACAGCATTGCTGAACCGACAGGTACAAAACACAGGTCACAAGTCACAGGTCATTGTTTTATACCAATACAGCAAGTATCCTAAACATTCATAAAAGCTAACCTTAGGCCTAAAAAAAGTTCTTAGGCCTTACATGTATGTTAGCATTGATAAAATGGTTAGGGTTGTTTCTGTATTGTTAAAACAATGATATGTGACTTGTGACCAGTGTTTTGTTCCTTCCTCTGTAGCTGAACAGTGTGAATTGAAGTTGCAACCTGCCACAATCACTGTTTCCTTTTATTGCACTGTCCTTGCAATACTAATAATTAGATAAAAATGAGAAACAATGTTCTTGCATTAAATTCTAAATACTTGATTCTGCAGAAACTTACTATTGTTCCCTAATGTTCCCTTTGGACAGGGTTGGCAAGTAATGTTTGTCTTACTATTGGCAGCATTGATTCCAAGAAGACCAAAATTCCACAAAAGGTCAGCTGCAATTTCAGGAAATATAATATACATTATACATTGAAGGTGTTGCTAGGGGGATCCAATCCTCTCCAACACAGGGAATGGCTCCATGCTTCTTCCCTTCTTTTGGCATCATCTACTAGTAGGATCAACAGCTTAAACTACAGTCTCTTCATATAAAAGTGGTTGAAGATTCCCAATTCAGTAATTTTGTTATTGTTCTGAGTTAAAGTGATTCCCTTGTTTTGCACAGGACATCTCCTACTGTGCATAACATTGCGACATAGAAGATGGCAGTGATTCTTGAAGGCCATCTGAAGAGAGACAAAGGCTGAATTGCTGCTCGACAGATTTTAATTGCAATCATGATAATGCCTGTTGGTTTAGAAGTTGTTGGCCCCAGTCGTCTTGCAGAAAATGATCATTGGAAGCCGAAATTGCCCCTTTGCCATTCATTGGACGTTGTGTGCAAACAGAGAAACGAGCACGGTGATGTATGGGGGGGGGGGGGGGGGACTGATGAGAAATTATCTACTATCTAAAAAAATTGGAGGACCCCTACTTGCTGCATTAACCATTTTCAGGGACCCCGGCCCCTTCTAGTATCACTAAAATTTGAGACGCCCCTCACCCTCAACCTACCTCATGGCCACAAACCAATTTACACCCTGCAGAAGTCAGAACAACGAGTGAAAGAAATTAAGGCAAAAACAGAAAAAATGCCTCCAAAGTGCATAACGATCTGTGCTAAGAAATGCAGAAACAAGGCAAGGCAAACAAAGCCTTAAGCAAGCCAGCTATCTCACTGATACATGGCACAATCTAACAGACGTTCAACAACAAAAAGATCCCAAGCACAGGTCAAAGCTTTAAAAGCAAAATAACTTGCTTCTACCACACACAAGCCTATTGGTTGAAACCAGAATTAAATTGATACAAAAGCGTGAGGCCAAAAGGTCACAATTACATTACTGCAGAGAAAATCAAGACCAAGAAATTAAACATATGTCATCAAGACTATTTCTATTCTCATAGAACAAAAGCCATTCCTAAATGAAATCTTACTGGAAGTGTCTAGAAGAGGTGTCCATTCAAATATGTACTTGAGAGAGCAAAATTATGACAAAGGAAATGAAAACCATACCACATACAAGGAAGTTGTGTAGGCCTGTCGACCCTATTTTAAACACTTCAAAAAATATTATATTTTGTTTACATTGCATTTGGCTAATGACAATCTTTGTTTTCATTAGTTAACGTATCCCCCTTGAGAGTGTTTATATTTTTCAAACACCCCTTTTACCTCTAATAATTATTTTTGGGGCATTCCCCTCCCAAACAAGTTTTTGTGAATGCTCCCCAAGGAGAAAATAAGTTGGATAGTAGAAGTTGTAGTATAGTAGATATAAATGGCATAAAAATTAAAATTTGGAATTACCTTAAAACACTTTGCCAGTAACCCTTAGAAGCAGTCTTAGCAAACTACCGGTAAGTACTATGGTAGCTGCAGCATGTGCAGTAGTCTGAGGCTGTCCGCACCCATTTTCTAAAATGCCTGTCGAAATGACAGTGATTCCCGCCCATACCTTTTTCAAGTGTTTCAACCAGTTTGGATGCCAGTTGAAGAAGTTGATTAAACAAGCCATTAATGGAAAGTAGTTAAATGCCCCGTATATCTCAAAAATTACACAATTCATCTGAATTAAACACACCATTTTCGCAAATCTTTGAGAGTCATTAATCACCAAATACTGTGGAAATAGTTGAGGGAAGTTTTTTGTTTCAAGTTGTGTTGATCTTGTGACACCCCTTCAAGTTTCTTGGTAACTCATAAAAAAATAACGTTAAAATAATAAATGACCTCAACAATTCATAAAATTGCAAGAACACCATGTACTGTATTTTGTTTTGCCCTATTGCACACAAACGTTTTCCGCATTTTTATTAGGCCATTTAACTTGGTCCAGGTGACAAAGTCCTGTATCCTGCTGAGATTGGACTGAAAATGTCAAATAAACGGCGGCATATTTCGTTTATAAAATGCAATAATCACGGAGAGAACGCGGTCTAAGGGGGGAATTTTGCCAATAAAATTCAGCTAAGTGCTGTTCCGTCGCCTTGAAACCCCGCAATCTACTGTGCTCAAACATCACGTGAGGATGATTAAGCTCGATGACCTTTACAATTTGTTTGTTTCTTTACAAACCTGTAAAAGACAGCAGTAACACTGAAAATTTCATCAGAGTATGAAACTGCACCATGGTCAAATATAACTTCGATCATCTCAATAAAACCTTGCAGTTTTGCCGTACTTGTAAATCTACGTCGGGAGCGGAGAAACAACTGAGAATCACGTAGGAAATGACTAAGATCATAACACAGTTCCTCTGACAACGCTCATTTGCTTTGATGAAAAACCGCTGAATGTAAAATCGATGTCACTTCGTCATGTCACTTCTGTCACTGGTGTTAAAAATCAAGATGTCGTCTTAACTTCACAAATCGGACGAAACTGTACTTCTGCTGCGGACATCAGTGGGGAAGGTTATCATCAATGCTTTCAAAGTTTTAAAGAGACATCAATACGTTCTGTACGTTCATGAGACTCATATAATTTTATGAACAGTGCAGGGGATTTTAACCTTAGAGGGAAAGTTAAGTAGACATAATGCAGTGGGTAAGGTCTTTGTTCGGTGCATTCATACGGACAAGACGTCTTGTGGGAACTGACCTGTATGGAAATAAGTATTACGAAACCATCCGAGAAGGAAAGAAGCCCAAAAGAGAAATGATCAGCAATGTAGAACACATGCAATACACTCCCGATATGATGCCAATTGAATGGGAGTCATGGATACGAGGAAAGAGAAATGATCCACCCACACACGACGAATTACTGGCACAGCAAAAAAGAATAGCAACTATCAAGGAAAGGGCAAAGCAACTGGAAGAGAAGGACCGGGAAGAACACTCACTTCAGCATGTGCCACCTCAGCTTGTTGGCCAAGTAGGACATGCATCAACAACATTGTATGAGAGTTTAGATAATAGAGCAGAACCCACTAGTACTGGAACCATGTTTCAGCCAGGGGAGTGGACGCCAGGGAAAAATGATTCTTTTAAGAAGGTTTCGGGTGGACAAGAGAATGAGGAAAGTTTTGAGCCAGACTCGTGGGTGCCACCTGGTGATCAGCCGTCTAACAAATAGACTGTGCGCAGCATCCCCTTTGTTGAAGTACTGCATTACTCAGTTGGGAGGAGAACCAGTCTGTGCCAGCCAGTTAAGCTTTTTCATCATTTACCAATCATAGAGCCTGTTCTGAGGCTCCAAGAATTGGCAATATAGGAGTGCACAATTTCAGGTGTGAAAGGCACTGTTGCATTATGCAATGTTACACTATACATGCAATGCCATTTCATTGTAAATTTTGTGAGACTTTGCCCGTTTTATCATGTCTTGCAATGAGTCAAATGTCTCAGAGACACAAGTTGCACAAAAATTACAAGTCTCTGTTACTTCTCTCAACTTCTCTTGCATCAGTTTTGCTGGTTGTCAGGTGTGCTGTTGTACTAACCAAATGGTGAAGTGGTAGTTTGTATGAAACAAAATGACTGAAAATGGGCAAAAAATACTGTAAATTATCTCTAATGCAAAAGTGCATTTCCATGGTTATACTAATTCATGTTTAGAGCAACTTGTCTGTCAATTGCATTACAGCACAAAATGTAGGGAACATTTACAGCAGAGTGGAGAGGAAAAGCAATGCGAGTGGTGTTATAATGAAATTCATAAGAAGCAACCCAGTATCAGGACATACGTTATTAGAGGGGGGGGGGGAGGGAGGGGGGGAGAGAGAGGAAAGAAAGAGCATATATTTAGTAGGATTGATAAGAGTGAAAACCCATGAGTTAGTCAAAAGTCTACAACTTGTTCTCATAAATTCATAATAAATTATTTTCATTTAATGTATTTGTGGTTGACAATGCGGTATCATAGAAATAGCGTTTCAACTCCTAGGCCAAAACCAATCCCAGAAGTTTATAAAAAGTGCAGCTGGATTGAACAAAATAGTAATGACATTACAGTCATGGCATTCAATAGAAACGGATGAATTGAACCAAGTGCATTGCAGTGACTTCTCGGATAAGGACTTTAAACCGTAGGCCCCGTCTCTAAACCTTTCCTGTTAATCAACGCTGCGCGCGGGACATTAAATAACCCACACACTGTTCGTGAAGAGTAAGGGGAGACCCCCAGTGTTGTGGTCTTTCCTCCTTTCACATAAATGTGTGGGTTGGGTGGGTGAGTGTGATCAAATATGGACTGATAGCGGCTGCCAGAGGCGCCCTTAAAAGGTAACGTCCGATCTCACCCAATCTCACCCAAGAAAATTGAATTGTAAGCTGCCATGGGACTTGTTTGTGACATGTGCGGTATATAAATTCTGAACCCTAACAAATGTGCACAAGCGTGTGTTCTTTTATGTGCATGTGAGATTGACCGGCCAATGAGATGGTTTTCCCGTGTTTGGTTTTCTTATTGTGTGACCAGTTTGTTGAAGCGTAGTGTCACACAAGTACATGACCGAGTATAGAAAATCAGTTATTAATATGGGTCATAAAGAGCACGAAAATTGGAAGAGAAGGGCCTGTGGATATATCTTTCAAGTCTCTGGATGAGTGGGGTTGTAACAGCCATTTAACAATGATTGACGGCCGCATTGACGGATCTAGAACTACATTATTCTAAAATTACTCTCAATAATCAAAAAATTTATAACTATGATATTAACTGACAAAATAAAACCTGCTTTACATGAGTGCCGTGTGTAAAAATTGTAGATTTAACTTATGAAAAGAAACGTTCGCAGCTAGCCCGGAACGCTCTGAGGGAATCAGCCTGCCGCAACTCGATTGGTAAACTATTCCAAAGAACTGCTCCACAGTGGCTGAAGCTATTTTTCATATAGTTTGTGTGTGGCTGTGCGATGGATATTTTGCCCTCCGTGTCCCTTAAGGAGTAATTGGAGACGCTACTACGGTCAACAAATTTAGAACTAAGGTAATCGGGAGTAAGATCATTAAGCGACTTAAAAACCATCACAGCCTTATGGATTGTTCGTTGAGAATCAAGTTTTATCCATCATAGTTCGAGTAAGGTAGTATACTCGCAGCGCGATTTTGATGTTTTTGAAGTTTACTGGCTAGGGTTTTGCCGCAACATCCCCAAACAGAATTGCAGCAATCAAAGTGAGGCTGCACTGTATTAACGACATGAAGATTGATCGGAGAATCTCATGTGGAACGAAAGACCTCACTCTCTTCAACGCTCCAATATCAGACGCGATTTTCTTACATAAATTCTCAACATGAGCATTCCAGGATAAAGACTGATCAATATGAACACCTAGAGATTTCGTAGAAGTAACTTGACTTATAGGTGCACCGTCAATCATAAGTGATGGAGGGTTGTGAAACGTTCTTAACCTTTGCCTCGATCCGATCAATATAAACTCAGTTTTAGATGCGTTAAGAGTAAGCTTGTTAGCAGTTAGCCATTTTTCAACTCTGCCAAGATCCTCATTTAAAACAGTGTTAAGGACGGTGCCTACTAATTCAGAGGTATTTTTGCGCGGTTTACTGAATGTGCGGGAAAAGCAGATCTTAACAAGTGTTATTGAAATCCAAAAAGAAAATTGGGGGTAACCACGCATTTTTCGAAGATAATTAATCAACAATATTCATAAAAAGCTTTAAAATACAAAGCAATGTGTGGCCTTTTTCCAAATTGAAGCTTAATTATCCCCGAAAAATGCATGGTTACCCCCAATTTTCTTTTTGGAAGAGCACTTGCTAAGTTCTGCTTTTTCCGCATAGTTTTCAACCGCGCAAAAATATCCCTGAATAAATAAGCACCGCTAATAAGAAAACCGATTATCTCGAGATGCGCAGAACGTATGCGCAATAACAATAGTAGGCACCGTCCTTAATACAACTGGTATTCTGCAAAGGTGGTGCACCCCCTCCTAAGAAAAATCCTGGATCCGCCCCTTGGGCCTTTTCAGTTCTCGAAAGTCCCGAAAACTTCTCGGGCGCTCCCGAAAAGCCATTTGTGAACTTGCCAACCGCTTGTTCAGGAAAGCCGATTTTTAACATGTTTTCAAGGTAAGAAAAAGCAAACTGACTGTGAAGTTTGACGACTTAAATCCTCTGCGTTCTTGAAATACAGAGGGAATTGTGACACCCGAAAATGGCCTGAAAAGTTTTGGGACTTTCGAGAAAAGGGCCCTGGGCCAGATTGCGGCAACAGGGTCGTCGCAGTTAAAGACAGTTTTACATTGAGATGCCGAAGGTAAAAGTATGTTGGCTTTCGCTTATGTGCCCCTCAATATCATATTTTCTGTTGTATAGGAAAACAAACACATGAACTTAAGTTATTGCAAAATATAGGCGTGATGAATTCAGAAGCCACGGAAACGGACCATAAACAGGACGTTTTTACTATCTGAACAACTTTTAGAGTCCCACTTTTGTCACGGTCGGTCTCACCCAACCTCCTCAACGCAAGAAAATCTTCAAGGTTTCTGGCATCATGGAAATGGCGATATAGAAGGTGCTCTGTTCCGCTGGATGACTGAAGCTGCTCCGCCTGGCTAGGATTACTTTTTGAACAGTATCAGATAGGATCTTTTGATTAATGGTTTAATCTTCTACATTCACTGTAAATATTTTAAGGCACGAAAATCTGTATGTAAGACAGCTAACCTGCAAGCACTACACGGCTTGTGTTTGCTTAGATCAGCGTTGAAAAAGAAACAAGCAAGTTTGTTAGATATGATTATAAAAACAAACCGGTCGTTTAATAGTCCACCCGCCGCAAGCTTACTGACACGCTAAAATAATTTGGTGAGGAGTATATGTCAGTGTAGCGTCTGCTTTCTTTGTGTTTGGCTTGTCAGATAAAGGTAAGCTTACAGTGACATTACCCACACTTCAGTTTTCTTGTCCAGAAGAAGTCATAAAAAATCTAAAGCTGAACGTGAATGTTATATTATAGTATATTATTTATACTTTGCGATCTTTCTTCTATCAGTTTTGCATTATTCTTTGAAATTAAGAAATCTTCGCTTGGTTTTCTTGAACAAAAACGAATCAACATTAAATAAAGTGAGATTATAATAAACATTCCACCTTCCAGTTTCCAAACCTGTTCAAAGACTGAAAAAGTGAAGACCGGCGAAAACAATTATTGTTGTCAATCAAAAATTTAACCTTAAAGCTAAGTGTTTTGTGAGTGTTCTTATTTGCCGTAACTGAATCGTAACTGAATCCTTAAAGTTTGGAAACTTGATCTCTAAAATATCCAAAGCGCTTGCAGCTACCTAGAATAAAAATATCATTCTGGTAGCAGAGTCGCTACACTCTTTCCTAGATGCTTCCAATTCAAGGGAAATAAGTGGACATTCAAGAAACCGAACTGAAAGATGGAAACATGTTCTCTATCGAAATGTAATGGCCCCGGGAGTTCATTTGGTACCACAAAAACTGAACTGGACAAATCCAGTCGAATGTCATTGGCGAGCAGCAATTAAGAACCTCAGTTACTAATAAAGACACGCCTCTGGGTATAGTTTCCTGAACCATAGTAGAACAAATAATGAATAACAAAAGATAAAAGCCAAAAACCCACACAAACGGCGGGCGATATGTTAAGTGTGCCAAATTCAGCAGACCTTGGAAACTTGCAATTGTAATTCAGGGTTCCGGGTGTCTTGAAAATTCAGACCAAATTTAACTCAACTCAATCTGCTGGCGCTTGGATCCTAGAGTCGCCAAATAAGTGGAGGACTGTGTTCCGTGTTTTTTATTCCTGTTATTTAGGCTCCGTGCAAACGAATGCAGCCTTGTTGGCCAACAAGTCCCAACATTTCTTTTGTTCCGTGATCGCCGTACGTAGCGCAACAATGTTGAATGGCATCTCTTCCAACATTGTTGGGGTCACGCACGCGCATTACATATGTTGCAAACAAGATGTCAGCCGAAATTTGTAAGTTTACAAAGTCTTATGGGTCGTATAATACGTAGTCGATTATTTTGTAAATCATCTACTGTTCTTTACTGAAGCCTCTTGACATGCTTTTTTTTACTTTATTCTTCAGTGCCTATGTATTTTTGAGAATCTGGAAATAAATCATAAAAATGTCAGGATTAGGTGCAAGTGTAGCTGTGATTTGCATTGTTGTTTTCCAAAGTGGACAAATTACAGCAACGTTTTGGCAGACAGCAGCCTTGCCATCGGATCCAGATGATCCTCATTATAAGAGTAAGTTAAGCGCTAGTATTATCAACCGAGAGTCAATGAGGTTTCAAACTGTCTTACCGAAGCAAGAGAAAATTATTCACTGCCACCTTCTTTTTTCTCTTGACTACGGGCAATACTGCATGGCTGCCAGGTGTGAGATTTTCCCTTAATTAAAAACCGAAGGTTGATTCAAGCAGAATTGATCTCTGGGGGGAGGGGGGTAGCATATAAAACGGACGGGGGTTTCTCGTCGACCTTTTAGGGGTTAAAAAGGCAGGTTTTGGTACCTCTTAGGGTGTTTAGCCACCTTTCAGGGTATTGAGCCAAATAATTATGACAGGAGACATTTGACAATTAACTAATTAAAACCCATAATTTGGTACCTCTTAGGGGTGAAGAAAATTTCAAAATTTCTGACGACGTAACATCCCCCCCCCCCCCCACCCCAAATCCCTTCCCCGGGAAGTGATCTCTTGGGTAATATTGGAACGCGATATCACGACTTCTTAGTAAACCACGTTAAAATCGCGGTTTGAAAATGTTTACAAGAAACCGTTTTCGTATCGTTTACGTCATGCCAAACTCCTCCCAGACGAAAGGGAGACACAACATCTTCCACAAAATTGTCCCACCAGAGGCAAGTTTGCCCATGCAGGTGAAATCATGGCGAAACGTCCCTTCGTTCTTTCGTTATCAGTTTGCCGGAGCGTACCAGCGGCTGCCAAATTTTCTTTAAAAAAAAACGCTCCACTTTTGGCAGCGTTTTCAAATCGACCCGGTCTCGGTCTCGATGATTTTAATTTATCGGTAAAGGAATTGCACATTACTATTTTCGAGTTTTAAACTCGTGATTACTTAACTAAAGAATTCCCCTAAACATCCTATGATAACGTGACTTATAGCTCCTTTAAGTTTCACTTAGAATAAGCAACAATGCCAACCTTATTTTCTTTTTAAACTTGCAGCATTTCAACCTGTTCCGCCTCCCCAAGTAACTGCAGACAAGATCATTAACAACGTTCTGCACATTTACCCCGTTACTCCAGAATGGTACAAGAACCTGCCTCCCATGCTTGAAGATATTGTATTTGTCGTCGACGATTCTGGATCTATTCCTCCTTGCGAATTCCACAAAGGGAAGATTGCATTGAGGAACTTGATCTGGTTAGCAAGGGCTAATCCTGCATATGACATACACTATGCGGCGGTAGCGTATGCTTGGGCAGCCGTTGTCAGCTTCAAGTTTTTGCTTCCTGTAGCTGCGCAAAAGAGCATCATGAGTATTCCGTACTCGGGCTCTGCAACCAACATAAACGCTGGACTGACACAGGCTAAAAAATTATTTGACAGCTCTTCATCGGGTACGTCCAGGTTTATGGAGTCAGTAATGTTGGTTTTAAATTTAGCATCTGCAAAAGTCATCAATGCATTCTAAACTTCCTAGTCACATGTACTATTCGTTGAATTTTTAGAATGAAGAAGTAATTGTTGCAGCAGTGGCGAATAGAATTTAATTATGCAACGAGTTTTAAGGATTCAAGGATCGCTTCCTGGAATCCAATCTAAAGGTTGATTGTACCTGTAACCATGCCAAGGAAAGAACAAAACGAGACTTGTTATGTAGGCACCCAAGCGAGAGAGATCTTGTCCAACAATTCTTTCTCCCGTTCGTGTTTGTTCGCCGTGGGCTATTTATGGATATACTAAGCATTATTTAATTAACCCCTTCCACCTCTTCCAGAAGTTAATGGTGGATCCACGTTAAAAGTATTGCCTGCCATCGGAGGAGAGGAGTGGTAACGGAAGCGTTTCCCAGTGATAATCAAAATGACCCACTCATGGTTTATTCAAACGATCAAAGTCCAATTGAGAGAGAATGTCCTCTCTTGGTCCAGTCTGACAGACTGCTATTGACAAGTTTTATCTTCATCAGTATTCTTTTAATTAATCAACAGGAAACCAAGATTTTCTCTTATAACAACCCGTACCGATAACAGTATGACAGCCAGTATTACACCTGCGGATAACAAATTGCAGTATGGCCCTGGATTTCGAGGGCCGTAAAAATTGTCATGAATTCAATTTCGCTTTCGGCCCACAGATTTGGAACTGTACAACTGAAGCAAGGAGCCATAACTTACCGCACGGCCAGAGAGAACGATATTGTTTAAGATATTTATTGGCCCTCGCGTCATAAAAGTTTTGTGAATCAAGCAACGATTAATTAACGGGTTGCACTGAAGAATTCTGCATGCTTAATTAACCAATCATTACGCGCATACTATCGGAAAGCCATACGTATAATGATTTCACGAGCTATTTTCGACTCCTGGCGCAATGGGGGTCACACCCATCCATGTTGAACTGGCTGTTTGTTACCTCTCCAATTTTATACCTTTTGGTTGAGATAATAATGAACTGGTAAACCATGATTACTTACATAATTGGCAAAAGAACGAATAAGTCCATAGAGAGCGACAGGCATGGATTGGTTTGGTAACATACCAAGTAGACTCGGTGCATATTAATCTTTAATCAAATTTTAATGTTTGATTTGTTGCTTTCCCTTAAGCTTGTTGCTTTCCCTGGGAACAAGGTGAACTAAATTACCATAATTTGTTTCGTCTCTGAAGGTATTCGTGCCGCTGCGAATAAAGCCGTTTTTCTCCTCACTGATGGTAAATCAAACTGGGATCGTAGTCTAACTCTTCCTAAAGCTGAAGCCCTGAAGAAAGATGGCGTGCAGATATTTGTGCTGGCAGTTGGACCCCATATCAAAGGCATTCATGAAATGGTGAAAATGGCCTCTTATCCGCCGGAGCGTTTCCTGTTTAGGGTTAACAGTCTGTCTGGATTCTTGAACGTCATTGCTTTGGTTGCAAAGAAGATTGCTCCAGGAAAATATGATTCGCTGTTTAACGACCAGTATAGCCAGCCGTCATGCGGTACCTATGGATAACTGTATCAGAGAAATTGCATTTGAAGTATCAGACAACTGTGATATTAGTGTGGATATTCCAATTTTTGAAAAATATCTGAGAGAATGTTTGACAATCTACCCCCAGACTCTGACTACTGACTCTATCGCCGGAGACTTCGTTATGTCATAAGGACACATAAGGACAAGAGAATCATCATAATTATCATTACTGAATTAACCGGATTTTTGTAACCTTGGATGAACTTTCATTGATTCTCCCTTAGCAGCGACCAATTAGATTACGCGATACTACTAAACGTAATAACTATACCTCCAGGCCAGGAACCTTGCATTCGGTGGAGAGAAATTCAGCTCCTGCCTCCTTTGTAAGACGCACATAGTTTAATAAGAGCTCGATGGAGTGTTCTGATTTAGAGAGTGCGATAGGTTATACTTCCTTGTAAGCCGGGCAAGGTTTACGAAACCTCTAACCAACACTTAGATCATCGCGTCAACTTAACTGTAACTAGAAATTATTCTACGAGGGCAACCAACGAAGCACTTAGTGCCGAGTTGGTTATAACCATTTTTTATCCAGCAAACCCCAGTAGAATAATTATTTCATTAAAAATTCCAGGATCAACAACTCTTCCATGTTGATCCTGGTCAATTTGGTCCAAAACTGCTTTTGTCGGCCATTTTCTCTCAGGAAAGTCTGGTTTTTATCAAACGTGTCGAATTACCACAGTGACCGATTTGCAAAGCTGACGTTTCGAGCGTTAGCCCTTCGTCAGAGCAAATAGGGGAATTGTGGGTGTTTTATGCGGGTGTGGAGGAGCTTTGCCATTTGTTAAAAACATGGTAACATGACTTTGTGAATAAATTAATGGAATGAGAGGCGTTCATTGATACGGTGAGGATGGAGCGGTACCAAACTGAAAGATGAATTTTTGTTCCAGATTCTTGCGGCTTTCTATGTTCCCGTGGTGTAAGGATACCTAGAAACCAAAAGAAACCAAATTTTCTTGTTTTACCCTCCCACCCACGCGGCACTACAGTTTCTTTAGAAATTAGAAACTCATTTTTTCTCAGAGCTGCAAAAATGTTTTCAGCTCCGACTTTATTCCCTATGCGTTCCTTGACCATATTAGGTACAGCAAGTATATGAACTGATAGCCTGTGTCCGGCGAGCCAATGAAAATGTTGGAAATCTGATATCCGTAGTTCAGTTTTTAATAATAGAGATTGTTAGCATTGGCAACGAGTGTGAGTACGAGAACAAGTACAACTTCTACTCGTTCTTGAAGTCGAGCTCTATGGAAACCCCCAAATTATTTACCCAACACCTAAGGATTGTTAGTATATAATTATTACAACTTTACCGCAAAGAAACAATTCTAAATCAAACGCAATTTCCTTTTGACAAACTCCGCGTACTTACCGCTACGACTTTTTGATGTAAAGTCGTCGAAGACCAACCTGCCGGGACGAGTTGAGCTCGCCGGGCTACGCAGTACGGATGCACAGTAATCAAAACAGTTCCGGAACGCGTACTCGAAGTCGCACTCGTTGCCGATGCTAACATTCTGTAATAAGTGCGTTAGAACTAACTCCTTATCATCTCGAGATTGGAGCCGAGTAGCAATTGTGAGCTAATAGATCTCAGGTAAGGGTTTTCTCTCTCGACGACGAGCGGTTTAATTTAAAATTGGCGGTGAAAAATTTCTGGGGGTAGACAAGGTTTTCAAGAAAACTTTGACTTGTCTTTGATCGTTTTACATCATTGTTGTGATATTTATTTTGTGAGGATGGGAACAGCACGTTCTGTTGAGGAACAAAAGTTGCGAGCTGATAAATTGTTGCGTTTGAATAGTGACTGTTGCTCTGTTGAATCTTTTTGCCTTTGAACGCGGGATTTTTTTCTGTATCAGAAGTACCGCTAGTAAGCATGCCCCCTTGCGTAATAAACGTGTTCGCCCTTACAAATCACCATGGATTACTTCGCAACTCAGAAAGCGTTTGTATGCAAGAGATATTCTCAAGTTAAAAGCCACTCGTTCTGGTGATGTGGACGACTGGCGTAAATTCAAAAATTTTCGCAATACCGTAAACAATGAAATTAAACGTGCGAAAGAATGTCACTGTAAGGATGACGTCAATGAGTACCAAGGGGATCCGCGTAACACCTGGCGAATTGTCAATGAGCTTATGTCTAGGAAATCACACAATTCTGTCATAAACGAAATTAAATTAAGCTCCCCTGCGGCAATTCATGAGCTGTCTAACCCCTTTAATGATAATTTTTCTTCTATTGGGCCTAAGTTAGCGAATAATATTCATGCAAATGAAGACAATTCTTCACATTTGGAAAATTTAGCTGAGACTGGTCACTGCACACTCGAATTAAAACCGACCAGCCTCTCCACGGTTCTTCCGCTTTTATACAGATTATGTAAATCAAAATCTACTGGTTTGGACAAAATAACTGCAAAGATCTTGCGCGAATGTGCTGATTTAATAGCCGAATCACTCTGTACTATCTTTAATCAATCTATTGTTTCTGAAAAATTCCCTGATGAATGGAAACTTTTGAAAGTCGTCCCCTTGTTTAAACAGGGTAATCGTTCAGAGCTAAATAACTACCGCCCAATTTCAGTAATTCCAGTTGTATAGCTAAAGTCTTCGAGAGAAACATTTATGATCAACTGTCACTGCTTTTAACCTAAGGCAAGGTAAGGTAAAGTCTCTGCTTACGAGCCAGAAGGCTCATCAGGCCGGCGCTTATCTCCGGTTTCCGTAGCATGAAGCGACTAGGAGTATTTATACTCCCCCCTGGATGGGATGCTAGTCCATCGCAGGGTTACCCCCAGCATTAGATTCGCCGGTACCCATTTATACACCTGGGTGGACAGAGGCACCGTGAGAGTAAAGTGTCTTGCCCAAGAACACGACACAGTGTCCCCGGCCAGGCCCCGAACCCAGGCCACTCGATCCGGTGTCGAGCACACTAACCATGAGGCCACCGCGCCTCCCAAGCTGCTGATAATTGGGCTTACAACATTGACCGAGTAATGTAAACGCAGTCGTTTTCTTGGATTTAAAGAAAGCCTTCGACACCGTCGATCACAATATTGTTTTGTCTAAAATTCTGAAACATGGTGTCCATGGAACCTCATACGATTGGTTTAGATCATACTTGGGTTGCCGCAAACAACGATGCTTTATAAATGTTTTTCTCTCTGGGGACCATTTCCTTGTGGTACACCTCAAGGTACAATTCTGGGTCCACTCCTTTTTATAATATATATCAAAACGACTTACCCAACTGTTTTTCAAATTCTGAACCTCGAATGTATGCTGATGATACACATAACATTTGCTAGTAATAACATTCAAAATATTTCAGTTATTCTGGAGCAGGTCTTCAATAATCGACTTGCAGCAGACTGATTCCCTAAGAGTGTTCCGGGCTGGCTGCGAGCGTTTCTTTTCATCAAGTTACGCACTCATGTAAGGCAGATTTTATTTTTTCCTTTATTATTCTAATTGTATTTATTGATTATTTAGAGTAATTTTGTTTTAGTCGTTGTATAATTTGAAATGATTCTGATGAGTTTACGGTATCCTACCATAATCTTCCTGAGCCGAACTAGCAAATAGTAAACTAGCAAATTCGCGTCACTGACGTTGTCCTTCCATTACCCCCCTCCAAAAAAAAAAAAAAGCATAACTCAGACCATTTTCCTCAGTTTCAATGGAAGAAAGGATGTTAAATGCAGATTGAAACTGAAACGAAAGATTTATTCCTTGCTAACTGACCGTCGGAGACAATGGAGACAATGAAGGCTTTTATTCAGACTTTGATTTTACTCTCTGGCCTCCGTGCCATGGTAAAATTTGTAATACACGCTTACTGCCTTTGATGAGGGAAGAAGAGTCAAGTGTCATAGTGTTTTCAAACCGACACGCATAAAAAAACATCTTGTGAACAAGAAAAGGGCCAAAAAAACCCTCGGGCGTGCAGAAATCAATTTTAGGGAAGCCCCCCATATCTTTCATTTTGAATTGCTCTGCCAGCAAAGATCAAGAATACAGGGATCGGGTGTTCTCAAATCTCTAACCAAGCACCCTATTTAAATCTTCATGTCTGCTCAAAGCTTTACCTTATATTTGCTAAAAATATACTGTGAACTTATTTGGCCCTTGACCGAAAATCTTAAATTACATCGAAATTTGTTGATTCGTTCGTCCCACAATGCTTGCGTCCAATCCAGTTTTTTTAAGTTTCTTCGGAGACAACCTAGCAACCTACATACCGATCGCCAAAATGGCGGCACAACATCGTGTCTTTTCGTTGACTAATCTTAACACAAAACAAGGAATCACATTACAGAGACGGAGACGAAAACAATCTGCAAAGATTGACAGAAACATAGATGAAGACGTGCTCATGGCGTCTGCAATCGGGGATGTGGCATGGCTACAACAAAGTCTCTACGACACGCGAAAAGCCTACTCCGTTTCCAAAGAACATGTAAGTTATGATCGATGTTACCTTTTGTTACCCAGTGAGTGAGAAGATGTCTTTTGATGGATATGGCATTTTAGCTGATTTTAGACGGCTCTAAGCTTATGGGTGTATTTTACAGAATAAACACATGTAAACGTGTAGTGTGAATTTAAAGGAGGCTTTCAAGGGTTTCTGGTTCTTGTCAATTAATGAATTAATAGTTGTTTACTGCTACGTTAGTTACAGTAAAAGTCACTCGCCAAAGTGGAGGCGAGTAGTGAGATGGTAAATACCGGTATCCATCTATTTCACCGAAATTGAGTTTAATAATGATTATTGTTTTTCAAAACAGTCAAATAAGGGGTCGGTACATTTCGCTGACCCCCAGTCCATGCCCTAAAAATACTATTTCGAATGAGTACTGTTGATGTATGTGTAAGCAGAATCTCAAATAGTGCTTACTTAAGCCTCAACACCCATTTTAAACAGCATTGTTAAACAGTATTTAAGGTTAGCTTTCGATTATTGTTGTGATGGCCGATCACTTCATGTAAGCTAACCTTTTTAAAATGGGTGCTTAGACTTAAATATTGTTTAACAATGCTGTTTAAAATGGGTGTTGAGGCTAAGTAAGCACAATTTGAGATGCTGCTTACACATAGATCAACAGTACTCGTTCGAAATAGTATTTTTAGGGTAGTCCATTTCGGTAGTCCATGGACTGGGGGTCAGCGAAATGTACCAACCCGTCAAATAAGTTTTGTTGTCGAAGCAGCCTCTGAAACATTTGGCAATTTATTGAAGGTTGAAAATTCATATTGTGCTAACTTTGAACACTTGAGGCTGAGCGAAGTTTTAACACCTAGAATTTTGTACGAACAAACCAGCCTCAATTCAATTAATAAAATGCTAGAAAACTATTACGCTCATAGAACAAAAGATAAGAATTTATTATTGGTAGCTAATAATTGACTGGCAGAAAGTTGTTATGGTAGACGACTGTTATCCAAGCTTTGCTTTACATTTATTGCCATCTAAATCACCATCAGTAACTATAAACTGCTACTAATAATAAATGAGTGCATGTCTACTGTAAATAATTATTGAAATCAACTAAAATTAATTTTAATCAAAACAAATCAAATGTTGCTTTTTGAGGAGAGGGAAAAACCAGGTTACCCAGAGAAAAACATCTTGCAGCAGAGTAGAGAACCAGCAAACTCAACCCACATAATTATGATGAGGATTATCTGGGGAACTGAACCCAGGCCACATCGGTGGGAAGCGAGTGCTGTCACCACAGTAACTAGTCACCAGCCCTGCTCCCGCTATTGGATTCGCTATTGGGTAAAATGTAATGAAAGCCCGTACTTGGAAAAGAGAAATATTTTCTCATTAGTTTTCTTGGGTTACACACCTCATTCTGTGCAATTCTTTCTTGCCTGTAGTTGGGTAAATGTCATTTTCTCAATATTAGTAATTTCAATGACTGGAAAAGCTGTTTCAAATCCACAGTTCTAACACATGGCTCATTCACATATACTGCATTGTAATTATATATACCCTACATCTGAAATTGGACACATACGTAAACCTAGGTTGTTTTCAAACTTCTTGAGCTACAATGTTGTAGAAAAAAGAGAGATGTTTTCCTAACATTTCAAACTTTTGGATCATAACTTGATAGCAAGACTAACAAATTGCCCCCTCCCAACAAAATGGCTTTTTTTTGTATTTTATTTATTTATTGTCTACTTTATACAAAAAAAAAAACAACAACAACAAACAATACAGTACAAGTGTTAGGTTAAAAACCGAAAGAAAGAAACATGCACTTAACAGTTACAACAACTAAAAAAAAAAAAGAAAAAAAAAGTTACAAAACTAACAAGGTTACAAAGGCCAAGGGAATTGAATGGATATATGTTACAGTTACAAACAATATAGCGGATAAAATTTTAAAAAGACTGAAAAAGAACAACAAACCTTCAAGGAAGTATAAATGGGAGTAAGGGTTTCCCACTTTTCATGCCGATATTTTAGTTTTATTATTTTCTCCCGCAATAGAACGTTCTATGTTGTGAGTGTTCTTAATTTTTGCTATTAGCATTAAAGGTACATTTAAAGGTGATTTGCTTTAAATTTTAGAACAATATTATTAGAAAAAAATTGTTTTCTAGGATTGTATAATTTGACAAGATGTTATGAACTTGCGCGTCTTGAATTCAAAAAAAGACATCCGAGATTTGGAGAGGTCTGCTCCACTTTAGGTCCATCTAGGTTTATCTCCGAAAGTAGAGCGTACTTCATTCCACAAAGATTTGACACAATGTTGTTCAGGGAGATTTGTAAACGTCTCAATATTGTCTTGGGTGTGGCAGCTTACATGGTGTTTACAGCAGCACTTTTAATAGGGCTCCCATTTTTCCTTGTTCCAAGGGCCCTGAAGCTGACTTTCTCAACAATCAATTTCTTTTACCCAGTCACAGTAAAATGAAAACACGATTCCGCAGATCCCCTTCAATTTAAAGGGCTGCGTATTTATCATTCTTTTGAAGGGCCTGGCACCAGTTCATCTTGCAGCGCAGAATGGACAGCTAGAATGCCTTAAGGCAATGATAGAGAAATACAAAGTAGATGTGAATTTTCAGAGTGCGTCAGGCTGGAGACCTCTTCACTTAGCAATCAACAAATCAACAAAAAAGAGGGGACTGAGATGTGTCAAGTACTTGTTGGAAAATGGTGCAGATCCATCATTGTAAGTGATCATTTTTTTCTGGGTAAAAAGTTATAAAAACACCCACTATTGCAACTTTTGCTGCTTTTAACTGGTAACTGTATCTTTGCTTAGGAAATTATATCAGCATACTTATTAACTGAAGTCAAGGGTCAGGAATTTCTGAATTTGGCTTATTCCTCAATTTCCGGGACTCCCAGTTAAATGACTGAAAATGGGTTAAAATAAATAATGATTAACCCTTGGTTTTCTTGGATTTCAAATACATGCAAAATGGTAAAACTTTGGTTAGAAAACAAGGCAAGAGCAATTTCTCTCGAACACGAATGCAAAGCTGTGTTTTTTCTGTTTTACAACAGTGTAATCTAATTATGTTGGTATGGAATAATAATTTTAATTATTAAACAACTATTCACCGAAGTGGAGGTGGCTAATGGTGGATATTTACCAAGCGTTGATTAGCAGAAAGATATATCCACCACTGGTCACCGACATTCAGGAAAATAGTTGTTTAAGTACAATGTGTGTCAGTGTGTGTACTAAAACAGTGAGATAATATACTGGTAGCACAAAAAGATGATTTTAACTCATTAATTCCTGCAATGGGAGTTGCTCGAAGATGAATATCAAAGGACATTCAGAGTTTGATTAGCCAATCAGGGCACTTGCTTTCAATGCTATACACTAATAAATTATAATAACACCAATAACAATAACAATAAGATGAATAAGAATTAACCATAATGATAGTATTTACCTATTCACCTCAGTGATGGTGGATATTTACATGGCTTCTGATAGGATGCGGAAAAAAATTAAAGATTATGCGGAAATTTTTGGCCATATTATGCGGAAACATGCGTTGATTATGCGGAAATTACACCGGATTATGCGGAAACTTAAACAACTTATAAAACTAATAATTAGGCCCGTCCAATGTATTTACATGCTTACGGTAAATCCGTAATCGAAAATGGGAGTAACTGCTGAATACCCCTCCATTTGAAGTTATAACCCTGAAAAAGCTGGCTACATGGATACGCAGTTATCTCCTGCTAACGCTTTAAGAACGAGAAAT
>NC_090874.1:22651828-22674328 GCF_036669935.1 Montipora foliosa | reverse complement strand
CATTAATACTCTTTGCTTGACTCCCTCCACATTTTGCGTAAGCACTGTTTCCAGTTTTTCTGGGACTTAAAATGGTCCCAAGGAGAAAAAAAAAACAATGCTTATATGCAAAATTTGGAGGGACAAGCAAAGAATATTATGGTATTTTTCGAAAGTGGCCTATTAGATTGGCCTTTTTCAGGGCATATATTATCCTCACAGGGATCGGCAGAGAATTTAAACAAGAAATGAATTTTTATGTACGATATCTCACCCCATAACCTGTGGGGTAAGACAAAATCTCGAGAAATGTCATTGATAATTCCTGGAGCACCCCACCCCACCCTCACCTAATCCCCACCCCCTCCCCCACCCCAATGTCATAACCTGCTGTACTCAACTAACATCATCATTGTGCAACCATTCAGTTTAGGGAAATGAAAGATCTTTGTCGCACATAAGACAAATTAAGCTAAGTAAGGCAAACTCCACCAAACTGTAAAAAGACTTCAGGAAAGCGGTGGGTCTAAAACACAGGTCAAATTGCACAGGTCAAGACAAGAAGTCCCTGCTCCACTGATGAACCTCCCCTAGACCTGAAACAACATTTTTGTAGAGTGATAATAGGCTGTGTGACTTTTGGTGTTGTTTATTTCTCTGTGGCACAATGATATGTACACTCACCTGTGACCTGTGTTTTAGACCTGCCATCCAAAAAGGCATTATTACTATTGTGGTTATCATTCCCTTTATTTGTACATGTATTTATATTTATTAGTACTGAGCAGTTTGTAATATCAGATTTTAAGTGGGTCTATACCTCTCATTACCTTGGTCATGGAACAGCTGCCAGTTTTGCTAATTTTGGGTGACTACTGCAGAGTATTAATAATATTATTGAAAGGTGTTACTTGTTTGTGTTAGACCTATAAGTAGACTGAGGACAATATCTCAGGTGTGATACAATTGGAATATTTTATAGGCCTACAAATGCGGGAATAACTCCAGTCCATCAAGCAGCAAGTGATGGACATGTAAAATGCTTGCAGGAGCTCATCAAATACGGAGCTAAAATAGATGCTATTGATGCTAATGGGCACACTCCAATGTTCATAGCTCGCGTGTGGGGTCACAGGGCTTGCGCGCGGTTATTAGCCAATCAGCAATGGTACTTGGACAAACAACGATATTTGATCGACAAACTCGAAGAGGAACAGGAAACTAAACGGGTTGAGGAAGAAATGCACAAATTAAGTTTGACTCGAATTGCGCAAGGCAAACACGAGGGTCAACTGGCTTTTCAGCAGTGGTTAGGAAATAAAGGAATCCCTGATATTGCAACAATGTACGGACCCATCCCCCATGAGGAAAGAAAAGCCGTCGATGAAATGCGCGAGTCACAGTCTCTACGCCCCTCCCCCACCCCCTTAGTGGTGGAAACAGCCAGGGTTGTTCGTTCCAAGGCAGAATTTGAATCTTTCGCTGGATCTCCTTTATTTGCGTCCAAGAAATCAATTGAACGTGATCACGACAGTGATAAAAAACTGGATTTAATTCCGCTTGAGAGCATTTCAGCTTCAAAACTAAGAAAAGGACAAAGAACTGAAGGTTTAGGACGCAATAGGTCTCGTGTGGTGAAGAATGCGTCACCAACTTGAAAAAGCAAAGTTTTCGTTTCCACCCTGCAACCCTGTTCTAGCACGATCTTGGGAGCAGAAATTAACATTACATCGCGCGCCCAGTTTTATTCCAAGGACCCCGACACTATGGAATGCTCTGCCTTATGATATCAGAAACAGTTCGTCAGTGTTAGATTTTTAAAATAAACTTAAAACGCCTCTTTTTGAGAAAGCTTTCCTATAATTATTTTGTTTTAGATGTTCCCTGTTTAGATGTTTTCGAATATATTGTTCTGAGCGTCTTTGAAAATTTATAGGATACTGAAACTTTTTACAAATCGTTTCTTATTAGTTATTATAATGAACAGTGGTTTGATTAAGGTTTGAAGCAGGTGGGCATGTGGGTTTAACATCGGGGCAAAGTAATTTGAAATTCTTAAGTTGCAGAGATGTGTTTTCCTGCATTCTGAAGCCCAAAGCAATGTTTTCCAGAGAAAAACCACACGTTTTTAGACAGTTTAATGATTTGATATCAAATTACCAATATCTACAAGAAAATTAATACAATAACGTGACACAAAAAAATGCGCTTACATCTTGGCCATTTCTCAGATGGAGGCAATTCGGCTCCCGGAGAAAAATAATCGGCGATCGAACACGATCTTTTCTGGACCAACTGCAAAACATGCAACATTGGGACATTTTCAGGTGGTCTTTTCTGGAGCGCAATTTGTTTTGCAATGCGTTGTGGGGCGATTCGTTCTCACGCGTATAAAATTGTGACTTTTTGACAACAGAAGACAGATCAAGAAAAGGACAAAACTGTATGTTCTTAATCTATCTTTGTATTAAAAAAATCCCCAGTCCATTGAGATGTTGAAAGCAGCCGGGAAAGTCATGTCCACAGCCGGTTAGTTTGCCTGGCCCCCCGGCCCTTGAAAATCGCTGAATTAATCGGTCCAGACGAGTTATGCGACTGTCACTATACACTCTTTTTTATAATTTTGGGGCTGAAGCTGAACATATTTTTGCAATTTGAGCTTCTCGACACGTTCTTAAAGGGACTATGTCACACGAAATGATGTAATTTCCTGATACCTAAAATGCTCAAAAAGTAGAATGCAGAGCGCTCAAGTCTCACGCATTAATTGAGCGTGAGTCTCGCGCATTTCGATGCAATCTCACGCTCTCACGCCGACACAAGCATTTCTCACGCATTGGCACTTTTCGCGAAGGTAAATCTACCTTTTAAGGAGACGTTCGCGCTAATTGTTTGTGCGCAACGTTACTGCGCAGGTAACGCGACTGTAATATGTCACGCATTACTTCGAGCATTAGTGAAGTTGAGGTTTTAAAACCTTTGCAAAAACCGTGGACGATAAGTCATGCACAGCGTTAGATCAGAGAAGATCGTGATCAGTCAAAATTGATTTAAAATATTTATGAAAGTCAAGTAGACTACTGCACGACTGATATTCCCGAGGTTTTATCAGTCGTGCACTAGTCTACTTGACTTTCACACAGATTTTTCAAGCATCAGTTAAAATAACATGGCGACAAAAACGCCGAGGAAAAAAATCCAGGCCGGCAAAAGAATGGCACATTTATTTCCGAACCATCATGAAACTTCAAAGAGAAGTGAGCGGGAGGATGGAAAAGCTCTGGAAAAGGTAGCTGATCGAGTAGACTAGAGGCTGAAAGTCTGGAAAACTCGAGGACGAACCGTTGCGTAAATTTAATGGGGCTGTTTCTTTTTAATGTTTTTATTACCCTACGAACTTAAGTTCAAAGTGAATGCATGTTTTTAAAGTTCTTTTCCTTTACTTTCGTGAAAATTGAGCAGTATTTTCGTCCTCGTCCGCTTGAATATTGCGGACCTGCGTGGAAACAATCAGCGATTGAATTTCACAAAAAAACACACTCCAGAGGATGAGCATGACGGCAATGGAGAGATATTATACGAAACACCAACCAAATGAAGATGACCCCTGCTTAAAACTTCATTGCTATGCTCGAGAAAGGTTTTTTTTTGTTAAAAACCTTTCATCTCTTCAACGATCGATCCTCTCTTGGGTTCCAGTCCTTGCCCGACAGGTCACGCAAAAGCGTGACAAACAAACTTTTCCAAGAGCTTTGCAAAATCACATCGATTTTACTCGTTCAGATCATCGGTGACCCCTATTTTTTTAATAATGAATCACTTACTTTACTTGCTATCTACAAAATATGATGAAATGAAAAAATTCTCACCGTAAGAAGTTATCTTTTTTTAACATTTTCCTTCCTCGTGCCATCGAATTCCGGTAGTGGTTGCAACGGATAGAGCTTACGAAAACGCTCGTCGAGGATGAACTCTACTGTTTAACACATCTCTAGCGGCATACAATTATCTAAAAATCTCACTCCTAAAAACCTATGCGCGGAAACTTTCACTCCAACAGTTTATTTTTATGATTTTCGATGGATGAGCAGGTGAGTCTACATCTCGCTATTATGACCGATTTCTCGAAATTAAGGCATTTTTCCACTGCCATTTTCTCCGAAACAAAGTCGGTGACCCCCATTTTTTTTTTCATTTTTGGAGTAAGTACTTTATGACCTAAATCTAGGCGAGAAATGAAGAAAATCTCACCGTAGGAAGATTTTGGCGCGAACGTCCTTAAGCTTTCAGAAGTGCTCATGAATTTTGAATTCGCTCCTTCACTGGCACTGAACTTCGTCCAATGTTCAATCTGTTCGTGTGCGACCAATTTTTTTGTTTCTCAGGACTTTCACCCGTTAATATATGAATTATAGGCCGATATGTTAGCTCAAGCTGACCATAATAACATGGGCTCTCTTAGCAAGCAGCATGAAAGAAACAAAACGGCGGACTCGACGGTGCATTTCCAGCGATCTGAGAAGTGCAAATTTCAACAAATTTCCGGCACAAGAAACACAGGACACTTGCGACTTTGGCGCAATCTCCAGTAAGCATCTCACGCTTTCGAAACTTTACGACTTGAGAGCTCTGAATGAGCACTGCAATAGCCACTCAAAACCGTTAAATAACATAAAAGAAATACAAAAAATGGAAAGAGAAGCATGGATGGACACAAATGGACAAGATTGAAACGGATTGCACATGGGCAATCTTGAAAAAAGGTCTACCCGACGTTTTTCATGTTTATGGCAAATCACCTGGATAAAGGCCGTTTTTTCTCAGAATCATCTTGTTTGTAATGTAAGGATAATCTTATCAGGAAAGGAATTCGACATTTCCATTTTTCGATTTTTAAACTCGGAATTAAAGATTTCCCCTAAACACTTTAAAATAACGTGACATAGCCCCTTTAAAGTTTTCAGTTATACTAGTAAGTTCGACGACAAACTGAATTGTTCTTCAGTGTATCATGCAATATGAAAACCGCATTGTCCATCTTAAAGAACGTCCCCACGTATTTGAGTTAATAGGGAATTTAAGATCTACGACGGCGACGGTCGACGAAAACGTCACCTCAAAATGTAACTTGGCTCTATCATAAGTCTTTCGCGATTATTCAGTCTCGTTCACGTCCTACAATGTGGGCAAAATGTCCTAAAAATAAATCGGTACGAGCGCTTTCAAATTTAAAATAGAGAATGAAGGATTCTCTGTTGCATGCTTACGTTGCCGTCAAAACTTCAAATTTGGTGATTTCACGTCGTCGTTATGCAGAGGACCGCAAACATACTTGCCAAAATCCGTGCTGCACGTGCAGCACGATTATTTATGCTCTTTTTTAACCAATGATATTATTGGTTTGTGGCGTTGTCGTAGTCGTAACCGTCGTCGTTTCTTAAATTCCCTAATTGTCCTGTTAGACTACAGTTTTACATTTGTTTCACAGTTATTTGCACTACTCACAAAAAAAAATAATAATAAAATAAACAAGCAAATGAGCAAAATAGAGACCTCCATAACTAATTGCCAGCCTAGGTATGTTCTTAACCAAAATGTTACTCTCAGCCTGAACCGCGTTCTTACAAAAAAAAGGTTCTTATAAACACGGGACAAATTAAGATAAATAGAGATCCGTCTGGACCACCCGTTGAGTTTAATAATATCCGTGAGTCTGTTAAGTTCGTCTACTATGACGAACAGGTTCAATTCGCATTATGCGTCCAGACGAACTATTGGGTAGTAATGATATCGTGAAGGTTGAAGACGAAACAAGATAGTTCTGCTTGCAAGACTCCCAAACCATAATCCAACTTTGCTCGTATAGCTTTCATACTTGTCAAACTGGTTGTGTATGGCTGTAGCGATATTTCTTGTGTATAAACATTGACATCACATTTCTTTTGATATTTAAATTTGCCAAGCACGGAACAAAAGAACTTATTGTGTCAACAGCCAATTAGCTTCTGGTTGCATATTAATAACAATGGGTGACGTAACGAGAAATATCGCTATATTTATGATTACTATCACCAGCTGTAAATTTAGTTAGAAATACACCACAGATTAACAGACAAACAAACCGGTATGTTTACATCGAGCAAGGATGACCGGGATATAATTTCTTCCAATTCCAACAGTACATATATACTAGACATAGTTAGTAGAGTACTAGATAAGGAACAAAACAATTTTTCACGTCGGAACTGGCATGGACAAGCTAAGCCCATTTTGCCCAGTAAATGTGCGCTGTTTTCAGCGTCTTTAGTTTTAAATCGTCAATTCTTATGTTTATTTAGTTGCATCATGGACTGCACATTTTTAACAGTCTTTCCACGTGTACAGCACTTGAAAGAAGACGGAGAACCCTTGTCTTTTCGCATCTAAGCCTCAGTTAAAATTTTCGTCCAACATCACAAAGAGGAGTAGAAAAACAATTCTTTGAGGGAGCCCATTGCGTACTGTTTGCGGAAAATAGTCTGCAAGATTCGCAAACTTTTGATTCTTTAAATCCCGTTCCATGTTGCTTCCTTTTTTAGTTTTACTGGTCTGGATGGCCAAGCATACACGCGATTGTTCAAACGAGTTCATACGGGGTCCTCGAAATTAAGAGGGAAAACTGATTAAACTAATGTAGAAAGGTTCGTGCCGTCGATTCCAAACTTTCGCTTCACAATAATTGATCTGCCATGCATTCACACGTAGGGATTCGCTTCGCTGCTCATGGCCGACACTAGCTGCTGCTCGTCCTCGCTAGAGCTGGTTACATTGCTTGCAAGATTGGAGTAATAATCGAAGTCATCGCAATTCACACTGATGTACCACTCATCGTCTGCCTCTAACATTTTTTCTAAGTCGTTTCGTAAATCTGTAAAGCTTGGCCTATCTTTTGGATTGGCTGCCCAGCATGACATCATGAGTTGATATCTGAAAAACAAAACAAAAACAAAACATTGGATGGATAGTAGTTTTTTAGTATATACCACACAAGTGAATAACCCTTTCCGCGCATTCTGACTGACTAGTTGGAGGTAGTAGGATTACTCATTTCACTGGCACGATCATTAATGAAAGTCAGAGAAAATTCAATCGGTTAGGATGATCAGTCAAGAGAGAGTGCGCTATACTAACATTTGCTGACTGCAATTCTCGGGTTTGTCCATTCGGTATCCGTTTCTTATCAGTTTGTGAATGTCTCTTCCGGCGATGCCAGGATAAGGAGAACTACCTGTTGAAAAATTGTAAAAGCAACAGTTAATCACAAAACGATTTTGTACACATGCGGCTGAGATACCTGGCCTGTACGGAATTCTAGTCCTGCCGAACCGAATTTCCATGCACAACTGGCCAATTTTCCAACCCGTGGTCCCAAAACCATGGACTCGGTGCTGAAAAACTTTAACGAATTTGTCAGTTCAGCTCCCCCTTCCCAGCAGTTGTCGAATTCGATATGTCACTCGAACATTCGGATAGCTATCGAAACTATCAACATTAATACAAGGACCTTATTCGGGGAAAAAATACGGCCAGCACCAGATATCTGCGAGTAAGTCAAGTAGCAGTGTTTAAAACCAGTACTTGATGGAAACTGACTGGTCGATCCTCACGGATCAATACCTAACCTGCGAAGACAGATGGGCTGGTTTGCCGGTATTGTTTACTGACAAACTGGAATGGACGTCCTGTTCCCTCTTAAATTATCCAAAGTTGTATCCAAAGGGTCCGCATGGTTAACCCCTTACCTTCAATCACTGATTAAACATTGCTAAGTGGCGCTCTCCACCGAAACCATATGCATGGTGAATTCAGAAATTAAAGGATGCCGAACCACGGCCCTTCACCCAAGACGGGTTCCAAAGATCCCCTCCAGAGATATTCAATTGACGACTACTTACCAAGGGTGATTAGTTCCCACAAAAGGATGCCGTATGACCACCTGAAGCAGGATAAACACAAATTCCGTGAGAACGTGATTTTAGCTGTCAAAGGGGAAACTTTTGCCGTCAACCATACCTTGGTTACGCTACTTTTGTTAGCGTTCACCAGTTATCTCTTCTGTCAGGGGACTGGTAGCGCATTATTTTTGAACAAGGGTTTTGTGGGGAAGTCGACAATCGAATTGGCACTAATGATTGATTGCTAGTGAAGTCACGGAGCTACCGGGAATAACTTTAAGAAGGTCGCTATCCATTTTCTTTATTTTGAAGGTTAAAAGGGAAGGAAAAGAGTGTAAAAAGACGTACAAAGAACCACTTTGCTTTAGAACATTATCCATTTTGACTTTATACAGTTTTGTTTGTGAGGATTACGGCTCTCGCTCGAAAACCGAAGTAAGGTTGGAGTGAGCATTGTGGCTGGCAGGCGGCACTGATCATTAAGGGACTTGTGACCATATTGATTTACTGAAACAAAAGGAGTTATTTTCTTAAGAATACCATTCAATTTCCCAAAAAATGTTTAAGCCTGGTTTACACTGTGAAATAAGCATAAGCATAAACATAAGCATGAGATGTGTAAACCAGGAGTGACATCAGCATAAGTACAAGAAAAAGGAATCGTTTCCATTTTCTGCTTAATAAATATGCTTATGTCACGTTTGTAGCTTTGTAAACCGGGTGCAACATAAGCATAAGACCGAGATGTCAACTGTTTTTATGCCAACGGATATTCAACTTAAAGTTAATAGTGCCTAAGACGGCGTCCAAAGGTGCTGGTTTTTTTTTACAAGAAACTTGCTGGGGCGGTTCGCCATAGACCTCTTTAGCTTGTACGTTTTGTTTTCCCATTTCAGACCACGTGACGTTACTCCAGGGAAGTTTCTTTCAAATGTCTTCTGCACGTGCATATGTGTGCATAACTTATGTAAAAACAAAAAGAAAATTCCCTTGGAAAGATCACGTGGTCTGAAATGGGAAAACAAAACGTACAAGCATTATCCCTGCCTTTGTGACAAATCGCCAGAAAGAAAATTCTCAGTCCGCTGGTTGCAGTTCCCGAGTCTCCTTGTTCTTTCCTCTTTCGGAAAATATCCCTTAGAAAATACCCAACAGGTCCTGGACCTCTTCAGTCTGTTTTCTCGTTCTCTTTCTTGTCGCCCGTCGTCTTCTTCTACGAAGCATAAGGAGTAATATTAGGAGTCGAATTTCTTCTTCGTCCGTCATTTGGAAACGTTGCTCGTCCCATTCTCCAGCGAGTTTTTTTTCAGAGCAAACTGCGCTTGCGTATTTCACTTCTCTTATGCTTATGTAACATGTGTGAACTTCGTTATGCTTATGCTTCTGTTTATACTTATGCTTATGTCACAGTGTAAACCGGGCTTTACGCTCGCCAGCATGGCTCCGCCGCCACTTCTTTGATTACTCAAACATGGCATGATTGAACCATGATTAGTTTCAAAAGAAACTGTGGTGCTGCGTCGGTGGGAATAGTGACAAAAAAAAAAACCGACGAATTAACAACCAAACAAGATGTCGCAAAATTTCTTCGCCGCGTTCAACTAAAAGCATTTTTCCATGAAAAAGAAGACCAATCTTACACTACACAAAAAGACGCTTTTGAAACACTAACCACGCGTAAATCAAAATGGACTAGTACTCCGCCAAAGGGTCAATTCGCATCAATAGACTTTTCATCAAAAAATGCCGCCATGATGTTCATAAACTAAGCTTCAATCGCAAAACCAAACTTTCCAACCTTTGTTAAGAAGAATTCACTGCTCTCATAAATCTTAAAAATCGGAATGACCTCGTCATCAAAGCATGAGACAAAGGCGGCGCCATTGTCGTTTGGCGCACCGACCTCTACCAATAAGAAGCAATTCGGCAACTTTCGGACACCACTTTTTACACCAAAGCTAGTCAACTAAGACCTAACTCCCGCCAATCAAAAAATTGTCAAAGAAACCATTCAGGAACTCGTTAACCAAACAAGAACTACCAGTCACCGTCGCCCAAAATCTCATCATCACCACTCCTAGAATGTCATGCATTTATTTCAAACCCAAAATTCACAAACCCAACAACCCAGGCCGTCCAATTGTTTCAGCATGCAGTTGCCCAACTGAATTTATCTCAAGCTATTTAGGCAAAATCATGGCACCCATAGTCAAGTCACTACCTTTGTATATGAAAGACAGCAACCATGCACTTGATATTTTCGGTACTTTCGATTTCTCGGGCGAAAACAAAATCCTTTTCACTATGGACATACTATCTTTATACAACGTAATCCCCGGCAATGAAGGCCTCGAAGCAAATGCAAGTTGTTGCCACCAGTATCGATGAATTTCGCGAAAACACCCACCAAGCTCACCGGGATCCGGAATCCACGGTTCACCACGCAAAGGCTTTTAAATAATAACTGAGTAGCCTTTGTAATTACATCTGTAAACAAATTCAAACTTTAGATAAACTAGTTGTGATGAAAAAGTTATTCCACTGAGTGCTTATGATTTAGTTATGCTTACACATCACTCTCTGTGGTGTATACGTTGTCGAAGAGCGACTCAATCGCCATCCACTTGATGGGGAGTTTGCCTCCGCTTTGCGCCTTGTGATATTCGCAGCTCTCGTACACATCCCTGGTCAAACCAAAGTCAGATATCTTCACCAAGTGGTCGTCGCACACAAGAATGTTGCGAGTTGCAAGGTCGCGGTGGATGAATTTTTTCTGCGACAAGTATTCCTGAAAGACACAATGAACAATGCAAAGTCATTGACATGATCCTCGCCGTCCGTTTGTCGTTGTCTTCGTCATCATCATCATTGTCATCAGTACGCTCTGTGGTAAAAAATCAAACAGATATACTGCAAACAGGCACTTTTTTCTGGCGATCCACAAGCTTATGGTACCAAGAGTGAAAGATATGAGTGTGTCCGCGAAAATTAGTTGTCATGTCCCTGAAAAAAAAAAATATATATACAGAAACAGTCACGAGTGACATGGCTTCTCCTGATTGGTTAAAGTGGCGGCCCTTTCTTTGTTTCGCGCGTAATTTGTACCTAAAAATAAGTCCATTTGTTACTGTGCTGGGTCAAGATCGCAAATTGATAAAGAAACACTCTTATCTAATTCACTCTTGGTGGTACACAATGTCAAATATTTATGTCCAGAAATGCACATAATTAGATTAAAAACAAAATAATTATGCAAGGCTGGTTGTACGGCTGTGAGGATATTATAACAAAACAAAAAAAAAATATCCTCACAGTCGTACAACCAGCCTTGCATAACTATTTTGTTTTTAGTCTAAATATTATTTGCTGGTTAGATCTCCCAAGGTCCGGCGCTTGTGCTTTGTTCAGGTACCCCTTGCATAAAAAAAAAAATTCCCACATAATTAGATGAACGCGGATATCAATAGGTGTGCGGTCCTCGCTCTTTTCTATTACTTCAACATCACTTGCGTCTCGGAATACAGACAATTAACGTTATAAAGTGTCCCTCAAATGCTGCTCTTCAGGTAACGATAAACTGTTGCATTTATCCAAAGTTAAACATTACCCTAACCTTTACGCTTACGTTATTGTCGCAAATAGGTAACAAATGAGACACCAGAAACCCATAAGAGTTGAAACGTGTAACGGCCCCTTGTGTGCTGGGAAACAAGCTTCTAAATATTCAATTTGCTAAGTACCATATTTGGAATAACAAGAGCGTGGGGTTTCCAAATATGGTACTTAGCACTGAAACATTCAACGAATCAGTTCGCACTGAATATTCGGAAGCTGTGAACGCGCGTTACACGTTTCAACCGGCTTATGTGTTTCTGATTTCTAAAAGAGGCACTTCGTGCTGGATGTCAAAATGGGGTATTCCATCACGGCAAAATATAACGTTTACATGTAAAATATGAGTTAAAGAGGCTGTGCCACGAAATTTAGCCAAATTCAGCGACTGGGAACTGGCAACCAAGCGAAACGCAGAAATAACTACTTAGAACATTGAAGAAAGGTTTGAATAACTTAACAGCAAAGACAAAAGGAGGCAGGGATGGGCAAAACTGAAGAAGATTAAATTGGATTGCAATTGCGGTTTTTGAAAACTATTCAGCGTAACTGTTTTTCAAAGTTTATCTCTATTGTTTGTAACTGTTAACTATGCTCGACAGACATTTTTTGTCACGAACCTTTGAGTTGCGTTTTTTAAAAGTAATCTCTCGGTTAACATTAAGATGCGTAACGAGTAGGAAGGAGTATACTTTGTAAACTACACAAAAGCAACTTCACTGTCTTGTTAAGGAGATTTTTGGGACTAAAAATATTTCTTTCTTTACCATTTCCTCCTTCGCGTTCAGAGACAAAAGGGAGCTTTAGAACGAGTTCGAGATTTGACTGTCCGTTATTAGCGAAAATGCCGAGAAATCTTATGACCCGAATGACTAATCTTACTCTTTGTTAGCAGGCAGCATAGATTGCTCAGTTATTCTTATTGCTGGTAACTGAACCTTTTCCTATCGAAAAAATGCCAAAACTGCTACCGTGTTAGAGACTTATTTTGACACGGCGACTCTTTTCCAAATCTCGAACTAGAATGACGACGGTGTCACGTTTTCCCGCCAAAATGACGCTGGTTAGGGCGTTTAAGGGGAGGGGGCAGGGAGAGAATTCGAGAAGAAAACGACGGGTAAGACTAGGAGGGGGGGGGGGGGGAGGGAAAGGGAAACCTGCCCCTCTCTTAACCCTTTATCGCCTGCTACGACGCTGGTTTGCGTGCGCTTGCTGTTGTTCTATGAAGAAAAAGGCTCTCTATTATGACTATTATCATGAGTAGATGGATAATAACTGTTGAGTAACTGAAGCACTTCGTTACCATTCCAACTGCGATTTGTCGTGCAAACGAGAGTAAAATTTTCTGCGACAGCTCTTGTCTGTTATCTTCCCCAGCATTCTTCGCATTGCTGCCATTTAATGAAGACGACCCTTAATTAAAGAAATGATGAACTGTTTAAAATTCTGTCGGATAGAAGAGCTCATGATCATATGTTGAGATAACACACAGTCACTCTTAACATATCATCCATGGGCGGTAACTGAGAAGCCCGAGAAAAGTGTCTGCATGGATCTTTTTGACAACGATTTCATTGATTCTAGAAAGTTAATTTAGTTTTTGAAAGTTCCAGATTAATCTGTCTACGCTTGGAAGATTGATGTCATACTTACTACTACAGTACCGGTTTCCGATTCGCACAATATAAGAATTACACTTCTTCCCTGTAATATTCCTTTTGATCTACTTGTACAGTTCAAAATATAAGTGCTCAACCGAATGGGATTTAGAACCTCAATATTTCAACATCACATGCTAAAAAGGGGACAGCCTCTGAGCAAAGATGATTTCCAGCTGTGCATGCCCTGTTGCTTTTACTAATCCTTTGAGGGTTGTTCAAACCCATTTAAAAGTTTGAGATTGAATGAGGATTATAGAGGTTTATCACATGATGAGACGGTTGCTAAGTCAGTTGATGACTCCAAGAGTCAAGACAAAAAGTCTTGCCTCTGATCACGAACGATATATTCTATAGGTGAAAAGAGGTCATTCAGTGCCTTTGATAAAATTCATTCAAACCTGGAGAAGCTGGTCTTTCCTTGAGCGACTTCTTCTCCTTTGATTCTTGTTTGGAAACTACAGTAAATCCCGCCAACAACGAGGTAGTCGCTCTCTCCCTCTCAGATGCTGACCTTGAATCAGCATCTGTCACAACAATGCGGCAGATATCATCTCCTTTCTCTTGGCTGCTGTCACCGCCCAGACTCCAGCTTTTTTTCCTCCCGGTTAGAGAGATTGCTGGTGTTACGCAGGGGGAGGCACCCTGCGGAGATGACGCCCCGTAGGGGAGCTGGAGTGTAGACGCACGGGATCGTCTGGGGGAATTGGATTCTTGGCTCCAACGGCGTCTGTTGAGATATTCACTGGAAGGGCACGAAGTCAGCGCATCAACAGCACATGTGCAGCGGTCGGTGCAGAAACACTGCCGACTGTAAACAAAATAGTATTGACGTTAACAACCGGAGAGTCATTTGAATGCAAATTTTAAAGAATTGCATGGACAGGCAGAGGAATTGGAATTCGAAATTGTTGAATAAAATTAGTTTTAAATCCGTTTACGCACTAAACGGGATAGTTCGTCCACTGAGGCGCGTTATGCGTCTTGAGCCCGTTTTTGTACTAGGTGATTTTATGCCTCTTACATAGTTCGTCTTGTCTTTGCACTAGACGGATGACACGAGGGACGCATAATACGACTGGATGGATTATGCGTCTCTGATATAAAAAACGGCCATTTGTCGTAAAATTTCTAATTTACAAAGCATTATTGCAAAGAGATTATCTGATATATAGGGTTCATATTTTCAGAAACAGCACATTATGAAACGCATTTTCAATATTCAGTATTCTCGGATGACTATTTAGAAAACGATATATTCATGCTAATGAGGCAAAACATGTAAACAAAGATTCCCCTATAATTTTTTTTCTTCTTCGACGAGGCCTATAACATGGCCAGTGTAACCAGAAGCAAGTCCCGATAACTTTTCGGTTCCGAAACTACTATCCGCGTGTTTTGAAAAAAAAAATCTTTGAACATGAAGAAGAATACGAAGAAGCAACAACAAGACAAGACAACAGAGGAGCGGTCGGCCAAGGTCAAGGCCCGAGGTCGAAGGCAACCCGATGGCTCCTTTTTCATGGCATTCTACTGTAACTTGCGGCGTCTACCGCAACTCATAGCAGGGGTGGGCGCCACTCCTATCCCGTTGCATACACAACACAACTTGTCACCAGTACTGGTACTCATTTTACCCACCACAAATGGATGGAAAGCTGAGTGAACTTTGGAGCGTACGGCAATGGTTATCTCACCCATCCAGTAGATAACCCAGTCCAACGGGGCTTAACATTGGACACCATTCGGAGAACAATGCCGACACATTGAGCCAACCGAACACTCCTGCCAAACGATTGTGAAGTTCGATGACTTAAAAGAACCCGAAAGTTTCGTATCTTGTTTCGAGAAACAGGTTGCAGGACAGGTTGCCTCGAGACACAAGGCAAATAGTAAATGGCTGATAGCTCATACCTGTTGGATGAAACGATGCTGTTCTTACTCTCTTCTCTACGGGGCTTCGAGCAGGAATTTGAAACTGTAATTCAAAAATAGCCTAATTACAGAAAATATTAAGCTCAGCCACCCCTTTTTTGCCCTCCAAAATAAAAAAATAACGCACAAAGCAGTAATAAACAAAGATACTATACAATGGCCATTCGACCAGGTTATCGCAAACTTTCCGTTTTCAAATACCAAGGAAATTAGTTATAACTTTTGAAGTCCCTTGCAATTTCTTCTACCTTCTACCTAACCTACCTGGCGAAAGGTAAATTTTGACTCACAAAGTTCTTCCTTGTAGCAGGTATTAAATTCTAGAGAAAGAACTTTCCCGTTGTCTAGCAAGGATAGGAAAGCTCATTTGGTCTCCCCCTCAGTTCCCCGGCATGCGCACTGGCACTGCCACTGTACTAAACATAGTTTATCTATCCAGGTAAAACCAGAACAATTAATTTCTCTTTGGAAACCATTTGTACACGAATATTACAAGGACTTACCGAAAGTTTCATCGGTACTTTCTGAAAAGTAGAAGTCGTTTCCATCGTCAGTTGTTTGAACCTGAAGACAGCTCCCTGAAAATGCCTGCTGTTAGGGAACACACAAAAACGTTGGAAGTTTCTTTTATACTGAAATACACAGGTACAAGGGGTACAGAGGCAGATCGACAATTGAAATCATTCTGGCCAATCACGACATGAGCAATGGGATTTGTGCCCGGCTCCATGCGCGGAAAAATGAGTCGGCCAATTTGCTTCTGATTGGCTGAGAAAAACCAAACGCTGACTGGCTGAGAAAGCAATGGCTTTTAGAAACACCAAAGCAATCAAATGGTTACTTTAGAAAATCAGTTAAAATTTGAAATGAGATTTACCTTCAGTTTCTTCACAGGACTAGGACTGCTTCTTTTTGGACTCGCCTGTCCTTTCCGTTTGAATACAGGACTTAAAAAAGCACTCGGAAGAATAAAGTGAGGGTTCTTTCTCTGAGAAAAGAAAGATATGTAAGATCTCGTTTACCATGAGGTCAAAGCTAGAGCAATAAAGAGGAGCTTTAAAGGAACACTCCTCCTTAACCTCACCTTATCCCTAAGAAGCCTGAGGTAGTTCCTGAGATCTCCGTGCGGACAGAACTCAGTGATGAGACAAAGAGGACCACCGCTGGTCACACAGCCCAACATGCTGACGATATTCAGATGCTTGCCAATCTCCTTCATCAGTGTGATTTCTGTGAGGAAGTTGCGTCTGTCCTCCAGGCTGGCATTCGCTGGCAATTTAGAGGAATTTGGTCAGAGCTTACAGCAGCAATACATAATTTATTTACTTATTCCAATTACACCAAACACAAACAATCAAACCAGCCAATTATATCCAAAAGAGCGCGGAAAACATGAGCAAGCAGTGCACTAGAATTTTGTCGCGAATTGGTTGAATACTCCTACACTGCAGAATTATTATTTTTATTTGATAACAACGACGCAACAATTTCTTCCTTACGTTTCAGTTTCTTGACAGCCGCGACAACCTCTTTTTGTGGCGAAAAACCCGGCAAACCAGTTATTGTTGCCTTGGAAACGGTCCCAAAAGCCCCTTCGCCGATCTGTTTGCTGAAAGCTAAGCTGCCGTACTCAACTTCCCACTCATCCGGTTCAATGGCGGGAAGGTCGTTGGAAAAGTTTTCTCCAGGTAGCATTAGCCTAGAACAACAAAAATGAAAGGGGAAAATCGCTGCATGACTCACACGTTTAATAATGTCAATAGACCAAATCGGCTAACTCAATGTTGTGCCCAATTCAAATTTCCCGGGGTTTAGATTCTTTGTGTATCATCGTGTTTGCATTATCATAATTATCATATCTTTATTTACCTTCGGATTTTAGAGTAGCTTGATGTAGCTAGTATCTTCGAGCATTTAGCCTCCCAATTCTGATACACCACAGAGGACGGACCACAACACAGGAACTCCATGCCCAACTCTTTGCAAATAGTGTGTGTTACGTTCACAGGGTTGAACATTGAAGGGTTATGAGACAGGGCCTATGGCTTATAGTTCTTATCCGAGAAGACTAGAGAGTCTAACCATGCATTTTTGATGTCACCACAAAGGCAGCACTTTCTCTTCGATTATTTTAAGACCCTGAGTGTTTGTCAGGCTGGAGTCGAACTCGCAACCTCGCGCACGGCAATCCGGTGCTCAACCAACGTAGCGGCCACCGGGCACCGGTTGTCGATGCTGTCAAATACAAAAGGCTTTATTCCGAAAGGGTTTGAATTGTGTTCAACATTAATTGAGTTAGCCGATTTGGTTGTGGTCTACTGAAATCGTAGAATCGTAAGTGGACAAGTAACTAGAGAACTTTTTCGGTACAAAACTGCATACGGAATGTGAAGCACACTTTTAGTCTTTTTGGCGTCGTGTTTACTAAAGCTCCCTTAAAAGCCAAATTTTAATTCCAGAAAGATCAAGCCAAACGTTGACAAGAGTGCATAGCCTATTCGAAGTCCTCTAAGTCTTATTGGACTCATTAATTCTTTGGGAAGCACATCGTTTTGTCTTTGCTTGTTGACTGATGACCAGGGGAACGTTGTAAAAGGTCACCTTGGGCAAAATTAGTCTTAAGTTATTCACCGTCGCCTTTTTCATTTGATTTCGGCACCCTCCCGGGCTTCGGGCCTAGTTAAAGGTAAAGGTAAAGTCACTTTATTTGACGTCGTTAGTTCCTTCAGTTATGAGGTTTAATGGAAGGCGACGATGCGCTCTTACCCACTACCTCTGTCAGTGCTCTGTTATCCGAGTATTTATAAAAGCTATAGCCACACGGATCAGAGGAAAGTCGAAACAGACGTTGAAGTCACCGAGGATCGAACTGGGGACCCCTTGCTCCGAAAGCCGCGCACTAACCAGCTGCGCTACACCTACTCCTGTGACGTCAAGTGACCTACGTTCTGGCCAATTGATTGGTTGTATACCTCGTGACTGATAAATGAATATGAGATCATAGTCTCACTTAAGGCCGACTTAAACGGTACGATTTTTGTCGCATGCGACAAAGTTACGAAAGGCCTACGACGCCAATTGTTTCGTGTAAATCAAACTTACAACTCGCTTACGACTATCGTTCACGTGAGGAAAAAGTGTCGTAGCATTTTGCAACAAACGTATTAAACTAAGTCATGTCTCCATCATGTCGCATGTGACATGATCGAGACATGTCCGTGTAAATAGCCGTGTAAATCGGCCCTTATAGAGTCTCTTTCGACGACGACTGAATATTAGAAACTAAACAACTGATTTGACTTACTCTGTTCTCCTTCTTACGTTATAATGGACCTGCATCTGTCGTACTACTGTTGTCATACTGCCGTATTTTCGTTTTATGTACACATAGCTCCCGACAACGAAGCAGGCGAGGACCAACACCAACACGAGTCCCGTTAACAGCAGGTATTGAGGATATTTACGCTCTTCCTCCGCTGAGACTTGCTTGTACTTCTTTAAAGGAAAATCTGTGGATAGTTATGTATGCGGGTGAGTGAAAACAAGGTGAGGAAGACATGAAGGATAGAGGCCAAATGAATTTCAAAGTTTCCTCGTGCGAGACCAACGAAAGGACAGACGGACAACGTCAAGAAAGAGATTTAGGATAGAGACTATTGGACGATGAACATAAAGACACCCTGATGACCTCCCGAATTGTAGCAATTACCAACATAACGGAGGAAAGGACGATGCATGCACGGATTATGTCTCTGGGTTTTGAGAGCTTTATCGCAAAGCGAACACAGGTTGCCGGGTAATAAAACGGCTTCAAATTCTGAGGTCAAAGTTTGTCTTACAATGTGATGTATTTATAGCAAGTTTTAATTAACATGGTCAAACCGGCTACTGCTGTCTCCAGAAAAAAACCTTCGAGTTTTGCTCTGCCCTGCTTCATTCATTAATATTGTGTGTTGATGCCAACAAACGCAAAATTAACTCAAGTCTTTAATTACCAACTTAATACATAATCGCTGGACAAAAGGGAGAAGTGATCATTGCACTTATCTGGACAATTTAAGGGTGGTGCAGGGATGGCGCAGTGGTGAGAGCACTCGCCTCTTACCAATGTGGCCCGGATTTGATTCCCAGACTCGGCGTCATATGTGGGTTGAGTTTGCTGGTTCTCTACTATGCACCGAGAGGTTTTCTCCGGGTACTCTGGTTTCCCCTCTCCTCAAAAGCCAACATTTGACTTGACTTACGTTAATTGTTAATTTCAGTTTACAGTGTCCACAATTAGTGCTCCAGCGCTAGAACTACTAGACACTGAAATAAAGTTCCTTTATGTTTTCCTTTAATTGTCTCTTATAGACACTTTTCACGGTTAGTTTTTCTCATTTGCATTACAATGTAATCTAGCATGAATGTGAGGCAATTTCGGGCTATTTTGGAGGTTTAACCCGAAATGCCTCGCACCCACGTTAGATTACATTGTAACGCAAATGAGAAAAAACTAACCGTGAAAAGGGCTATTCAAGTGACTTCAATGGGATTCGAACCCATGACCTCTGCGATGCTCTACCAAGTAAGCTATGAAGTCATGCATACAGTTGGGAGAAGATTAATTTGTTGGACGAAAGGGAAAAACTGAGCAAGATGGAGGGTGCGATATTCTGTTTAGTGTGGCTCCCACGATGTAATAAAATCACATTCTTTTTGTAGTCGGGCACTAAGGTCTCCACAAATTGAGGAAAGAGAAAATCCAAGGAAAGCCGAACAAATCCGTAATACATGATTTTTGATGAGAGGCTGAGGATAATTGTAGTCCAAAATAAAGCCCCTCCGAACAAAGGAAGCAACCAACAAACTCAACGAAAAAAACGTCATCTCAAAATAGAGCTTTGCATGCAATATCGTACGCTTTTCACGATTTTTCCATCTCGCTCGTGTCGTACGACGTGGGCGAAATATCCTTAAAAGAAATTGGTACTGGCGTTTCAGAGTAAAAATAGAGAATGAAAGATGCACATTTGTAAGCTCTTGCTGCCGTCAAAACTTCAAATGGGTGATTTCACGGTCGTTGTGCATTCTCGTCAACAGAGCCTCGGATCGACCATAGGCTCTGGGAAACTGCAGGAGAACATAGGGTAATTCTTATAGCCAAAAATTGGCTAGTTGAACCTTACGGCACCTGCTCACTCCTCGTGCTAACATGAATGCACCAATTAAAGAGGCTTTTGATTGTTCTTCACGAAAACCAATGACCTTAGGTTCCCCAGAGCTCTTCTCTCCCTCAGTCAAGAGAAGGGCTCTGGGGTCGAGATTGGTCGTTGTGCAGAGTGCCACACCTGCAGCACCATTCTTTTTCCTCTTTTAACAAAGGATATTGTTGTTTTGTGGCGTTCTGTATGTCGGGAGGCGCATGTTCCTGCCACAGCACTGGGGCAGCCACTGGATACTTTTTGGAAGTGCGCTGCTGTACATTTTCTTGTTATGGTGCTATTCATTTCCAGTTATTACATTGATGTCGGTTTTGGTACATTGTTTACTAACAAAGTTTTTGTCTTACCAGGTATATTAAATGTCAACGTTGCCTCTTCTCCTCTTCCTGATGTTGATGAAACGGCAGCTACCTGAAACGACAGATGATTCAGGACGATTCAGTAGAAGGTAGTCAAAATTTCAAGGAGATTTTTAGCTAACTCCGGCTTTCATCTGATCATCCTCGCGCAGTATGCCGCCGAGAAAAGTATATTTATTGAGGTAAGACAAGACGACTGGCTTGAAATAGCGGTGGTGCATCCGATAATTGAAAAGAGAATGCAAGTTCGGACCAAGAGTGAGAAAGGAGCGAAAAAGGTCTTCTTCTACTCTCAAGTCTAGTAAGACTTTGAAGTACAACCTTTTGTTTAAGTGTGCAATAGGTTTGAGGTTTTAACAACAACGTGAGAGTACGAATGCGAATCTTTCACTCTATATTTTTACTCTGAAACCTCTCTTATAAATTCAATTTTAGGACAGGAGCCTATGCCTAGGAGCCTCCCAAATGCATTATATCCTTGAGTCAACCTTTGCGCGTATCTTTCTATTTTTAGAACTAATCCTTCAGCAGGAAACTCACATTGACAACAATTTACATCAATCTGCAATTTGCATACATTGTTTTTGCTATTCTTGTCTTTGTTCCACAATAACTATATTCTGATTGGCCATTCTTAACGGTGTGTGCAGAGCCGAAGAACTCGTGGCGTTCTAAAAATAGAAAGATACGAGCAAAGGTTGACTTATACGGGTTGGATGGGAGAGACAAGCTCCTACTCATGGGCTCCTGTTTTAGGATAATTCGTCCACATTGTACGACGTGAACGAGATGAGTTACATTTTGAAGTGACGTTTTCGAAGACGTCACTGTAGTAGATCCTAAAGTCCCTAAAGACTCAGAGCATAGTTAATAGAAGGGGACTGGTTTTGAAGCTCGGCAAACATCAAAGGAGTCAACAAAGATGCCAAGATTTAGGTTAGAGAGTCCACGACTGTGCACAATCTTTTATTTTGCGCTCATACACTATGCTCAGAGCAAGACAAAGTCAATCCAATGTATCCGTTTCCACACAGCGTTTTGTCAATAGCATCAATTTTTGTAGTTACTTTTCTGACGGTAACCTTTGTTATCATGTAGTCTAGATCTCTTGACCACCGCGGCTAATCAGGCTACGAACAACCCGGCCGAAAACAACACGTTTCAAGGGGTTTCGGCGATCGCACTTTGCAAAGACAGGAGCGTGTTAACTCTGTAAGCGTAGAGTATTTATTATTTTTATAAATGCGAAAAGTGGCAAACAACAAAAAGACAAGAAGATTGAAATTTAACACCTTTAAGACATAAGGAAATCCATTGTGGAGATCTAAGAGTTTCAAACTTGTATTTCTCTGAAAGATAAAAAATGAACAATTCCCGCTCAATATAACTACAAAATTTCGAGGCACTGTAGCCAGCAACAGCATGAGAGAAAAGAAAAGAAAAGAAAACTCAATCTCAGGGAGAATGATCATTTTAACGTGCTTGTCGATGTTTTTATTGTTATATAAACCACATACGTAAACGATTCTGCTACTACTGAAAAATGGCAGCACATAATAGCAGTATTCACATTAGAAGACGAGAAACTCGTCAAACGGTTAACCCGTCTGACGAGTTTCCCGTCCTAGTGTGAATTCGCGATGAAAAAGTTATCTGACTTACCAACATGAATTCATATTAGGACGAGTTTTTAGGACGGGTAAGATGCCGCCGTACTGGTGCGAGATGTGCGTGGTTACCTGTAGCCAGCAGAAAACAGAACGCGCTTGGCTGTTTCTAGTATTTCCAAAGTATGACAACACAGCGGTAAAGATGTTTG